>NC_135788.1:58991500-59308000 GCF_051106095.1 Pogona vitticeps | reverse complement strand
AGGCAGCCTGTTCTGGGGGGATTATGCCCTTGACTCGAAGCCAAATGGCAGAAATGGGGGAAGTAAGAGACCCACAGGTAGACCAAGGTTCTGAGGAGGAATTTGGCTCAGTGCAGGATAAGAGCACGGGAGAACAGAACCCAGAACTCAGAAAAATGCACCTAGCCCAACAGCATGAACTGAGGGTGAGGGAAATGGAGGAAAGATTAGAGAGAGAAAGAAGGGAGGAAAGGGAGAAACAGAGACAATTTGAATTAGAGAGAGAGAAAATTGCTCTGGAAAAAGAAAGGATGGCGTTTGAGTTAAGAAAATTGGAAATGATGAACCAGAATAATAATAACAATAGAGATTCTGAGGTGGGCCAATTGTCTAAAACTGACTTGAAGAAATTCCCTGTGTACAACAAGGGAGATTGCCCTGAGGTGTTCTTTTCCCTCGTGGAAAGAGCGTTTGTGGACTTCTCAGTAAGGGAAACTGAGAAGATGACCATTATGCGATCTTTAATCAGTGGCAGCCTGGCAGAAGTCTATGCAGAGATGCCAGTGGAACTGATGAAAGACTTCGCTGAGTTTAAAAAACTGGTGTTTGCCAGACATGGGATAAATGCTGAACAGCTGAGGCAAAGATTCAGGTCACTCACAAAGAAACCAGAGCAGACTTTTACCCAAGTGGGGGCCCAACTGGTGAGGCTGCTAGAGAAATGGCTGTCTCAGGAGGGGACAGAGACCTTCCAGCAGCTCAAAGACCTGATAGCGCTGGAACAGTTTTATTCAGTCCTGCATGGGGAACTGAAGTTCCAGGTGAGGGAAAGGAAACCTAAATCTGTGACAGAGGCGGCAGAGATCGCAGATTTTATTTACCAAATAAGAAAGCCCTTAGGTGCTGAGGGGAAATCTGTAGGTAAACCCAAAGAAACCTACAGCAAGTACTCTCAGGGACCAGGGAAAAACCAGCAAGGGGGAGGGGCCCATGTTGAAGGGAAGCCCTCAGACATGAAACCACCAAGACCTCAGATTTTGGAGGGAAAACCAAAACCAGATGAGAAAGACTCCAAGTACAGCAGAAAATGTTATTTCTGTCAAGGATAGGGCCATCTAATCTCAGAGTGTGAGAAATGGAAGCAGCTAAAGGGAAATTTGCCTCATGATTTGAGTGGAACCAAGCCAAAAGCTGTGTTCTGTGTCCAGACAGAGCAAAGCTCCTTGCCACTGAGGGAGCCTGTTACCATGACTACTCAATCTGGACCAGTTACATCTGCTGATCAGGCTGAGGAAAATGGTCCTCTTGTGGAGGTCAAGCGCTGCTTACTAGTGAGAACAGATTCACAATTGTTTGAGACCGCAGGGGTGGACGTAGGAATACTTGACCATCAGTATAGGGGGCTAAGGGATACTTGTTCCCAGGTGACCCTGTGCCATCCAGACATTATTCCTAGGCAGTATATAATCCCAAATGAGAGCTTGAAGGTGGCAGGGATTGAGGGGCAGGTGATCTCACTGCCAGTAGCTGAGGTACCTGTGAGCTTTCAAGGCTGGAGGGGAGTTTGGCGGCTAGCGATTTCATCGACTCTGCCAGCAGCCGTGCTCGTGGGAAATGACCTGGCTGAACATGTGAAACGGGTGCTAGTGATTACACGCTCACAAGCCACCACGGGGACAGTTCAGGGAGGTACTGAAGGGCCCGAGGCGGAAGCAGATGAGGGTAGTTCCGAAGCTGTGGTGGAAACCTTAACCACAGACAGCAAATTTGGCCAAGAGCAAAAGGCAGACGCCACTCTCCAAAAGTGTTTTGAACAGGTGACAGACACCCAGCTAACACCTGAAACCCCAGCGAGATTTCGTGAGAAAAAGGGAATTTTATATAGAGAGACCCTGATGGATATCTCCAAAGGGGGAGATGGGATCAGAAGTCAGCTAGTGGTACCTGAAAAGTATCGCCCCATGATCTTACAAAGGGGGCACTCTGACATGTTTGCTGCGCACTTAGGGGTGAACAAAACACAGCAGAGAATCACACAAAATTTTTACTGGCCTGAAATAGGGAAGCAGATCAAGGAGTTCTGTAAACAATGTGATGTGTGTCAGAGGCAGGGGAATAACCGTGACAGGACCAAAGCAAAGTTGTGCCCTTTGCCTGTGATTGACACCCCGTTCAAATGTATAGGAGTGGATATTGTGGGACCTTTGCCCAAGGCCACAAAGAGGGGGAACCGGTTCATTCTCACCATTGTGGACCATGCCACGAGGTACCCCGAAGCCATTCCCTTGACTAACATCGAAACTAACACAGTGGCAGATGCCTTGGTGGGGTATATGTCCAGGATGGGATTTGCCTCAGAAATAATCACAGATTTGGGCACATCGTTTACATCAAAGCTCATGAAACAGTTATGGCAAATCTGTGGAATTAAACACAAGGAAACCACTGCCTATCACCCCGAAAGTAATGGGTTAATGGAGAAGTTCAATGGGACTCTGATGCGCATGATTAGGGCTTACTTGGTAGAGAATCCAAACAATTGGGACCAGAAGCTGCAATCCCTTTTGTTTGCTTATCGATCAGTGCCACAAGCCAGTACCGGGTTCAGTCCGTTTGAACTTTTGTTTGGGAGAAGGGTGAAAGGGCCACTTGATTTAATCAAACAAAATTGGGAGCAGATCACCCAGGATGACCCACAAGATGTTGTGACATATATAGACTCTTTAATGAATGACCTAAAGAGAAACCTAGAGCTAGCAGCAGAGAACCTGCAAGCTCAGAAGGTTAGACAGAAAACTTGGTATGACCAGAAAGCCAGGGAGAGGCACTTTAACCCAGGGGAGGAAGTGCTTTGGCCTAGGCCCTGTAAAGAGAACAAACTGCAGCTGGGTAGCCCAGAAATAAAATACTTGGGTCACATAGTAGGGGGAGGAATGATCAAACCCCTAGAGGCCAAGATAGAAGCCGTTCATGATTGGCCCAGGCCCAACACCAAGAAAAAAGTCAAATCATTTCTTGGGTTGGTGGGCTACTACAGAAAGTTCATCCCGAGGTTTAGCGAGATAGCGACTCCGCTGACCGATCTGACGCGGAAGAAGACTGATGACCGCAACCCGTGGACCAGCGACTGTGAGGAGGCGTTCCGGAGGTTGAAGGAGGCGCTCATCAATTATCCAGTGCTGCGTGCTCCTGACTTCGACCGGGAGTTCATCATCTACACCGATGCGTCTAACAGCGGGGTAGGAGCAGTTCTTTGCCAGGAGGATGAAAATGGTGACCAGCATCCAGTGTCCTACCTGAGTAGGAAACTCCAGAAAGGTGAGAGACGGTTGGCAACCGTGGAAAAGGAGTGCCTGGCCATAGTATACGCGATTCAGAAGGCCAAACCTTACATCTGGGGAAGACATTTTGTTCTGTGCACTGACCACTCACCACTGCAGTGGTTAAAGACAATGAAAACCCATAACAGTAAACTTATGAGGTGGGCTTTAAACCTGCAAGATTATTACTTTGAAGTGAAGGTGGTCAGAGGGTCAATGAACTGTGTTGCTGACGCCTTGTCAAGAAGACCCGAAGAGTGAAGACGGCGAAGAAACTATGGACTATGTATAGTTTGTTGACCAAAAGTTAAATGTACCTGTTTATTGATCAGTCTTGGTTTGTATTAATAAAGGTAACTTAATGTATGGTAAATGTTAATGTTTAAATGCATAAGTGTTATGTTTAACCTAGAGAGTAAGTATGGGTTATGGGATTGTATGTTATTGTATGTTTATATATTTTGATCCTGGTTGTTTTTTTGGAGAAAAGCACTTTAGCTTTTCCCCTGCAAAACAACTTATAAAGAGGGGAGGTGTTACATACAGCACTGATGGTACCTGTCTGTCATGGGTTTGGAGGGAAAGTTCCATCCTATGGGGAGTGGAAGGCGGGACATCAGGGGGAGGAGCTGTACTGTATATATATTTGGAGCTTGTGTGAGGAGTGAAGAGTTGGAGTCTGTGTGTCAGACTGAGTACAACTGTGTGTCAGTTGGTACATACCTGATAGGTTCAGGTTTCTTTATAGGTAGCCAGAACTGATAGGTTCAGGGTCTGTGCTTTACTTTAAAGTGTTCTGTGTGAACCAAACTGTTGTATGTATGATTGAGACTAAGCCACGTTACAGTATCTTATTTACTTGATCTTTTTATTTACCCTGTTGGTTATTTAAATAAACCTTGTTCTTTTGTTTGTTAAAAATCCATTCCTGGTCTGTGTGACTTCTTATAGGGAATGGTTGGTGGCAGCATAATTAGAGTGTGGCATACTCCAGTAGGTCTGGGGTTGTCACAGGTGTCATTACTGACATTTTTCGGGGCCCTGAGAGTGAGAGAAGTGGTGGCAAGGGGTAAGGGCCACACATCCATGGCTGCATTACAACGGCATGACATATAGTTGGCCAACAATAATGTTAGGATTCACATTTGGAGGTCAAAGGCAGACGAGCGAGGCAAGGAAGCAGACATTACATTAGCCCCCTGCTCAACTGAGAGTTTATGCTTGGTAAAGGCAGTCAAATGTTATATTAGGCTTAGGGGTGAGCAACAAGGCTACTTTTTTGTTTACAGGGGTGGCTCTCCACTGATGAAATATTGGTTTTGGAAATTGATAGATCTTGCCCTGCAAAAGGTGGGAGTACATGGTGTATGGTTTGGCACACATTCATTCAGGATTGTCACAGCTTCAACTGCAGCCACATTAGGTTATGACCCAGAGGCCATTAAGGGGTTTGGACATGGGGCATCAGTTATTGGAGATATGTACATTCCCTTCCTCAAGTCTAGGCAGGTGCCTGACCCTGTTTTTTTGTTGTTGCAGATTTGGCAGTGGCAACGAGGCAGCTGCACATCCTGATTATCAGTCATAGCTATATCTTTTGGGCAGCACGTTACACAGCAAATTTGACTTGGGGGAGCAATCTGGGTCTTGGAGCCAGGGGCTCAGATCAAATGGAAAGGGAGAGAGGAATGCTTTGGTGCCAATTTTGCAGAGTGGCTACATTTGGTTTGTGGCCTCCAGATATATTATTAATACATCTGGGAGGGAATGATTTGGCTAAGCACAGCAGCAAGTCCTTCCTACTGGATATAATCCATGATCTCAGATGGCTGAAGGCAAAACACCCTTCCATGTGGATTGTCTGGTCCACAATTATCCCTTAGCTGGAGTGGAGAGCAGTTTGCCCAACCAAGAGTATTAAAATGACTCGTAGGAGAGTTAACAGGGAAATGTGTTGGGCAGTATGTAATGGCTTGGGATCAGTGGCTTGGGATCAGTGATTGGTCACCAGGAGATACGTGTGGACAGACCAGAGCTCTTTAGGAGCATGGCATGCACCTTTCTGATATGGGCCTGGAGGACATCCAGGAGGGCCTGCGTTTGGAGTTAGAGATGATGGTTGGTGAGCATGGGACTTAGCAAAGTTAGTCCCAATGCTATGGTGGGTAGTGTGGATGGATCAGGTTTCGGTGAGTCCCCTTGCAATCACAGGTAATGTATGGCTCATCCAACCTCCCAGCACTGTGGATTGTGAGATTACAGTGTGTCTGGGTGGCATGTGCTGGGGCCACACCCAGACCAATGGTCACCAAGAGGAAGGTGACTTGAAGTCCGGGGGTGGTCAAATTTGGGCCTGCTGGGGACCATGAGACCTTGGGGCATGGGACTCACCCGTTGATTCAGTGAGGGGTCCGGTGAGACACCAAATGCAAACCTGATTCTGCACTACAGCCGTCCCCCCTTTTATGTTTGGCTATATTGGCTATTTAATAAAGTGTGCCCCATGTTTTTACCATAAAACTTGTCTTGCCTCCACATTCTGGGGTAGGGGGGCAAATGGCTTGTGTAATGTAGATCTGACTGGTCACATAATATGAGAGGGGCAGTCCCATGCATCTCTAATATAAACACATTTTTCTTGGCAGAGGATGATAATCCCAATTAATTAGGGATCATAAGATCTGCCAGGGAACTTGTTCAACTGTGCACAGCTATAGTGCTTTTGTTTATTTTATTTTATTTATTATTGGATTTTTATTCCGCCCTTCTAGACAGGAGTCTGCTCAGGGCCACTCACAATATATTACACACAAACAGATAAAAACAACAATTAAAATCTACAATAATAATATGATCAAGATGGGAGGATAAACAACAAAAACCAAGAAAAGTAAAATCAAGTATTGGCAGGAGGGAAGGCCTGCCTAAAGAGCTGAGTTTTAATTGGCTCTTAAAAACACACAGCAAGTGTGCCAGGCAGATCTCTGGTGGCAAGCTGTTCCAAAGTCAAGGGGCCACTGCCAAGAAGGCCCGGTTTCTTGGTCTTTCTTTCCGGGCCTCTCTCGGTGTTCGGCCCCTCAGCCGTCTTTCCTGACTATGGTGAGTGACTCGAGTAGATCTAGGTGGGAGAAGGTGTTCTGCCAGGTATCGAGGTCCTAAACCATTTAGGGCTTTGTATGTCATTATTAATACTTTGAAGTCAATGCGGAAATGAATGGGAAGCCAATGCAAAGCAGTCAGAATGGGAGATATATGCTGGAACTTTCTCGTTCCACCAAGTAATCTGGCTGCTGCATTCTGCACCATCTGAAGCTTCCACATCAGTCTCAAAGGTAGTCCCATGTAGAGTGCATTCCAGTGGTCTAATCTCAAGATTACAAGTGTATGGACGAGAGTGGTGAGGGCCCCACCATCAAGATAGGGACACAGCTGGGCAATCCGCCACAGATGGTAATTGGTGGAGCAGACCACTGACGCCACCTGGGTTTCCATGGTGAGCGCGGGGTCCAGATGTACCCCCAAGCTGCAAACCTCATTCTTCACAGTGAGAGTCACCCCCCCCAAAAAAGTGAGGGAGTTTCCCAAACCACCAATGGAGGGGCCACCCACCCTCAGGACCTCCGTCTTGTCCGGGTTCAGCCTCCACCCATTCTCCTGCATCCATTGCCATACGGCCTCCAGGCAATGCTGAAATGACAGAATGGCATCCATTGAAGTAGGTGAAAAGGAGATGTAGAGCTGTGTGTCATCAGCATACTGATGGCACGAGACTCCACATCCCCTGATGACCCCACCCAATAGCCTCATATACAGTAGATCTTAAACAGCATTAGGGAGATGATCGAGCCCTGCAGAACCCCACAGTTGAGACTCCATGGGGCCGAGACACTCTCCCCAAGCTGAACTCTCTGAAGACAGTCCTCCAAGTAGAATCAGAGCCAGGCAAGTGGAATCCCTTATAAAGACCTCTTAATCATAGATGTGCTAGATTTCTGCATTGTTCTGGGGTGGGGGCAGAAATGCAGAGGCATGGCTTACATGCAATCCCCCAATCTTGCAATCTTTTCCTGGATTGAAGCATAATGTCTTGAAAAGGGTATAGATAATCAGATTGGGCTCTGTGCTTCTGTCATCTGAAGGCAATTTAGGAGCCACTTCTATCATTGAATGGCTTAATATCTGGGCCTTTTTTGTTGTTTTCAAAAACATGAACAATGGCCAAACAAGGTGAGGTTGTTTGTGAAAAGCTCTTACCACTTTAACCTCTAACAATTTGGAGGAATGTATTAAAATATTCCATACTGCCTTAATGTCCTTCACTTACAGTAAATTCAACAAACAGACCTTATTTTTTATGGACAGGAGTCCAGGCTCCATAAATAAAAATGATGACTCATTCCAAAACACAGTTTTTATCTGAAAAAAGGACATGTCCTCTTGGTAATATAGTAGGTTTGTTTCTATTATGAAATTGTGGAAGATCCTATTCTAGGGAGTTTTCCAGCATGTTTTAAATCTTTTTCCACACCGTTTCAATAAATTCAAAATCAAAAACCTAATGTCACTGAACCAAAAAATTGCTAACCAATCTAGGACAATAATTAAAGCTCAACTGCCAAGATATTTGGCTTCTATTTTTGCAAGCTAAGATATTTTAAGTCTCAAGTTTCATGTTCTCTGTACTGTAATACACACAGAAATATTTAAGCAATATCTGTCTTCAAAGTGAATCTTTAATAATCCAAGCTCAATGTCTCATTTTAGACCACTTTGGCCAGTGCACATTGCTTCTCTCCACCAGACAGAAAACAGAGCATTATGAGTATGAAATCACTGTTTTCCTCTGATGACGATGTCCTTGATTTGAAAGTCACATGTGTCAGCCCCTCTGCTTCTCAAGCTGCCCTGGCATCAAAGCCAGAAGGGGCAGTCAGTCATACAGTACAAACAAAATGCAATAGCTGTTCATTAGGAGGAACATTTTTCTTGTTGACATCTGCAGTTTGCTTTACCCTATAATGAAAGCATATGATAATAATATATTTAGATAATAGTTAAGCCAGCAAAATTGATAATAAAAACAATAACAAAGAAGGCATACTGTGGAAATAATTAATTATCCATCCCTTAAACCATCCTAAACCTATTAGCAGGTCGATGGATTATAAATTCCAGTAAACTATCAGAATAAATCAAATTTACATTTGTGACCACTGTATGTCTAGAATCACCAGAAATGAAGCAACTAGTGAAAGAATCAAAGGAAATCTGATTGATTGATTGATTGATTGATTGATTGATTGATTGATTGATTGATTGATTGATTGATTGATTGATTGACCTCCTAGACTGCCCAACTTTGTGAAATACTACTTTGGACAGTTTACATAATTAGGCAAAACATACAAAAGTAAAATAATAAAAGAATGCATGGATAATAGCACAGACAGAAACAAAAACAGGAAGGTGACCAAGGATTGTCACCTGGTTGCTTAGGTGAACCAAATTATTTAAACCATAGCATAATAACAAAATATCCAGTAAAAAATAAAATAATAAAAAACTGCAATAGAATACAGATTTCACCTAGGATGTTCCCAAAGGCCTCCTTAAATAATTTGCTTTGTATTTATCTTTAAAAGATCTGTAGGAAGGGGGCATGTCTAATTGGTAGAAGTTTATTCCATAGTGAGAGTGCCATTACAGAAAAAGCCCAGGTTCTAGTATTGTTTTTCTTTATTTGCCTCGAGGTAGGTACCCTCAATATTGCAACCTGAGAGGAATGGGTTGGATGGGTGAGAAATGCTTCAATGGGTAACAAGGTCCTAAACCATTCATGTCTTTATAGGTCAAACTTAAATCTAACATGCTAAGCAATAGAGAGCCAGTGAAGATCAGCCAGGATTGGGGAAATATGATCAAATCTCCTAGCCCCTGTTATTAACTTGGCTGTCACATTCTGAACCTGTTGTAAATTCCATATGATCTTCAAGGGAAACCCCATGTAGAAGGCATTACGGTAGTCAATTCTTGAGATTACCAATGCATGGATCAAGGTCTTCAGGAATCTCTCATCCAGGTTGGGGCACAACTGGGCATCTGCTAAAGGTGAAAGAAGGTGGTCTTGGTCACTGCTTTGGTGTTTAAGGGACAATGCCAGATACATAATAATGCCCGAGTTGTGAACCTGGTGTTTTAGGAGGACTGTAACCCCCTCTAGATTAGGTAGATTAACCCCTAGCCTGTCAGGAGGTTCTCCCCAGCAACAAGATCTCTGTCTTATCTGGATTAAATGTCAACTTGTTTGCTCTTGTTCAGTCCATTATTGAAGATAGGTAGCAATCCAAGAGCTGAACGGCATCCACTGCAGATCTAGCAAATGAGAGACAAAGGTACATGTCATCAGCAAATTGATGACAACACAGCCCAAATCACCAGATGACCTCTTCCATCAGCTTTACATAGATGTTAAACAACATAGGAGAGATGATTGAATCCTGAGGGACACCATAATATAAGTACAGCTCAGTTGATACAACTGAGCTGTACTTTTTGGACATGACCATCAAGAAAGGAAGAGAACCACTAATGGACCAGGCCTCTGATTCCTAACTCTGACACCTGGCTTAATAAGATACCATGGTCTGAGATCGGCTTGACGCTGCGACGAGACAGCAGGAGGAGGACAGAGCTCTGTCCCCTGGGCTGAATTCTGACCTGTTTGGGACACCCCTGTTGATCACGGGGGGGGGGGGTTGGCAGTCATCCCCGTTTGATCCAGGAAACTCCCTAATCAGCCAACGGGCAGAAACAAGCAGCTAGGAAGCTTTGCTTGCAAGTCGTCGGCAGCCGGCAATAAGAGAAGCAACAATCACCTATTCAACATCAGTGTTATTACCAGGTGAGATATATTTTTACAACTACTTGCTTATGATTACCCCTAGAGAAGACAATTTCTATATATAGAAAAAAGAATCTCCTACCAATCTCATCAATCATAGAGCAGCAGAAAATCTGGAGAGAGGGATAGTTGATGCAAAGAAAATAACTTAAAGATTAATGGAACATTAACTACTAATTTACGTAAATACATTTAAAATATACTTTAAGAATATTATAATTTGGCGTTAGAAATCTTAAGAAATTTTCTCGCAAGTTATTACTGGTTAAGTCTGGAGTCATCTTATGTTTTGACTACTTGAAGTCTTTTGGCATAATGCCCAGAACAGTGACCTTGAGCACTCTACTGCTGTTTAAAGCAGGGGTGTCCAACCTTTCACCCTCCCTGGGCCACATTAGAAGATGAAAATTTGGTTTGGGCTGCACATAAATTTGGTTTGGGCCGCATGGGGGGGCAGCCCTAGCCATCCTCCGCAGCCCCGCTCCAAGCGCGCTTACCGGCAGCTGCAATCTCAGACAGCAGAGGCTGCCAGCTTCGACTCCGGTGGCTTTATGGGGCCAGGAGGGGGTACACCTATTGACGGGGACAGCGCAATGCAGTCACACAGCCCCCCTCTCCCCTCCCCTCCCGCTCCTTCCTTCCCTCTCTCCCCCCTATCGTTGTGATGTGCCCCAGCTGCATTCCAGCAGCAAGCACCAGCAGTGTAACTTGAAACTTTGGAATTTCTTTAAAAATAAAAAAAAATGCACTGGGCTGCATTACGAGCCAACCTGGGCCATATGTGGCCCATGGGCCACAGGTTGGACAAGGCTGGTTTAAAACTTTTGAAACCTGTTTTTTATTTATTTTTTATTTTTTCATGCCTGACTGGAACATAGACAAATTAACCTTAAAGTGGATCTTTTTAAAGTATACTTTGGGAATTAGTATATTGGGCCAAAGTGAACTTTTTGGAACCACATCCAAGGACTTGGAATTCCAGTTTTGGCCGATGCAGAATTGCGAGAACTAGGCTACCACGACATGGATACAAACACTGAATTGGACTGTGATATTTGAGGGTTTTGAACCACAGTTCAGGCCTATTTGGCCAAAGAAGATCCTCTGAAACTGCCCTGGGAGCTGGAAGTGTTTGTGTTTGACTAGCTGGCATAAACCTGTGGGAATTAGGCCATCAGGCCACGGATACAACCATTGCATTGTACCTTGGTACTTTGGGGGTTTAAATCTTGGTTCAGACCTATTTAGCCAAAGCAGACTCTTTGGACTGACTCTGGAGACTTGTAATATATGTTTAGCTGGCATCAATTTGCCAGGGATCAATTAGGACATAGATACAATCATCGAAGTGGACTGTGAGACTTGGGGGCTTCGAATCTTGGCTTAAGCTCTTGGGCAGCGGGAACAGAATGGCACAACAAGGACAATTTTGGGATGAAACAAAATCTACCCTTCAAACAATACTAGAAATAGTGAGATCCCACTACCAAGAGGCAAAATTATTCAATGAACATCTGAAGAATTATAGTCCACAAGAGACAGGGAATAACAAAGAAGGAAATGAGAGTGCGCTGGATGGTGCATGCCAATCAAAAGAGGAGCTGGAGGAAATTAATGGGGAAAACCTAAGAAAAACAAGTTCAATCTTGGATCCGAGGAGAGTATTAAGGGGAGACAAGGGGAGAAAATCAGCAAAATTAATTTTAAAAAGCCTGGAAGATCTATGATAGACCAAGTGCATAAAGATCTAGTGGAGATAAATCAGATGCACAAAATCGTTTCAGAGGGCATGAAAGATGGCAGAATGCTTAGAGAGACAGAAACAAAAAGTGAAAAAAGATAAATAAGAGAGGGAATTACTTAGATGAAAAAGGGAAAAATAGGAAGGGGGCCCTTAATGTCGAAAAACATGTATATATTTAACTTCAGGAATTGTAAAGGAGCATATGAAAGTAATATTATGAAAGTAGCCATATTATATACTAAAATACGTACATGAATGATTTGAATGTTTGAAAGATGTCTGGAATTTGGGGGGGACAACTGGGAAGACACTGAGATGTAAAAAAACAAATAATTGTAAGCAAATCATGTAACACGATGTTTGACAAGCACAAATCAAATGTAGATAGAGTGAAAAACTAATAAAATGTTTTTTTAAAAATCAGATACCACGGTCTATGGTATCAAAAGCAGCTAAGAGATCAAGGAGGACTAACAGGGTTGCAATCCCCTGTCAGACTCCCTCAAGAGGTCATCTTGCAGGGTGATCAGTACCAATTCAGTCCAGTAACACAACCTGAACCCTGATTAAAATGTATCTAGCTTATCGGTGTCATCCAAGAACACCTGCAACTGGTCAGCTACCACCATCTTGATCAACTTTCCCATAAAAGGTATATTAACAATGGGTCTAAAATTATTCATGTTGTCCAGTGACAAATTTGTCTTTTTTCAAAATGGGCTGTACAATTGTCTCCTTCAAATGGGAGGGCATGCAGCCTTCCTGGAGGGACTTGTTTATTATCTGAATGACCTATTATATAGTTAAATTCCTGGCAGATTTAACCAGCCATGATAGGCAAAGATCAGCCACAGAGGTGGTCAGTTTGCAGTGTGCAAGTATCTTGTTAACGTCATCAGGTGTGATCCCAAAAAGCCTCACAAGACAGTCCATTGATCATCTCAATTTCTGCTACTGGGCAAGGGGAATCCAGGTCCCACTGGATGGGTTCAATTTTTAATTTAAAATCAGCTGCTAGTTACTCACATTTAGGGTTGCCAGATACATGTGTATGAAAAGGAGGACATAGAAAGCCAAAAAAGGAGGTCAAAAGAGGACATATGGGGGGGGGCTCTGTGCACAGGGTGGGGTGGGGGGCATGTCACTTTTGGAATTAGGTTTTGGGGAGAATAGCTCTTTGATCATGGGGCAATACCATAACCATTCAACTTACTCAGTCTTGAAAGGTCAAGGCTGGGGAAGTTACATTTTTTGGACTACAAAACTCAGAATCCACTGGCCACTGTGTTTTAGAGTTTTAAAAAATGTTTAAAAAATAAAAACAAAACAAATCTACATATACACTTACTGGGCTCCCAGGACCAATGGAGACAATCTATTCCTTCCTTTAATTGAGACCCATCCCCCTTGTTTTACTTATTGATTTTTTAATTTTAATAAAAGCATAATAAAGTGAAATAAAAAGTTTAAAAAGTTGTGTGACAGATTTGAAACACCTTATAAAAACCAGAAAGAAAGAAAAAACAGAATGTATGGATTTCCCTCAGCTTGAGAAATGCAAAGGGTGGAGAAAATGGATTTGCAGACACACAAACACACCACACAAAGCCATTTTCTCCACCTTTTGCAATTTCTCAAGCTGAGACAAATCTGCTTGTGTGTGTGTATGTGTGTGTTCCAGCTCCCACAAGCATGGGGAATAACTCTGCATATGCTTCTGGACCTGGAAACGCACTCTGCACATGCCCCAGAGTCGGGGGGTCAGGGCAGAAGGGGGGATAAAAGTGCCTCCTGTTCCTTGGCTTTAGGAGGAAGCAGGCAAGCAAGTGCACTCACTTCACTCCTGTCCAGGTTTTCATCCATCCATCCATCTCTCTCACACCTTCCTGCCTTAGTCAGCTCCTAGGCAGAAGCAGCCATCCACAAGCCAGGGATTGATTGTCCAGGGCTGCAGCCCTAAACAATCAAGCCACCTTATCTCCGAACTCTCTGAAAGAACCGGAGGATTTACAAGTGCCGCAACCAAGGAAGTAACAGGGAGAGGTTCAGCTGCAGGGTGTGGGCTGGAGATACAAAAGCCGTATATTTTGAAGTTTTTTAGTTTTGCCTGCCGGACAGAGGACATGCTCCTCAAAAGTAGGACATGTCCTCCTTTTGCCGGATGTCTGGCAACCCTATTCACATGTAAGTAAATCTGAATTTAGCACATTTGTCTTTCCAGAGTTAAGAAGGCTCTGGGCTACATGATGGAATTTTGCCTGTTGATTAGTAGCTGAATCAATTAAATTTACATAATATGCCTTCTTAGTCGCTTTGATGGATTTACAATAAATCCTGGACATTTTTTTAACTGCAGCTAGATTGCCATCTGAGGGAGCTTTCTTTCATCTGCTCTCTAGCCTTTTTCTTCCTTGCTTGATCACTCGAAGTTCATCCATAAACCATGGAGAACCACATGCTCTGCAACAGTGAGGGTGTTCAGGTGTAATTGTGTCAACCACTGGGATGCCAGATTATACTGTCAACCTGAACTTTGACAGAACCACCTGCCAGATCATCAGGAAAAACCCCTACTGCCTTCTGGAAACCAATTGGATCCAGAAGCTGTTAGGATGGCAGACCATCTTAATCAGTCCTATCTCTTTGGTGGTGGTGGGGCGTGTGCCAGTGTAAGACTAAATTTCAAAAGATAGTGATCTGACCATAATACAGGTGAGGAGAGAAAATCCTTCACCCTCAGACCACAGTCTCCCTGCCCAGAAACAAACACCAAGTCAAAAGTATGGCCTGCCACACATCAGACCAGTTACAATTTGTGAGAAGGCCATGGACACTGTGGAGCTGATGAACTGTGAGGCCAATCCAGTGGCTAGTGTCTCAGCATGAATGTTATAGTCCCCCAGAAGTAATAATCTGGGAGATTTCAGCACTGACACTGAGACAAACGCTGTCAGCATCAGTAACGATAGTGGTGGATTGCAAGGCCAACCCTATCCGTATTTAATCATCTTGGTCCATAGCCAAGTGGAGGCACTCCAGACCTGGGCTAGAGACTGCAAACCCCCCCCCCCATATCTCCAATCTGCTTTAGTGGTGGATGGAATAACCTGGGGGGGGCAGTTTTAGGAGATAACTACTCCTCCATTCACACCCAACCAGGTTTCAGTGGTACATGCCAGGTCGATTTTTCCATCTGCTATTAGATCATGTATAAATTCAGATTTTGGATCAACATGGCATTACACAGCAGCAAAGACAGATCTGTGCTGAGCTGGTGACCTTGTACCTTTTGGATGGGGAGGGAACTAAAACCTAGAATAGATGTCAGATATCTAAACTGAAGGGACGTGGTAGAGCTGTATGTTAAACCACAAAAGCCTCTGGGCTGCAAGGTTGAAAGGTCACCAGTTCGAATCCATGCAACGGAGTGAGCTCCCGTCTCTTGTCCCAGCTCCTGCCAACTTAGCAGTTTGAAAGCATGTAAAAATGTGAGTAGATAAATAGGTACCATTATGGTGGGAAGGTAACGGCATTCCATGTCTAGTCTCGCTGGCCACTTGATCACGGAAAACTGTCTATGGACAAACACCAACTTGGAAACAAGGATGAGCACTGCCCCCCAGAGTTGGACATGACTGGACAATTGTCAAGGGGAACCTTTACCTTTACCTATCTAATATGAGGTCTCCTGGAACAGCAAATTTTCCACCCCACACTATATCTCCCTCTACCTGTCACCTCTGAGACTGAATTATTGGAAAAGTCCTCTATATTATGATGAAACATATCCACCCTACAGAAGGGCTCCAACAACTTCCAAAGGGGAAAAAAGAAAAGAGAAAAAGGAAAAATAGAAAGGGAGAACTAAGACAGGCTCTATGCAATCACAATAAATATATGAACTAAGGCTTAAAACTCTACTCTAAACATCACACACTATAAAATTACTATAAGTTAAAAATCATAAACCAAAGTACAGAGGACAAATTTACCAGATTATAACCATACTAAAATATATAAAATTTTGTATCACAAAATAATTTAAGTTAAATTAGGTATTAACAAAGTATAGAAATTAATGAACCCTCCAGGGGTCGTAGTGTCAGGCTATGACAGTGGAAAATTAATGGCAGTGCTCACTTCAAATCAATCTTCACTGAAAAAGGCAGCTCTGTTCCTTCCACTCAAACATCCTTAATTTACAGTTCTTTGGCTTCCTTTGAAAGCTGGAAAATCCTCAGATCATTGTCCAATGTGGATAACTGCGGATGTGTGCATTCTCTTCCACAATAGAGGTGATTTTGCTTTCCATTTCAGGATCCATGGCAGATACCATTTGGTGTGACTGTTTCTTAATGGCCACAGTTATGTTCATTGGGCAGTGAACCATGCTTTGCAGAACAGTTAGGATTGCAATTTGAGCCTAAGAGCTCGGGCATCATTAGACCGGAAAGGAAAAAAGGGTATTCTATGGCCTGAGGTTTTGGAGTGAGCTAATGATGCCCCCCCCCCAATATTTGTGATTCATTTGGGAGGAATGACAGACAAGTCATTGATATTGCAGGTGATCCAGGACCTGCAGACATTGAAGGATAAGTTTCCTGAGATGAGAGTTATGTGGTTCAATATAATCCCGTGATTAGTATGAAGGGCTGAATGTGATCCTAAGTGTATTGACTGCGGAAGGTGTGGCATCAATCATGAAATCAGCTAAGCAATGAAGGCTAGTCTGGGATCTGTGATTTGGCATCCAGACATAAGGCATGAGCTCTATAGGTGATGGAGTTCACTTAACAAAATTGGGTATGGGCCTTTTTTTCTCAGGGACCTACAAGGGGGCCTTCGAGTTGAAATTTTTGGCTCTTGTGGTGAGCTTGGGGCATATAAATAGTCCCAGGCTGTGGTGGGTAGTGCGAAGACAAGAGCTGGGGTGAGTTCATGGTTAACACATGGTGTGAAATTCATGCCATCTCTCTGTCAGGTGGAGCCAATCGGGCATCTGGGGAGAGGTGGTTTTACATTGGGCAGCCTCCCGAACAGCAGCCCATTTAGGTCACAAGACTTGGTGGGCTGGGAAGGTGGGTTACCCTTAGCACAGAGCACCTGAAGGTGTGCTATTCAACGAACAGCACAATTCATACATAGCAATTCACCATGCTCTATTGAATCGTCTGGAGGTATAGGCTACTCCTGTCAGTGAAGGAGATCACACTATGGTTAGGTCCTTTGTAGTTTGGGTGATTAGTTTAGTTAATAAAGTTGTGGCCCAAGTTTTAACCCAACAACCTGTGTTTCGCCTCTTTATTTCCAGGCTGGGGGGGCAACACTGCTTCTAAATTTCAAACAGTTTGAAAACACTTTTAATAATTGGACCATGTATCCCTGTCTATATAAAAGCAGTTAATCTTTTCACCCATCAGGCTGTTCAAAAGCGCAAATCCTTTTGTGTTTGTTTTAAGTGATTACTATCCTTTTGTTATTATTGCTTCATATTATTATAATTTTAACAAAATTGTGGCCACTGTTACTCAGAAAATGCACTAATATTTCACATTTTGATCCTGTGAGCATTGCAGGATGGGCTTTTTAGATTTGGCTGGAGGGTGCCCCTCTTGCCTCTACTTTGAAAGGGCACCTCTTGCATTCTGCAGAACTCATCATCAACAACTACTGAGCACACGATAAGTAATTAGTGTTGTCAAATAAACAAATCCCAGTTCTCCAAAGGACTCTGTGAATTATTTATCTCAACAGAAATAAAAGTTGAAGATGCCAGGTGTACTCACCTTTACAGCAGAGTCATTAAGAAATTTGCAATGTCCCAAGCCAGCAAAAGTAGACAATTGCCCCCTTGGTTTCATAATTAATGAAATAATAAAACTTTCTCAAGTCCTTTTCATTATCTACAGATAAACCACCTGAACGAAAGACAACAGGAAATGAAGCAGAGGAAGAAACTGTGCAAGAAGTAAAGGAGTTACAAATAAAATGAATTACATGTACTCCTGGGAAATCATATGTGACCAGAGAAGATCATGTACTTCAGGACTTTGCCATATTGTACATAAAACCATTCACAGAGTGGCTGTGCCAATGTGTGATGTCTTTAAAACACTGAGTAATGGGGTTTGCAGCGTCTATGACTTGCTCTGTTCTGAAACAAAGGGCATACTTATTGAGGCTGCCCAGACTTGTATCCTTGAAGTTGGACTTTCTAAATGGCATTGTCCCCAAGCTTGTGACATTGTCTCTGTGTTTCTGAATGTCCAAAAAATGGAATGAAGCCCACAAAAATTCCTGTAAAGAATCTTTCAGAATGCAAAAGGCTGTTTAAGTACTGACAGAAGTCTTGCCCTTTGCCATACAGCAATGGGAAATGGCCAGTAAAGCAGATGCAAAGAACATATGTACATGGTGACCTCAGTCTGAGTCGTCCCTAAAGTCTCAGTGGTTGGAGTGTCTGGGGAGATCTTGGATGTAAGATAGCTGTAATATGCTAAAACATGTTACTTTTTAAACAATCGTAATCCCCAAACCCTTTGCTCAAACATTCCCAAATTTGTCACAGAGAAAGAGCAGACTTCTGCTCATCATTATTCACATTCATTGAAAAAAGGCCTTACACTTGCTTTGTGTTTGGGTGAGAAGGGGTTAACTGAAGAAAAAAGGACTCAGTTTCGGAGATTTTGCCTTGCATGGTATCAATTTGTGAATGGTAGTGAGTAGAAAGGGTATCCTGTATACCATATTGACTGCTGCCATTGGTGTTGTCAACATTCAGGCTGCCCCTTGCTTTCTAAAGCTTAGTATCCTTTTTCCTTCCAGCAACATGGGCAGGATATTTTGGAGCAATATTGGACCATTTCCTGACTTCAAGAATTGTGGTTACAGAAGCGCAATGTTCCACATTCATAAACCAGAAGGGTGTAGCGTTCACCCTTATTATGTTAAGTAGTCATGCATATTCATGTTTCAGGCTAATATTGCTGAGAGGCGGAGCTGAGAGATATGTAAAAGAGGCAGAGGCAGAGAGAGGGAACAGTCAGTCAGTCAGAGAAGTCTGAGTCAAGAGGGAGATGAGAGTGGAGAAAGAGTTAGAGTGTGGTATTTCAGAGATCTGAGGTGTGATTAGTGAGAAGAGTAAATAAATACTGTTATAACAAATAGAAGGTTGAGACAGGTGATAAATAAACCTGTAGAAGTTACTTATGATTAATTATCAAACATCTGTAATCAGTAAACTTGTTTTATTTAAAAGACAGTGAGGTCTGAGCCTTCATCTTCATCCTTCCATAAGTAAATTAAGTTGATTTCGTGATCAACTGGTGGCAGCAGGTGAAAAGGAGTATTGGTTTGCTTTGTATGCTCTGTCTTTGGGAAGTCAGGCAGGGACCACAAGGAGCGAACGCCACAGTTGGTGTCCAGCGGTGGGATATGAAGAAATCCAGTTAAGCCTGAGTTTAAAGAGAATTTTTCTTGAGTCAAGGGTACCTTTTAGACAGAGGTCTGTGGTAAAGAAGTTTTGTTACCCACTAGAGCTTTTGGGAAAAGCTTAGTGGTGGGGGCTTCTGAACCCAGATCGGGGGGGGGGGCTAAGATAGGGAACGACTCTGAGAGAAAATTCCTGTGTATTTGCCTCAAGATTTTAAGACCCAGTGGGCTAGCTTAAAATTCAAGGCTCTGAGAGTTTAGGGAGCGCTTGTGGAAAAAGCAGAAGCCAGGGGCCAGAGCAGATCTGAGGGAATAGAAGAAAAACCCAAGGCTTGAGATAGAAATTATTTTAGTGACTGGAAGTAAAAGAAGAAAGACAGGTCCATTATAAAATCAGTATAAACACACTCTAGAAAAAGTAACACAGATAAATATGCCACCCAAAGGAACTAGAAAGCCATAATGGTGGAAACTGAGTCTCAGGAGGCACAGAGTTTATTACCTCAGGAAATGGAGGGAAATGGTGACCCTTTAACTCCACAAGAGCAGTTGGAGACTGAGGAAAATGCCTCAGAAAGACCAGGTGTCCTAAGCTCTCAATAGTTTGAAAAATGGAGGTTACAACAGGAATTCAAGCTTAAAGAAATAGAAACAAGGGAAAAAGCCAGAGCTGAGGAGAAAGCTCAGGAACTACAGCTCAAAGCTGAGCAAATAGCATTTGAGCAAGAAGCCAGACAGAAAGAAATGGTGTTTCAATTGCAGTGGTGCCTCGCATTACGATGTTAATTCGTTCCAGCGAAATCGCTATAGAACGAAAACATCGTAAAGCAACTTTTAAAAGCCCAAAGAAACGCATTAAACCCAGATTAATGCATTCCTATGAACTTGAAACTCACCGTCCAGCGAAGATCCTCCATAGCGCGGCCATTTTCGCTGCCCGTACAGTGAGGAATCCGTCCCAGAAAACAGCAGGCGGCCATTTTTTTTAACCTAGCAGCCATTTTGAAACCACTGATCAGCTGTGTGAAAATCTTCATTTTGCGATAATCGGTTAGTGAAGCAGGTAACTGATCATCGCAAAGCAAAAAAAAAAAACCATAGTAAACATCGTTTTGCTATCGCTTTTGCGATTGCAAAAACTTCGTTATGTGATTTCTTCGTTAAACAAAGCGCTCGTCTTGTGAGGCACCACTGTACAAATGAGACAATTAGAATTAACCTCTCAGAATAATAACAATAATAACAGCTCCAATGAGGGAAATCTGGCTAAAATTGATCTTAATAAATTTTCCCAATATAAAAAAGGGGACTGTCCTGAATCTTTTCTTATTACTTTTGAGCATGTGTTTTGGGACTTTAATATCAGACATAGTGAATGGATGATTGTTCTGAGGTCACAAATAAGTGGAGAATTGCTTGAGATTTATTCTCAGAATCCCCTAGAAGAGGCTAGAGATTTTGAAGCCTGTAGAAAAATGGTATTTTCCAGATATTGCATAAATGCAGAACACCTGTGGCAAAAATTTTGTGCCCTTACTAAAAGACCTGAAGAATCGTATGCTCAGTTAGTGTCTGAATTACACCAGTATCTGGACAAATGGATGACACTTTAAAAAGTTACCTCTCTAGAAGAGATGAAAATTGTGATAGATAGGCTTGGAACAATTTTACTCTATTTTACCTGGGGAATTGCGCTATGTAGTTAGGGAGAAAAATCTTAAAACTCTAATAGAAGCTGGTGAACAGGCAGATCATATTAGAGAATACAAATACCCCAGATTCTCTGAGGTAAAAGTTAACAAGCCAACCTGGGACAACCATAAGAAATCCTTCGACCAACCTTTCAACAAACAGTACCACAAAAATCAGGGAATGAAGGCCAGGGGGTGCCTCGTGTGAATTAGCACAGCCTGGTTCTCAGAACCAATTGAACTCTGAGGAGAAGTTTACCAGATCTCCTCAGAATGAGAGAAAGAATTTTAAATGTTACAACTGTGGCCAGCCTGGACATTTACAGTTCCAGTGTATGAGAAATAAACAATACTGGGAAGAATTAAAATCAAACCAAAAAAGTATACTGCTGGTGAAGGGATATTAGGGGGAGGAAAGAAATACATTGCTATAAGGGACACAGGGTCTCAAATTTCTATAGTACATTCTGATTTGATAGCCCAGGATGGCATAATTCCAGGCAGAACTATGACCCTAAAAGTAATTGGGAAAGAAACTGTAGTGCTGAAAGTGGCAGAGGTTCAGATAAACTATGGGAATTGGTCTGGAAAGTGGCAGGTGGCAATTTCAGATGAAATACCAAATGTTTTCTAATCGGTTGGGACTTAATAGAGCATGTGAAGAGTGCTTTTGTACTTACATGCTCAAAGGGGGCAAACATCACGCACTGCAGCAGAACTGGATACAGTAGCAGAGGGAGGCTTGGAGAGAGAGTCCCTTGAATAACCAGATTAATAGTGGCGTTGAAGCTGATCTCATGCTTCTGAAGAATCCCAATAAAATTATTTTGCCCAGGAGCAGAAGGAGGACATTAGCTTGGGGGTTTGCTTTGAAACAGCCAGAACACCCACTGTATTGTCTCCTGAATGCCCTGAGAGATTTTGCTTGTATAAAGACCTTTTGTATAGGGAAACTTTAGCCACCCCATTCAGAGGAAAAGGAGAACCCCAAAAGCAATTAGTGGTCTCAAGTAAATACAGGGAGAAAATCATAAATCAAGCTCACAGTAGTTTGTTTGGGTCACACATGGGGATCACACGAACCGAAAGAAGGGTTACCCAGAACTTCTTTTGGCCAGGTATGGGTAAACAGATTACTTATTATTGTAGAACTTGTAATGTCTGTCAGAGATGAGGGACAGGGCAGGACAGGACTAAAGCCAAATTATGTCCTTTGCCAGTCATCTCTACCCCATTCCAAAGGCTGGGAATCGATCTGGTGGGCCCTTTGCCTAAAGCCACCAGAAGGGGGAATAAGTACATTCTGACCATTATGGATTTTGCCACTAGATATCCTGAGGCAATTCCATTATGTAACATGGAAACTGACACGGTGGCAGATGCCTTAATCAATTACATGAGCCAATTGGGATTTGCTAGCTTTACCTCCAGACTGATAAAGAGGTTATGGAAAACTTGTGGAATAATCCAAACCAACTCTACACCATATCATCCTGAGACTAATGGACTAATTGAAAAATTTAATGGCACATTAGTGTGCATGTTTAAGGCCTTTGTAGCAGAGAACCCAAATGATTGGGACGGCAAAATACAACCCCTATTATACGCCTATAGGAGCATTCCACAGGAAAGCACTGGATTCAGTCCTTTTGAGTTATTGCTAGGATGGGAGGTGCACAGACCTTTAGATTTGCTTCACATGAACTGGGAAGACCATAGTGACAATGACCCAGAGTCAGTAATAGAATATATGAACAGGTTGCAAAACACTCTGCAGAGGTCACTGGAGATAGCCGGAAAGAACCTAAAGGCTACCCAGATCAAGCAGAAGACCTGGTATGATACAAAAGCCTGGGAAAGAACTTTTGGGCCAGAAGATGAAATTTTTTACTTAGGCCAGTCAAGGGTCACAAGCTACAATTAGCTTTGGAGGGTCCCTATAAAGTAGTTTCAAAAATGAACAACGTCAATTGTGTAATTCAGAAGGAGGAGGAGGGTCATAAGGTTGTGCATGTCAACATGCTCAAACCTTACTATTGAAGAAATCTCTGGACCCTATATGCTATTAGAGAGGACCCAGGTGATAACGAAGAACTCATGTGCTGGGAAGGGAGAGGGGAACTACATTTTAATTCAGTGGAAGTAAATCTAGGCCACTCCCACACAACAGAGAAAAGGAGTAGTGGTGATCATGCAACAATACCAAAGTATCTTCACTAATAAACCTGGGAAAGCCAAGCAGGTCGTCCACCGAATTGATACTGGGGATGCCAGCCCCATAGCTGTTACCCCATATAGGATCACTGGGGATTATATCAAGAAAGTACAACGGGAGGTCCAGGAGATGCTAAAGGCAGGGATAATCACCCCATCTGATAGTCCCTGGGCTGCACCCATAGTACTTATAGACAAGCCCAACGGTAATGTTAGATTTTGTGTAGACTAAACCATGTCACTAAGGCTGATGCATATCCCATGCCACGGCTGGATGACTTGATTGAGACCATAAGAGGGTGCAATTTCATTAACATGCATCGATTTGACCAAGGGTTTTTGGCAAATTTCAATGCACCCTGAGGACCAAGAGAAAACTGCTTTTTGAAGTCCTCTAGGCTTGTTTGAATTCCGGGTCATGGCTTTTGGGTTAAAAAATGGTCCTGCGTCCTTCCAAAGATTAATGGATAAGACCTTACATGGCCTGGGAGATTTTACTGTTGCCTACATGGATGACATTGGCATTTTTAGTCAAACGTGGGCTGAGCACAAGGAACATTTAAATCTAGTTCTGCAAAGAATCCAGGGAGCTGGTTTGTAAAACCAGTAAAAGCCAGTAAATGCCACATTGGAGATTCAGAATTGAAACACCTTGGACATTTAGTGGGTGGAGGAGTTCTCAAACCCCTAGATCTAAGGTTGAGGCTATTTCTAAATGGCCAAACCCCACTTCCAAGAAGCAAGTCAGATCTTTTCTTAGGTCTGGTGGGCTATTATCAGAGGTTCATCCCACACTTCAGTGTGGTTGCTGCGCCATTGTCAGACCTCATAAGGAAGAAGGAACCGGAGAACATCAGCTGGACCCTTGAGTGCCAGCAGTCGTTTGACCAGCTGAAGGAGGTGTTGCACCCGATTACAGCTGAAAAATCCACCATCTTCATGGATGCCTCGAACATTGGACTGGGGGCGGTATTTTGCCAAGCAGACGGAGGAGGAACTCTACACCCAGTAATGTACATCAGTAAAAAACTGCAGCTGAGAGAGAAACATCTGGCTACGATTGAAAAAGAGTGCTTATCGATTGTATGGTCCTTACGGTAACTTAAACCATACATCTGGGGACAGAAATTTACTTTATGTACTGACCATTTGCCATTACTGTGGATGAGATCAATGAAAATTAACAGTAAATTGATGAGATGGGCTCTTCTGCCCAGTGTGTTTCAGGTTTCTCCTATCTTCCATATGGCAGCCATTTTCACTGCCCGGTAAGCGAGGTATCCGTCCTAGAAAACAGCAGGCAGCCATTTTTTTCCCAGCGGCCATTTTGGAACAGCCGATCAGCTGTTAAAAAATCATTGCTTTGCAATGACCAGTAAGTGAAATAGGGTACCAATCATCGCAAAGCCATTTCCCCCCATTTAAAACATGGCAATGCAATCGCTTTTGCGATTGCAAAATCTTCATTGCTATGCGATTTTGTCATTAAACGGGGTGCCCGTTAAGCGAGGCACCACTGTAGACTGTATTGAGAAAACCTGGATAAGGGTTAATACAGCTGGATATTCAACTCTGCTTCCCCTTAAGGACACAACAGCATCTGACTGGCATCTGATGGACTAATTACTGACCCTTCCCACCATAGGAATCAAAAAAGAAGTCTTTGTTGGTAGAACAGCTTTACTAGCCTCTTAAGATTTAAATCTAAACAGTGTTGACATAAGAAGGGCTTTTAAGCATTCAGCTTGGAGAAATCAAAGCATCCTTGCTGACAGTTCAAGTTACGCAAAATACCAGATGTTAGAATGACTTTTAGCAATTCACCTAGATAAAATGGTAGGCAACCACTAGAACTCTTTATTTTAAAAACGTAATGGGGCCCTTTGTACCCCTGGACATAGTAATGAAAACCTTCAATGAGTCCATTAAGAAAAGGAAATGCATTTTGCTGCCAATATTTTGTCGTTATGCTGGTTATTCCCGGTCAGTGCTGGGTTACAGGGATCCAAATCAGAATGAAACCTAAGTGCTAGTTCAGTCAGTGCTCAGGATTGCCGGGAAGCTTCAAGAATTTTTGCCTAAAGGGCAAAGCATTACACATGATATTTTATTTAAAATTAGATGGCTCTCTAGACAAAGATAAATATTATACCATGGAGATGCAATAGGAAAGCAATAAACCAGGCAGGCAGGTACAAGGTCTTAATATGAAACATTTTGCTGCCTGATGCAAGGGACAAGATGGTACCTTTTTTCCATGTACAGAAGCTGATCTAGTGATGGCCTAATGCCCCCTCCCTTAAGGAAGCAGCCCAGTTTAGGATGTACAGGGTAATCCAAAAGGCCTTCAGTATAGAGTCCTGATCTCTTACACTTTGCTTCACCACTAGGGATAATCCAGATGGAGGGGAATCATTTCTCCGAATTATCAGATATTTTGGTAGGTCTGGATCTATGTTTCTCAGTACAGTATCTGATTATCCTCTTTCTTCCCTTGTTAATGAACAGATTATCTTTACTTTGTATTGGCTCCTAAAAGAAAAAACCCTTCTGCATTTCAAGAGATGGCAAATTCTGTGACATTCATATGCATGCACACTTGCACTCTAGTTATGAGAATCACACAGTTCTCTTGAGCATCTATAAGGTTTATATGATTCAGGGACTCAGAAGGATGAAAGATTGGCTGGGAGAGGAAAAGCATAATCAACTGGCCTTCATGCGTTCTTTTCGTTTCTACCACTTTTTAAAAATCAGTTATCTATTCACTTTAATCAGAAGAACCAAACTGGCTATTTATCTCAGACATTCAAGGACAAAGTTGCTTTTCTATAGAATTTGTTGTCCTTATGTGCTGTCAAGTTTCTTCTAAATTATGATGATCCTAAAAACGGTTTTGAAGCTTATGAGATGTTCAGGAAGTGGCTTACTAATATCATCACCAGTGAGTTTCCATGACTGCATGGGGGTTTGAACCCATGTTTCCTGAGTCTTAGTGCAACATTCTCTTCACTATACCACACTGATTTTTTGGAGTAAGGTGTAATAAACTATTTGCAACATACACATTTGATTTTAGTGTGACAAAGTTCACAGGAGACGTTTTCAGGAAGGAAGGATATGAGTTGTTAGCCAGCAAGTTCATTGCCAGAGAAAAAGTATAAATCAGTTGAGAATAGACATGGGCACTTCATATTCATATCCTGAGGCACAGAGCTGGGAGTCTACCCACTCAGCTGATCAGTGGTCAGCTGTGTGGGTAAGCAGTAAAGGCTGGGCTTCTGCCAGGACTGTGTGATGATGATGATGATGACGGAGGAGCTCTGTGCTACACAGAGCCCAGTGAGTGGACCTGGCTGATTCTGGAGGAGGGAACTGGGCCACCACAGTACCTGTGGTGCCAAAGTTCATATTCATATCCTGGGGATGTGAATACAAAGTGCCCATGTCTAGCTGAGAATTCTGTTGACCTCAAACAAGAACCAGTTCCTACTCATTTTTCCAGCATCTGTTCCCTGAACTAGCTACCTCACTGTGCTTCATAGAAGGATCAGCATCATGCAGACTAAGAGGAAAGTGTTAGCTCAAGGTGAATCAACCTCAAACATATTGCAGGAGGGTCCTTAGAACTAAATGAGTGTGAGGTGCATCCTTACACAGTTGCATGAAAGCTCTGCTGCAGACCATACACTCTTGGCAACTATTAATACTGCCTTATAGAATAGCTAGCAGAATGTCAGTGCTTCCATGTGAAACAATTGATAGCATTCCCTGTGCTCTTGAAGCCAGAGTGTGCAAGTGGTGCTCTAATAAAAGTTATGCAGAGATGCTTCCACAGAAAATGACAGTGATACAGAGCCTTGTGCTCTACTGAGCGCAGTGATGGTTTATGTAGGGAACAAGGAAATAGCCCCTTTGTCTGTAATAAATGCTTGCTGATTCCTTTAGTGCTGAGTAGGCAATGCATACCAATACATCTTACACAAAACAATTGTAGATTTTATAGATGAACCCTACAGTGCACTGCAAAAATATATTGCCATTCTGTTAGAACTAAAGCTCAGTAGCTTCTTCTGGATTATGTGGAACTCTTCTGCACTGAAGCTGACACTACCCCAAACTGGCATTATTTTGCAGTTTTTCAACACTGTGTGGTTTCTCTATGTATACAATAATAGTGTACTAAAAACTACATTAACTAAAAACTCAGTAAAAAAACTCAGGGGTGATGCGTCACAATGGTTAAACTGCAGTACTGCAACCAAAACTCTGGTCATGACCCAAGTTCAATCCCAGACAGCCAGTTTGTTATTCACTCAGTCTTCCATCTTTCTGAGGTCAGTAAATTGAGTACCTAGCTTGTTGGAGACGGACAATGTGTAGCCTGCATAATTAAACTGTAAACTGTTCAGAGAGTGCTTTAAGTACTATAGGGTGGTATATGAGCAGCACACTTTGCTTTTGCTTTTGTTTTTTACAATCACATAGCATTTCATAAATTTTAAAACTTATTCTCAAACAAGATATCATGCATTATATCACAATGAAGCAGGAGAAAAACATTGAACCCCCATTAACTCTTTGCTCGTTGACTGAGGATTCTGAGAGAATTCTAGCATGCCTTCTCACACTGTACACAATAAACACTATAATTAAACCTCTCTTTTTTATCTTTTACAAAAGTGTTTTCCAGGGTCTAGTTGAAACATTGACAAGGAAAAGATGTACATTGACGCTGTTTCTTATAAGAAAGGATGATAAGAAATAGGAAAATGTGAAGAATAAATATCCATTCATTGTTCTGAATTATTGCTGTGTGCCAACAAGTAGGTTCTGACTGGTAGCTTCTTCTTAGATAGGTTTTGGTGGGTATATGAGTCATTCAAGGAGAGTTTACCATTTCTACCTCCCAGTGGCAGTTTGAACCCTGGTCTCCTGGGTCCAAGTCAAACACTGCCCACTATACTGCAATGGCTCTTGTTCTTGTACCCCATAAAACTTAAAATAATGCAGGATTGAAAACTAATTAACCCACCATTTATGATAATGCAATTTAATCTGGTGTCATTATTTTGTCATATTTCTTTTTCACATCTGTACAGTCTTTACAAGGTTTTCCTATTCCTATCTCATGTTCACCATTAGTGTACCTCTGAATCATATCTATATTGTTCTGGGAATTTACCAATGTTCAGTGTTTTTCTCCTGCTTCATTGTGATAAAATGTGTGATATCCTGACCACTGGCTGCACAGTTAGGTGCTCGTTTCACTGAGCTAATTTTTCCAAGTATATTAGGCAATACATGTAACAGTTACAATACGAGAAGTGTCATGTGATAACAGTATATCACCCCCTCACAGTTCATAAATATTTTAGTATATATTTTCATGTGACAACACTGAAGAAATGACACTTTGCTGCAATGTACAATGTAAAGCAGTGACCATACAGCTTGTATAGCAGTGTAAATGTGCTGTCCCCTCAAAATAACGCAACACACAGCCATTAATGGCTAAACCGCTAGCAACAAAAGTGAGTACACCCCTAAGTGAAAATGTCCAAATTGGGCCCAAGTAGCCGTGTTCCCTCGCTGATGTCATGAGACCTGTTAGTGCCACAAATCTCAGGTGTGAAGGGGGAGCAGGTGTTATCACTCTCACTCTCTCAGACTGATCACTGGAAGTTCCACATGGTACTTCATGGTAATGAACTATCTGAGGATTTGAAAAAACAAATTTTTGCTCTACATAAAGATGGCCTAGGCTATAAGAAGATTGCCAAAACCCTGAAACTGAGCTGCAACACGGTGGCCAAGACCACAGAGCAGTTTAATAGGACAAGTTCCACTCAGAACAGGCCTCACCATGGTAAACCAAGAAGTTCAGTGCCCATGCTCAGCATCGTATACAGAGGTTGGCTTTGGGAAATAGATGTATGAGTGCTGCCAGCATTGCTGCAGAGGTTGAAGGGGTGGGAGGTCAGCCTGTCAGTGCTCAGGCCCTATGTTGCACACTGCATCAAATTGGTCTCCAGGGCTGTTGTCCCAGAAGAAAGCCTCTACTAAAGATGATGCACAAGAAAGCCCGCATATTGTTTGTTGCAGATAACCAGACTAAGGACATGGATTTCTGGAACTATGTTCTATGGTCCAATGAGACCAAGATAAATTTATTTGGTTCAGATGGTGTCAAGCATGTGTGGCAGCAACCAGGTGAGGAGTAAAAAGATTAGTGTGTCATGCCTATAGTCAAGCATGGTGGTGGGAGTGTCATGGTCTGGGGCTGCATAAATGCTGCTGGCACTGAGGAGCTACAGTTCATTGAGGGAACCATGAATGCCAACATGTACTGTGACATAATGAAGCAGAGCATGATCCCCCCCTTCGGAGACTGGACTACAGGGCAGTATTCCAATATGATAATGACCTCAAACACACCTCCAAAATGACCACTGCCTTGCTAAAGAAGCTGAGGGTAAAGGTGATGGACTGGCCAAGCATGTCTCCAGACCTAAACCCTATTGAGCATCTGTGGGGCATCCTGAAATGGAAGGTGGAAGTGTGCAAGGTCTCTGACATCCACCAGCTCTGTGATATCATTATGGAGGAGTGGAAGAGGACTCCAGTGGCAACCTGTGAAGCTCTTGTGAACTCTATGTCCAAGAGGGTTAAAGCAGTGTTGGAAAATACTGGTGGCCACACAAAATATTGACACATTGTGCCCAATTCAGACATTGTCGCTTAGGGGCATACTGCACTCACTTTTGTTGCCAGCGGTTTAGACATTAATGGCTGTGTGTTGCGTTATTTTGAGGGGACAGCACATTTACACCGTTATACAAGCTGTATAGTCACTGCTTTACATTTTAGCCAAGTGTCATTTTGTCAGTGTTGTCATATGAAAAGATATACTAAAATATTTATGAACTGTGAGGGGGTGTACTCACTTCTGTGATATACTGTATATGATTTAGCACAACATGAACATGGCAAAATTGCATGTATTAGTAAAATTTACTTGGTTGAGGTGTGTGGCTGTACAAAAATTATTTTAAGCATTCTTCCCTTTAGGAGGCAATATGGTCTAAAATGGATTCGTCTACGGTTGTAGCTGAGATTTATGAACACACAACTGGGCTGGAAGAACTTGCCCCATTCTTCCCATGGCAGTGCTCCTGCCCTCTGGAAATGCTACACAGAGGGCCGTGGGACTTTGTTGAATCATGTGAGCTGTGGTGTAGGTAGGATGGGAGGATCCCCCCTCCAAATTAAGTAGAGAGTACTTTTATGGGAGTAGCCCTTCCACTAGTGAAAGGCATACCCTCGCTCTAATCTAATGGCTTTAGGAATTCAGGAAGAATGCTACAGGGAAAAACCATGCACATAAGGAATTTATACAGACAATCTTTTAATTTCCCAGGCTGCTGGGCATGCAACTGATTATGTCAATATTCATGCAACCAGCAGAAGACTGGGTACATGACAAAAAAACCTAGGAAACAAGACCCTTCTCTTGCATGACTGCCCTTACATGATTACATACAGCAATAGGAGTCCGACCTCAGTGATAATCATGTTATAATATTCTGTATCTAGTTAGCATCATTACCATGTGTCTCCCATTTTATTACTGCGATCGGAGCAGAAACCATGATTTCAAACAGGAAAAAAGGGACAGAAAATGTGTAGAAGCAAGGATTCCAGTCATGCAAATGTTCATGAATACCTTGAACTCACAGTGCATTTGCTCATGGCAATACATTATGTGGAACAGAACACACAAATGCACACGTTCCCTCTAATGAAGTGCGGCATATCAATTTGTCTTTTTTGGTGGACCTCTGAAGCTCATTTGGAGATGGTGGGTTCAGATAAACACAAATGCAGCTTAAGATTTATTATTATTATTATTTATTGTATTTATATCCCGCCTATCTAGTCATTTCGACCACTCTAGGCGGCTTACAACATAACAAATTCAAGAAAAAATTATAACAATTAATTAATTAAATTATTTTGCAATGGGAAAAATACAAAATAAATCAAATAAAGAGAAAAAAAAGGAAAGAGGACAGGAATTAACTGGAAGGGAAGGCCTGTCTATACATCCACGTTTTTAGTTGGTTCTTAAAAGTACCCAGCGAGGGTGCAGCGTGAATCTCCAGAGGTAGGTTATTCCAGAGGTCGGGAGCCACCGCCGAGAAGGCCCGGTTTCTAGTTCTTTCCTTCCGGGCCTCCCTCGGCGTCAGGCTCCTCAGCCTCACCTCCTGGCTCGCGCGGGTGACACGGTGAGTAAGCGTTCTGCCAAGTATTGAGGTCCTAAACCATTTAGGGCTTTATACGTAAGCATTAACACTTTGAAGTCAATGCGGAAACGGATAGGCAGCCAGTACAGCATGGCCAGAGTAGGAGAGATATGTTGATATTTTCTCATTCCAGTAAGGAGTCTGGCCACCGCATTCTGCACCATTTGAGGTTTCCGCATCAGCTTCAAAGAAAGCCCCACATAGAGCACGTTACAGTAGTCTAATCTAGAAATTACGAGCGCATGTACTAAGGTAGTGAGCGCCCCCGTGTCTAGGTAAGGTCGCAGCCGGGCAATCCGCCAAAGGTGGAAAAAGGCAGTGCGGACTACCAACGCCACTTGCGTTTCCATGATGAGCATCGGGTCCAGGTGTACCCCCAGGCTGTGGACTCCACTCTTTGGGGCCATGGCCACCACCCCCAAACATGAGGGAGTTTCCCAAGCCACCATCCACAGGGTGACCCACCCTTAGAACTTCCGTCTTGTCCGGGTTCAGCTTCAGCCCGTTCTCCTGCATCCATTTCTGTACGGCCCCCAGGCAGCGCTGGAGGGACAGGACGGCATCACCTGCAGTTGGTGAAAAGGAACTGTAGAGCTGGGTGTCATCAGCATATTGATGACTCGATGCTCCACACCCCCTGATGACCCCACCCAGCGGCCTCATATAGATGTTAAACAACATTGGGGAAATGATCGACCCCTGTGGAACTCCACAATTGAGACTCCATGGGGCCAAAATACTCTCCCCAAGCTGCACTCTCCAGGGGCGGTCCTCCAAGAAGGAACGGAACCAGGCCAGAGCCAAGCCACCGATACCCAACTTAGAGAGCCTCCCCAGGAGGATACCGTGGTCGACGGTATCAAAGGCCGCTGAGATGTTGAGGAGGACCAACAAAGATATTTTACCGCTGTCGGCCTCCCTCAACAAGTCATTGTACAGGGCGACCAATGGTGTCTCTGTACCGTGGCATGGCCTGAAGCCCAACTGAAAAGGATCCAGGGCATCTGTTTCATCCAGATGTGCCTGAAGCTGGTCAGCCACCACCCTCTCGACCACTTTGCTCATGAAAGAAATATTGGTGATGGGCCTATAATTGCCAATTTCGTCCGCCGCCAAATTAGGTTTCTTTCTTATGGGCCTAATGAGTGTCTCCTTGAGGGCAGAGGGAAACCTGCCCTCAAGGAAAGACCCATTTATTATTGCAGTGGCCCATTATGTTGATATCGGCCTGGCTGCTTTGATTAACCAGGCCGGGCAAGGGTCCAAGGAGGAGGTGGTGGCTCGACAGCGGTCAAGCACTCTGGCCGCAGAATCAGGCGTGACAGGCTGAAAGGAGTCAAGGGTTACCGGGCAAGACGGAGTGCTGGACATCTCTGCTCGACTCACTGTGTTCAAAAAAGGAGAGAGGTCCCTTCGGATGGCCTCCACTTTAGATTTTAAAAAGGCTGCAAACTGGTCAGGTGAAAAACTAGGGGGAGGCCTATCATCCGGACCAGTTCCGGATAGGTCACGCACTATACGGAATAACTCCGCCTACTGGTTGGACGCTTCGCTTATCCAGTTAGCGAAGTAGGTTCAACAAGCAGCCTTTAAGACATCCGAGTCCCATTCTTCCCATAAGAGCCATTCCAGTCCCTTAAAGTTGCTGCAAGGAAATCAGAGGAACCTGGCTTTACAGGAAAAGTTATGATGTAGAAGAGGAGAGGTGGATTTCCAAAAATCAGTCAGATATGCCCTCTGTCAGTCAAAAACCTTTGCCCACAAAAGACAGAAACTGGACCACATTTCAGGGCTCTGCTTTTTTATTTGGGCCCAAGGTGCATTGGTAGTTTATACAGGCAGGAGCTTAACCCTTTTCTGCCACATCATAAATCTGATGGTAACTGACATCAAGCAGGTAATTTCTAAGGGAGGAAATCTATCACAATAGGGCAATTTCAATGGCAGCACAGCAATGATGGAGATAGGTAATTTTCCCCCAAGTGCCATAGTCTTATTTGGGCCTACTCAAGTGTTGCCCTCCCCCCTCGAAAATAGGAATGCAATAACATGTTTAATGAATCATCTTTTTGGCCTTCAACCGGTTCCTGAGAGGTTAAATGAACTAAATAGTAAAGATAGATCTGCAACTATATATCAAGCTGTGGAGGACAAGGGCTCATTGGGAGGAAGCATCGTAAATCAGTGCAAAACAATACTTAAATATAAGCAAGTTTGCCAGGTACATGTGGAAAGCTTTAATTTAATTTATTTGTACTTTTAGAAATGGGACTGAATTTGTCTTACATTGATATAAGACAGCAACTGGAATAGCTTCCACAATGCCATGCTTCCGGTGTTTGACTTGGAATGGAAAAAAAATCTTGATTTAACTTCTCATTTAGGCAAGAAGCTCACTTTGGCCAGTCTGCAGCTCTCAAACTAACCTACTTGACAGGAGTGTTGTAAGGACAGGGAAAAAGACCTTGAATGTCAGAATGAACACTACATGAATTCCTCAGAAGAAGGATAAAATGTAAATGCAACTGAAAAATGAGCACTTTTTTTCAAACATGTGTTTAAATGAGAGTTGCTCAAGTGCTTGTTGACAGTTGCAGGATGTTTGCACTCAGCAGCAGATTTTCTTATGTGAAGCATTTAGAACATTTTTGATGCAATCTCCCCCCCCACACCCCCCAATTCCATAAGTAAAAAGGTCACTGACTTCTTTTATCAAAAGAAAAAGATTAAAGCTGCAAATTCAGGGTTGTATTCTGGAGCATAGTTATGGATGTGGAGAAAAGGAAACCAGATTTGAATTTATCACTGCTTTGCTAGTGGTTTGCCTGAGGTGCCAAATGGGCAGTGAAACACAAAAAGGGGATTTCCAAAGGTTTGTGAACCTTCCCTTTCCTTCCCCTAATAATGCTCTATTCAATTAATTTGGAATTACGTTTCTTTTCCATTTTCTCCCCACATTAATTGTAATGTGTTGGGATAGTGACAGAAATACTGGAGAGGAATGTGTTTTTTATTTTCTTTTATTTTACTGTTTGCCTCTGGTTAGTAATAAGAACTCATAAAGCTATATCATCCCAATAGCTGAGTAGATGTAGGCAATAAGTGTACCAAGGAGCGTGTTTTGTTATTAATCATTTTCTGGAGCCAAGATGCTGCCACAGTATGAGCCATTCAAAGCCATAAAATGCATAATATTTAATATAATAAATCAGTCTGGTGCAGGAGACCCCAAGGAATCCCAAATCACTGGCCAAGAACCAAATTATTTGAAGGAAGACATTGTAAGAAAAATCCATTGATAGGTAGAAAACTGAGGGCAGGAAATGATTTTTATGAGAAACATATGAGTCATTTGGAAACCTTTGATTTATTGTTTTGCTAAGCCCATAAGGGTCTGTACATGGATACAAAGAAAGAGTTTTTCATTTAGATGATAGACTATAGCTAGGAGGAAATACATATTTGGGTTTTGCTTTGTAGCAAAAAGGAGAGACATTTGATTTACAGTACAAAGAAAAGCTTCACAACATGCATAAATCTTTTGGACTAAATAATTATGAGGGAAATAATAAACAGCAGGGTGAAGTTCAATTGAAAGTGTAATGTACTTGCTATGCCTAAGGGTTTTATGTCTAGGGCAGGGTTATATGCAAGTAATTTACAATGCTCAGTAAATATGTAAACATTTTAGGCCCACGATAAGCTTCCATCCTACCCCCCACATCTATAGCGCAAGGAGGTCTTAAACAATGGAAAGGTGACACAGCAGCTGTTGTAAAAATGGTTTACGATCCAAGCTTGACTATTGAGCCTATTGACTTGCTTTCATTATGTGCTTTACTCCAAGCACGAGGTCCGGCAGCTTTATATAATCCTATTTTTCTTAAATATTTTTGTTTCATTATGTCACATTTCAATTTGAATACTTTCTTATTGCATACATGTAAGAATATGTAACAATTATAGACATGAAATTAGAGATGGGCTTGAAGTACTTCATCCCCCATCACCATAAGTCTTCTGTGCAAAGTCCTGGAAGAAGAGGAACAAATAAGAAAAAGGGACAGGAGGTTAAATCTTATGAAAAATGACTAAAATAACTAGGTACATTTAGCTTAGCTTAACGAAGAGAAGACTGAGAGGAGACATGATAGCAGTCTTCCAATACCTGTAGGGTTGCCACAGAAAGAGGGCATCAATTTATTCTCCATTGCACCTGAGGATAGGAGACAATGGGTGGAAACTCATCAGAGGGAGATCCAACCTGGAAATAAGGAAGAATGCCTTGATGGTGAGAACCATTAAGCAAGGGAACAGCTTGCCTCCTGATGTTGTGGGTGCCCCATCACTGGAGGTTTTAAAGAAAAGATTGGACAGCCATCTATCTGGGATGGTATGAGGTCCAGGATGGTATGAGATCTCCTGCCTTGGGCAGGGGGTTCGACTAGAAGATGTTCAAGGTCCCTTCCAACCCTATGATGATTCTATGAGCACAGCTGCCCCATGTTCCTTTCCTGCACCCCCTTGTCAGCACCTCCACTCACTAGCTGGAACATGCTGCTCTGTCCTTCCCCATTACATGATATTTCAGTCTGGGCAGGAGTCTGGACTTCCCTTCTCCAGCAATTGGCCACTCAAAGACAATGCTAAAGCAATCCCTGCCCTGCGTCCTTGTCTCAGTGTCCAGCTGCTGGAGAAGGTGAAGAAGGGAAGTCCGAGCTTCTGCCTGGACTGCAAGATCATTCAACAAGGAGGGAAGCAGCAGTGTGCTTTGGCAGGTCAGTTGGTGAGCCAGGGTAGGGGGAAAGACTGTGTGGCAGCTGTCCTGCTGTACAGACAACTTGTGATGAAGAAGCACAAAGTACTTCATGCCAACCTCTACATGAAATTGTGATTTCTGCACCCACAGGAGAAGGCAGGGCCTGAAACCAGGTCAGAACTATTGAGTCATCTGGCATGACAGCCTAACAGCATCTCAACAGGTATGGGGGTTAAATCCAGAAGGACAACACAGTTATCATTCCTCCTTTACCTGAATCTAATCTAGTTTTCTACGTTACTCTGAATACAAATTGAACAGTTATGGAGATAAAATGCACTCCTGTATGACAACTTTGCCTATAGGAAACTATTCTGCTTCTCTGCATTCTGTCTGAATGGTACTCTCCTTCCCAGAGTATAAATTACAGAGCAGAACAAACAAATGTTACATCACAGTTCTTTTAGAACAATCCACAGCTTTTCACAATCTACATTTTACTGTAATCTATAAAGCACAAACAAATTTTCTTCTAATTTTTTTATGATCCAGTAGCCACTGTATATTTTGGCATTATGACCTCTAGTTTTTCTTGCCTTTTGGATCCTACATTGAACCTCTTGCATTTCTCAAACCATATATGTAGAAGTCTTTATTGTGAAATCTTGACCATCTCTGTGCTTGCCTGAGAAATAAATGCTACATTTACTGTGGTTTTTGCTATTCATTTATTTGGATTTGAACACCTTTTAAATGTTTCTAGTCTGTAAGGCATTGTTTTGTTTGTTGGCATATTCTTGTTAGTTTTTTCACAGGTACCATCTCTGTAGCTTAAAACATCTCATTGGCATTCCATCTATATGTGGTAATATATTTCTTCCAATTGCTTTTAGAAAAGGTTTCCTTTCATTTTTTTAAAAAAAATCAGGTTCTTCTTCAAAAGATTATTTGGATCTGTCAGACATGCATCTGTTCTGTTTAATTTCCAGGACATTTTTTTCAGCACAATGTCTTTATTTTATAGTGATCAAATAAGATAGTGCTCCATTGATCTCCAGAATGGCTTATATTGGTTTACATTTCCATTTGATTTTTTGGAATTTATGGAAGAGAATTCTTATTTTTCTTTTACTATTGTACTTTGTAATCAACCTTGAGTGCTCACTGGAAGGACAGGTCCTGAAGCTGAGGCTCCAATACTTTGGCCATCTCATGAGAAGAGAAGTCTCCCTGGAAAAGACCCTGATGTTGTGAAAGTGTGAAGGCAAGAGGAGAAGGGGATGACAGAGGATGAGATGGTTGGACAGTGTCATTGAAGCTACCAACATGAATTTGACCAAACTCCAGGAGGTAGTGGAAGACAGGAGGGCCTGGCATGCTCTGGTCCATGAGGTCACGAAGAGTTGGACACAACCTGACTAAACAACAACAACAACAACAACAACAACAACAACAACATTGTACTTCAATATTTCTCTGCAGTGGCCAAAATCCTATTACGTAGTTTACATAGTCATACCAGGAGAGGGGAAATGGCAATAATGGCAAGTTGTCACTAATAAATAGCCTCACTTGGATTCCTTGCTGCATGCTAACTGGGTGGCTTGTAGATAGATAGATAAATTTTGTTACAGTGAATGACCAATATAAAAAAAACCCACACCCCACAAATAAGAAAATATGTTATTCTAACATCCTGCATTACTATCATTCTAAAACAATAAAATGAATTAACTAAAAACTTCCTAGCAGCATTGTGATCAACCCTCATCAAGCCTGCCTGGTAACAACAGTAATAAGTTGATCGGCTGAGAGAATGCAGGTGGGGAGCCAATCAAGAAAAGCCCAGAAGTATATCTGTGAAGATTCTCAGTCATCCAAGTGTGGTTATCTGGAAGTTGAGTCATGGCAACTGGACTTATTTCTTGTTAGGTTGAAATGTTTTGGTACTCATCCAAGTAGTTTCTTCAGTCTGAGGAGAGTTGGTGGGAGATCCCTGACATATCCTCCATGCTGGTTTCACTCCCCCCAGGTCTCAATAGGCTTGTTAGAAGGACAAACATGGAAGATATAAAAAGGGAGAGAAGAAAAAGAGATGCCGGCCACAGAGACTGGCAAAACATTAGGAAGAATAACCTTCAGAACATGGCCAAAGAGCCTGGAAAACCCACAACAACCATTAGATCCTGGCCGTGAAAGCCTTTGCAAATACGAAAGGGAGTTAGTTAGTTAGTTAGTTAGTTAGTTAGTTAGTTAGTTAGTTAGTTAGTTAGTTAGTTAGTTAGTTAGTTAGTTAGTTAGTTAGTTAGTTAGTTAGTTAGTTTAGTTAGTTATCTTGATCATGAGAAAGGAAGTCTTATAATGAGAAGGAGAAGTACCAGTGGAAGCCTGTTTTTTTTTCCTCTTTGAAGTGCAGAAATTGAGTGGGAGCCATCTTGGCAGAAATCTGTGAATGCCCATTGCAGAGTATGGAAAAAAGTACAGAAGGATTTTGGAAAATATTTTTGACCACAACCTGAAACAAGTCAAGATGTTTGTTTTACATATGGATCTCCCTAAGGACCTTAATAATGAAGAAAGTGGATATAATCTGTCAGAGAAAGTGACTAGATCTATATATGGCAAGATGGGTGAGCACTCTTCCCCCCCATTTGAGGCATGATTGGGAGAAAGAGAAAGAGAAGAAAGGAAGAAAGAAAAGAAGGTGGAGCAGAGAAAATGACTTTGTATTGCTGTAATAAGACTCATTTAGGCAGGACAATATAACCATAGAATCATAGAAAAGTGAAGTTGGAAGGGACCTACGAAGCCATCAACTCCAACCCCCTGCTCAATGCAAGAATACAATCAAAGCATATCTGCCAGGTGGCCAAGGCTAAACATGGCCACTTCTTTCAGCCTCTCTCATAGGACTTGGTTTCCAGTCCCCTGATCATCCTTGTTGCCCTCCTCTGTATTTGTTCCAATTTGTTAGCATCCCTTTCGAAGTGTGGTGTCCAGAACTGGGCACAATACTCAAGGTGAGGCCTAACCAGTGCTGAATAGAAGGGACTACCACCTTGCAGGATTTGGAAACTGTACTTCTATTAATGCAGGCTAAAATAGCATTAGCCTTTTTTGTAGCCACATCAGACTGTTGACTCATATTTAGCTTGTGATCTACGACAATTCCAAGATCCTTCTTGCTCATAGTTTTTCTGAGCCAGGTATCCCCCGTCTTGTAACTGTGCGACTGGTTTCTTTTTCCGATGTGTAGTACTTTGCACTTATCCCTGTTGAATTTCATTCTGTTGCTTTCGACCTAGTGCTCCATCCTATCAAGGTCATTTTGAATTTTGTTTCTATCTTCTAGGTTATTAGCTATTCCACCCAATTTGATATAATCTGCAAATCTGACAAGCATTCTCTGCACTCCCTCATGAAAGTCATTAATAAAAATTAATGAAGAGCACCAGGCCCAGGACTGAGCCTTGGGGTACCCCACTTGTTACCTCCTCTCAGTTAGAGAAAGACCCATTAATCATCACCCTTTGAGTATGGTTCTGTAGCCAATTGTGTATCCACCCAACACTTGACCTATCCAGCCCACACCTAGTTATCTTGCTAATCAGGATATCATGGGGCACTTTGTCAGAAGCTTTGCTGAATTCAAGATATACTATGTCTACAGCATTCCCTCTTTCTATCACAGAGGTGAATTGATCAAAAAATGAGATCAAATTAGTTTGGCAGGATTTGTTATTAACAAATCCATGTGGGCTTCTATTTATTACTGCATTGTTTTCTAGGTGCTTGCACAATTACCACTTTACAATCTGTTTCAGAATTTTGCCTTGGATTGATATCAGGTTTACTGGCCTGTAGTTCCCAGGTTCCTCTTTTTTGCCCTTGTTGAAGATAGGGACAACATTGGCCCTCCTCCAATCCTCTGGCACCTCATAAACTACTGAATTATAAAGTTGATGGATTCAAATCTGTGAAGCAGCCAGAAATGGTCTTGGGAAAATATTTTCAAAGGAGAAAAAACCCTTCCCCCTGCCAACCATTGCTAATTAGAAAGGCTGGAGAGAAAGACTGACTTGCAAATGTTATTTTCCACAAGACATAAGCTGGCCTTGTAAACATCCATTGTGTTTACCACACCTGCTGGAAAGAGACCCAGATAATATCTGCAGAAAGATAGTATCTGCTTGGATCATGGAACAAGACTCTCTCAACGACTGGCAAAATAATATTCAAGACATTATTTATTGGATTAGAATAGATAAAAGGAGGGACAGAACAGCTATCTGAACAAATTAAATATTTAGGGACATAAATGAAAACTACAGTGAAGATGGAGAAAAAACTGGAGGGTCCCAAGGCAGAGCTGGAAGAACAACAACAAGAAAGAAAACAAGATAAAATCAACTTACTAAAACTACAAATAGAGGGAGACAATTTTACTTCTAGTTCCCAGAAGTCTTCTGAAGAAAAAGGTGAAGATAGAGTGCAACTGATAGCTAACTTGTTAACCCGACTTACGGAGATGCCAGCAGTAGACATGCAGCAAACAGTGAATTTTACTATAGAAGGGAGGGAAATGGAGATGATGGGACATATGCCATGGCAGATAGGACAGTATGTGGAGTTGATGAAGTTTTTGGGAGCAGATTTAGTTAAATATAAATGGTCAATATAATTGAAGATGAAGGAATGAAAGATTGCATGATAAAATGGGCACAAAATATTGGTTATAATATTGATGTAGAGCAGTGGACATAAACTTGGTAGAATAAGAAAATATAGAGAAGATGTTCTATAGATGGTCAAATGATGGAAATGTACTTTGTGGTGAAAGACTATATGATAAAATGGGCACAAAATACTGGTTATAACATTGATTTGGAGAAGTGGAAATAAATTTGGAAGAATAATATTAAAGTTACAAAATTAGTAAGTTTAAGAAGGTCCAAGGAAATGGAAGATTAGTAACTATAGGTATTCTGGAAAATCATTTTATTGTTTCTTTATATGATATCCTTTTTTAATATAACTATATAAGCAGATGTAAGAATACTCTTTCACTCTCTGGAATTTTATTCTTTTTCCCCTCCCCCCTTTTTACCCTATTTGTACCTCAACCCCTATACCTATGAAAATTAATAAAAACTTGGAAAAGGAAGAAGGAAATCATATTTAAAAATGGGCTATAACTAGAGGAAGAATTGCTTTGTATCAGGGAGAGGGAGTTCAGATATACTGTATCATAACTAGCATGTACGTCAAGGTAACCTTAAGTTGAACTCTTTATAATTTTACCACTTGTTATGTTTCAATAAATATCATATTTGTATGTTTCAAGTTTAAAACCACTTGGGCTTCTATATTTTGGGGCTTAAGGGGAGCCTATTGAAAGTAAGAGCAGTTTAAATGTGATTCACCAGGTAGAGGTGGTCGCAAGCATAATTAGTATTGAATGTGTTCCCCTTTTAAAAAGTTGTTACTATTAAGTAAAGCTAATTATAAATTTACTATGAATTTGCTAATTATAACATTCACAAATTTTAATTGTAGCTGCACAAAATTTTGCCACATTAAATGGCATACTTATATTCTGCCCTGAAAGTAATAAAAGAGTTGAATAAGTCTTTGAACATCCAGGAAGTAAGGCACTTCCAATACAAATGTCTGGCATAACGCTTACTAATTTTATTCAGCAAACTAACTGGGCAATAATTTCCTGGATTATCCTTCTTGTCATTTTAATAGATTGGCACTGGCATAATAATAGCTATACTCCAGTCAGAGTGAATGTGAGCACTTTGGTCTATATATGTAAAAACTTGCCAAAATTGGAACCCACTGTAACAGGCAGCCCTGACCTCACCTGTCCATCACAGCTGGGTAGTGAATCATCAGCCAATGGGGTGACGGAGGGTGGGGCTGAAGAGGGAGGAGCTGGAAGAAAAAGGGTGTGTGAAGAGAGTGTAAGAGATCAGATCAGGAGTGTGTGAGAGAAAAAGAGCTTGTTTAGAGGCCTGCGTGCCTAAGTGGTCAGTGAGGGAAGTCTGTGATTGATTAAATAAGATACAGTGATTGACATCTTGATTAGCTAATTGTGATTTACATATTTTATTTTGTTATGTCAATAAACCTGATTTGTTTTGAAGGAAACTTTTGTCCTTCTTAAATAGACAGTACAATTGGTGGCAGCGAGTGTGAAGTGGTGTGGTGGGCATTCTGAGAGGCCTGAGTTGGGGGTGACATCAGAATGGCCTGCTACGTTACACCCACCATTCAATGTTTTTCTTAATTTATTATGGAGGGATGCCATCACAGTCTGGAGCCTTGCATGGTTTAAATTGGTTTACCAGGTCAATTGGTTCAGATGTTAACACTGGTGGCCATTCTCACAAGCTCCTCGTAACATGCTCCAATTGAAAACTGGATGTTTCCTTTTTTGCATAGTAGTAGGCATCCTTCAGTCTCAAGAGACTATGGCAACATGCTCTGAACAGAGGTCTTGGAACAGCATCTAGTGTGGCTGAGAAGGCCAATATGAGAGTGACAATCCCTTTCACACTGAAGACAAACCCAATCTGTCCCCTGTCCAGCTCCCTGATTTTGCTGCTTTTGTGACAAAAGTCTCTTCAAAATGGGAGGCCTTGATGCAACGCCTGCCTCCAGGCTGAATGCTCAGAAGTCAAGGTTTCCCATCTGGTCCGTTCCTAAGGCCTTCAGATCCCACTTGCAGATATCCTTGTATCGCAGCTGTGGTCTTCCTCTGGAGTGATTTCCCTGCACTAATTCTCCATACAGGAGATATTTTGGAATCCAACCATCAGCCATTCTCAAGACATGCCCAAGCCAACGTAGATGTCACCGTTTCAGTAATGTATACATGCTAAAAATTCCAGCTCATTCTAGGACTACTCTATTTGGAACTTTATCCTGTCAGGTGACACCAAAAATGCATCAGAGACAACGCATATGGAACGTGTTCAGCTTCCTCTCCTGCCATGCACAAAGTGTCCAGGATTCACTGCAGTACAGGAGTGTGCTCAGGACACAGGCTTTATAGACCTGGATCTTGGTATGTGCCGTCAGCTTCTTACTGAGCCATACTCTCTTTGTGAGTCTTGAAAATATGGTAGCTGCTTTGCCAATGCGTTTATCCAGCTCAACATCTACAGAGAGGGTGTCAGAGATCATTGAGCCAAGGTACACCAAATCATAAACAACCTCCAATTCTTGTGTAGAGATGGTAATAGAGGGAGGTGAGTCCATGCCCTGGCCCATAATTTGTGTTTCCTTCAGTCTGATTGTTAGTTCAAAATCTTGGCAGGGCTTACTAAAACAATTCATAATTTGTTGGAGCTCTTCAGCAGAATGGGCAACAACAGCTGCATCATTGGTGAAAAGGAAGTCCCGCATACATTTCAGTTGGACTTTGGTCTTTGCTCTCAATCTCAAGAGATTAAAGAGCTTTCCATCTGATCTAGTCTGTAGATAGACACCTTCTGTTGCAGTTCCAAAGGTGTGCTTCAGCATGGCAGCAAAAAAGATCCCAAACAGAGTCGGCGCAAGGACACAGCCCTATTTAACTCCACTTCGGATGTCAAAAAGATCTGATGTTGAGCCATCAAAAATTACATATTCAATTAAATTGCATATAGTTTACAGAAATGTGCTTCCCACACTCCAGAGAGAATGTGACAATCTGCCCATGGTGAATAACTGTTTTAATTGTTGCTTTGAAACACAAAAAAGTTATCTTATCTTTCACTCCAATAGCATTAATAAGTTTTTCCCATACTACTCCTTATACTCTATTCTTTTTTTGCCTTGATTAATTTTTATATTGGTTTTCCATAGGTCTTCAACATCAATTTTGCTGGTTTTCCCTATAAATCTTAAATTTAGATATAAGGGTTTTTATAGCATCACTGCACTCCCAATGGTGGCTTGTAAACTGTGTGCTAGTCTGCTGGGTTCCCTTCCTTTGGCCTTATTACACAATAGTGCTTGGTCAAATATTATTATAATAGCTCTCTATGCTCTATGTGCAATTTGCTGAAAAGCTGCATTTAGGATTCTAACCTTATTCTAGTCACCTTTTACTTTCAAATTGTATATGTCATTAACAGTTTGAACAGTTTCATCACCCACCAAGGCTTTTCCTTTCTTCCAGCTGCAGGAATAGTCTCATTACATTTTTCTCTGATGGCAATTCTAGTCTCAGTTGACACTTCTGATTGTGGTTGACTTAAATTACTAATGAAAACCTGTTCTTTACATACTCTTAACATTCTCCAAGTATGTTATTTAAATTATGTTTTGGTACTATTATTGTTCTATTGTTCTTCAACTTCATTCCAGTTTTTGATATGAACATTTTATGGTTTGTGTGACAGTCTGTTGCTGGTCTTGCCTTTGCTGAGACAACAGAGCTTCTCCATCTGCTGTTTCCAGTTATATAGGGTATTCTATTTTTATACTGGGTATGTGGAGATGGCCATGTATACAATCTTCTGATAAACTAACAGGTTGTTGACTTTGCAAAATTCTAATAGACACTTTCTTCTTTGATTTTTAACTAAATCCCATTTTAACTAAATTCTGCTTTATTTCCTACTTTTGCATTCCAATGAAAAGTTCATTAATGTTGCCATTTAGCAAAGACCAGAGTCTGTTGCATAATTTATCCCCGCAGAGGATGTTACCTGCATATTTAAGGTAAATTAATCTCAAGTTTTCACAAAAGACACCACGATTCAAACCAGTTTAAGCTCAGAAAATAAACCACGTTATGTGGACCAGGGCAATCGTAGGGAGAAACTAGCTGCTGAATTAATTATTTTTATACAGACTAGCTTTATTGAATTCAATGCACCCAATAAATTTTTAAATAAAGATTGTTGGCCAATAACAATTTATGAAAGTATAATTAATTTAATGCTAAGCAAAAGCCATTAATAAATTTCCAGGCTCAATTAATTAAATGATTCCACTAAGCTACCTGTACTCAAATAAACTAATTATTTAGTTTTCTAATTAAATACTCTATTAAAATCCAAAAGGATTCCTTTCCCCCACCCTTTAAAAAAATTAATAAATTTATTTATTCAAATTTATTTAATTATATATTTGTTAATTAATTAATTAATTAATTAATTAATTAATTAATTCAAATTTTATTTTTTAATTTTTAAAAACAATCTAGATAAACTAATGAAAACTGAAAAACAATTTAAATTCAACACCTCGTAGCCCCTAGCTATTTCCTCCCAACCACCAAACCAGCTGCTCTATTCCTACAAGGTTCTCGAGGTCTCTGTAACCTTGACCTTTAAAGTATATAGGATGGAGGGGAGATTGGTGCACTAAAGGCCGATGAGACTGAAGGCTGTGCCGCACGTGTCCCCGGTTGCTACAGGTCCACAAAGCCGCACCACAGTACAGCCGTCTCCTACCTACCCGACCCTTGCAAACTGAAATTAACGGGCTGTCAGTCAAGTGTGGCTTTCTCCCGGAAAAAAAAAAAACGGGCCCTTCCAATCCGGTAAGCCTTGACTTATTTCCCTTGGAGCTAACCCACAGCTGGCCAAGCTGCTATTGCGCTGTAGTGCAATCTACGCTAGCCGCGTGGTCACGGTCCTCCCATTCCACAGAACTACCCACCCCCTTCAACATAATTATACAAACTTAAATTAACTAATTAATATAATTATAAATTACAAAAGGAATATGGTAAAATGTAAATAATAGGTCGAGTAAACAAAGAAAAACTATCAATCAGACCACGGGGGGTAGCCAATGCTACACCCCTAGATTCCCAAGCATTGTCTTCACAGGCCTCCAAACGATGACACAGTTTCAAAAGCAAAAGTGCAGCATAGCAGAGCTCTCTCCTTCACTGGTGCCAGGAAAGAAAGAGGGCAGAGATAGGGGGGACATCCTTAACCTAATATTCCCCCCTCTCACCAATGATTACCATGAGACTAGGAGTATCACATCATCTAGGGAAGGAGGCAAAGGCGAACTGCGCTGCTGAAGCTTCCTGCTCAGTAGTGGCTCAATCATTCTCTCCAGTCTTGACAAAGGCCAGGGTCAAAACCAGGCATAGGACATTCCTGGTTCTCCTTAGAAAACAGAAGCAAAAGTCTAGGCAGATGTGTCTCATGCATAAGACAATATACTCTACCTGCAATAAAGTAATATTTTTCTCTGTGCTATAAATGGACTAAGAAAGCTAGATGGTATTTCTACGAAAAAGGACTCCCCACCTGCTCCTTAGGCTGAGACATGAAGAACATGTTTCCTTCCAGATATTGTTGGACTGTAATTCACATGATTGTTCACCACTGAATATGCTGGCTAGGGCTGATGGAAATTATAGTCCCAACACTTTCTCCACTCCTGTGAAAACAGTTCTTCCAGAAGTTCTCCTTCCTTGTAATAGGCAGTTGAAAATCCAGATCAAGTTAAATTTCTAATCTGTACTATCAATCAGATTCAAGATAGTCAAAGAATGTGCCATTTTAATTTTCCTCAAGTTGGAATTTTACTTTCTACTGTAATACTTATTCACTTCACATGGTGACTGCAAAGCTGCCAAAGAGTTCTCAAAAGAACTCTGGAAATAAAGCTGACCAAGCATCCTAAAGGACATTTTGTTTGGAGGTGAAGAAATGTGATGGTTTTACATAATAACTTCCAAATAAAACTATGATACTTCTTTATGTAACACATGGCCCTTTGTACAAAGGAGACAGAATTTATCTCCATGACTCATGTGTGGTATTCGAAAAGCTAAGGGGCCATTCCTCTGATTTCTGATAGAGTGCAAAATCATTATTTCTGTACAGGCTGTTTCCCTAAAAGTGATCTATTCCACAAGACATACTTCAGAAAAAGAAAGAAAAACTGGCATTGGCTGACTTAGCTTGAATAAAAATATAGACTATGGCTTCATAATATTAATAGTATAAGTTGATAGCAAATGGCTAATGAGCAGAGCAGAACAATCCAGAGGAAAGAACTGGGCAGGAATGAGCAGAACAGCAGAGATATCATCACATCCCAAACTCTGCTTGCCTATGCAGAAGATTCCTCTTGCCCTTAAGGAAACCTTCATTGGACCCATTAGGAAGAAACCAAGCTTGGCGGAAGACAACATTGGAAATTATAGGCCCGTTGCCAATGTTTCTTTCCTTAGCAAGGTAGTTGAGAGGGTGGTGGCCGACCAGCTTCAGGCTCTCTTGGATGAAATTGATGCCCTGAATCCATTTCAGTCAGGCTTCAGGATGCGCCACAGCATGGAAATGGCATCGGTTGCCCTGCTGCATGACCTACTTAGGGAGGCCAGCAGGGGGAAAATGTCCTTGTTCATACTCCTTGATATCTCAGCCACCTTTGATACCATCGACCACGGTATCTTCCTGGAGAGCCTCTCAGAGTTGGGGATTGGTGGCCTTGCTCTTGCTTGGCTCTGGTCCTTCTTGGAGGGTTGTCCCCAGAGAGTTCAGCTTGGGGAGAATGTACCAGTCCTGTGGTGCCTCAGTTGTGGGGTCCTGCACAGTTTGGTCATCTCCCCAATGCTGTTTAACATCTATATGAGGCCATTGGGGAGGGTCATTCAGGAATGTGGAGCTTCGTGTCACCAATATGCTGATGACACCCAGCTCTATATCTCTTTTTTTCCATCTTCAGTGGATGGTGTTCTGTCCCTTGTGTGCTGCCTGGAGGCCATTCTGCAATGGATGAAGTCAAATGGACTAAGGTTGAACCCGGATAAGACGGAGATCCTGTGGGTGGATGGCCCTGATGTCAGTGGTCAGTTCACATTCTGGGGGTCCATCTTGACCTGACGCTTACCATGGAGACCCAGGTAGCATCCGTCGTTCAGTCTGCCCATTTACATATTTGGTGAATCACCCTATCTAGACACAGGGGAGCTCACCATACTGGTCTATTTATTTATTATATATTATTATTTATTAAATTTATACCCCACCCCTCTAGACCATGTCTACTCAGGGTGGTCTATGTGCTTGTAGTTTCAAGAATAGACTACTGTAATGCTTTCTGTGTGGGCCTTCCTTTGAGACTGATGCGGAAGCTCCGGATTGTCCAGAACATGGTGGCCAGGCTATTAATAGGGGTGAAAAGATTTCACCATATTTTCCCCACCTTGGCCGCCTTCACCTATCTGCTTCTGTATCGATTTTAAGGTGCTAACTATTACATACAAAACCCTTAATGGTTTAGGACCTCGATACCTGGCAGAGCGCCTTCTTCCGCCCAGTTCTACCCATATCAACCTCTCCAATCAGGCCGGGCGGCTGGGGGGGTCTAATGCCAAGAGAGGTCCAGTGGGAAAAAACTAGAAATTGGGCCTTCTCAGCAGTGGCCCCTCGCTTTTGGAACAACTTACCTATAGAGATCCACCTGGCTCCATCGCTGAGGGCCTTCAAGACTAACCTGAAGTCATGGCTATACAGGCAGGCGTTCCCTACAGCCATTACCTAGCCTATCTCCCCTTTTCTTTTTCTTTTTTCTCTCCTTCTTTTTCTTCTTTTTTCTTTTCCTCATCTTGGACTTTGTGATTAATTTGGAGTTTACCTCCATTTATTTTTATGTTATATGCAAACTGCCCAGAGTAGACACATTCTAGATGGGCAGTATATAAATCTAATAAATAAATAAGCATAAAAATAAAATAAATAAGATGGTAGATACAGACTCCCCTTTCATTGCTCTTTCCACAGCACCCTGTCATACCTGGGGGAATTGTTAGAGCTTTGGACACTCTAATACAATCATAGAACCTGCACATGTCACAAAAAGGTGACTACTAGATCTTTTGTATTCCAAGAAGAACAACACTATATATATTACAATTCTATTAAAAGGGGTTTCATGCATTCAGCACATTTGCACCACTTACATACTTACACAAAGAGAGAAGAATTATTGATTTGCATCATCCAAGTTCCAAAGAAAGTAGTTGGTTCCATAAGCCTTTGGTCTCAGCAGACAAATTATACTTGCCTGGACCCCTCCTTTTATATTCTTTTTGAGCAGGTTGCTAGCTGAGCATGTGCATTAGATACTTCTTTGTTTTTTCTCTAGATAGATTGTCCTTATCACCTATTGTGAAGTATGGAATGCATTTAGTTACACTTAGTGGGTCTTCCATCACTAGTGGACAGATGTGGAATCTGCTTTCTCAGGCAGATAACTGTACCAGGGTCTTCTTAATCCCTGAGTTTGCTCTACTCCCTCAATTAGCAACAGATGGTTTTTGTCAACTTACTGAAAGCATAGTTCAAAAAGTTCCTAGTTCAAGAGGTTAATTCCTGAGGGGTGGAACAACCGGCAGCGAGAACAGGGGAATTCTCAGGGCTCTGAGAACCCCTGGGTTTTACTCCGAGTCAGTGGACCCCCCCAAGAAAGGGGGGGCTAGGCTTCGCAGGAGAGTGGGGCTGGCAGCAGAGGAGCTGAAGACGCCAGAGAAAGCAGACAGCAATCTATTTTTTTTCAGAGAAGGTTCTTTTCCTCAATTGCAACTGACTCATGTAGTCGCCATGATGAATTGGTGTGTAGCTGTCCGGAGAGGGGAGAGGAAGATTTATGATTTGACTGCATGTACAGAAATCGAACGGCTATTTTTATGGCAAGTAACAAGACCAGATGTTTTGTTTCTCTTTGGAAAGTTTGATTGCTGAAACGACCTCTTAAGCGGCAGGAAATCTTGGCAAACTTTGGGGGTTTTTCTTTCTACCCCATAACTGGTTAGAATTGAGAACTGAGAAAGTGAAACTTGTCTCTTCCACCCTAAACCCCCCTCCTAAGGCTTGGCTTTTTATAAATAAGAAGTTTGAGAATCCTGAATTACTATGAACAGCTTATCTCTATGGAACCCTACTCTGAGCCATAAAGAAGGGTTATAAATTAAATACTGTAGTCATTTTCATGACCAGAGTGTTCTCCGTAAGACTCTGAATCAGTTCTGGACAAGGAGCGAGGGGGAAAGCTGAACAATGTCGTCTGTCTGACTCTCATGGTTTTTGATGAAAATTTAAGGGTGACTCATCACTGGGTTTGTGAAATGGAGGCTTTTATGATAAGTTGCCTCCAGGAATTTGAGTCTAATCTCGTCAACCATCTCAAAGCTCAAGTTTTAGAACTGGAGACAGATATCAAAGCAATATTTCTTGGCTTGGACACTAAGATAGAGAAAGGAAACAGATTGTATTCACTGAACTACCTGAACAACTACCATCGTCAGAGACGGAGGGAGAGACCATCGTTCCTGAGGAGGAGATGGGAGATGAAATGATTGACTACTTTGAACTAATTGAACAACGACCGCCGGAGAGCCAGAGAGAGACTTAAAAAAAAAAAAAAGCAGAATGAAATACTTAAAATGAGGAAAGGAGGGGTGGAGACAAGGTGGGAAAGCACATGGATTTTGTCCTGATGAAAAATGATATTAAAGGGAAGACATGGGTGAATTTAGAGGCAGGAATTTATGATCAGAGGTCGAATAGATCTGTTTTGCTCAGAAATCAAGATATAGATTATATTGAGAGGCAGTTAATAAATCGCATAGAAAATCCCTTAAAGAAATTTCATAGATGGCATTTTAAAACTGGTAAAAGAGGAGTGAGAAATCAATTTTGGAAGTACGATACTAGAGTCGAGAAGCAAAAATAAAAGGGTGGGAAGTAACCTGCAGATTAAATGATTTTTTTATTTTTTATTTTTTGGTTTTTGAGATATATATAGTCACACAGAAAGCAATATAAGTAATTACACTATGAGCAATTTTGGCTAGATGGGAACCTAAAGGGTAGTAAACATATGCAGTTATAAATCTTATAAAGGTTAGTGAATAATAATAATAGTAATAATAGTAATAGTAATAGTAATAGTAATAGTAATAGTAATAGTAATAGTAATAGTAATAGTAATAATAATAATAATAATAATAATAATAATAATAATAATAATAATAATAATAATAATAATAATAATAGATGTTTTGATGCTTATGATATATGTGTAGAGCTTAAATATGAGTGAATTACTATATTGATTATACAGGCAAGATTAGATGTAAAATGTTCTTCTTACCTGTAAAAGTGGGGATCCCTAGAGGGTTCCATAGAGCTTCTGTGTGGGGAGGTGTGTGTGGTTAAGCTACTTTATGATGAAATTAGAATTGTTGATGCTATGTATTGGATAGAAGGGTATGCAGGTGAAAGAATTTATAGAGATTTTATATCCCTGGTTCATACGTGGAGCAAAGAAATATAACAAAAATGGGAAAGGCACTTGCTGAATGTCTTAAATGGTTGATAAGTACAGGTAATGCCTAAACTAGATTACATATTCTGACCACAATTGTTTAGAAGGTACTGATGACAAGCCAGAAACATGAAGATACTAAGTAATTCATGAACTATAGTTGGTCTATGCAACTAAGAGTGGCTTGAATATAAGATCAATACAGGTTTAGGTTTATATATTGACAATTTATGTATGTTAATCATTGGGGTTTATGTAGTCAGAATTATATATCAAATGGATTTGGCCTAAAGATGTTAAGTAGGGTAATATGATACATGCAGTCAGTATTGTACGTTAGATGGATATATGGAAAATATTCTCCCCGATTATGTGTTTTGTGTTTGTTTTGTATGTCTGTTTGTGTTATTAATTAATATATTAAAAAAGAGTTTAATTCCTCACAATGAGGGCTTATAGGCATAGTTCCTCTGGTCCTGCTAATCTCCATTTTTCTCTCCTTGCTCTCTCTCTGCTTCTTCACCTTATTCCAGGCCAAACATGCGCACACCTTACACATACTCCCTGGTAGGATTTCTCTCCACAGGTGGAGCCTGGCAGAGGGTAATCTCCAATACACCACAATCTCCTCCAGCCATCAAAAGTAGACAGATTTACTGTGAATCTGATCTATTTCAATTTCTATTTCATCTATTTTGTCCAGGCAGGGAGTGGGAGGACGGGTCTCCCCGCTCAGCTGCCAAGGGGCCAGATTGGCATGCTAAGCAGAATGCTCAGCCCCCACATGCTGGAACCCAGATGTCGAGAGGTTGATTTGGGGAGGCAGGCCTGGTGATCCAGGACACCTAGGCCAGGGATATTCGTATTTGTTAACTAATACAAATATCCCATCTCTAATTACAGTCAAAACAAAATATACAGAACACGTACAATCAATTAAATAAAACTATTTTCCAGTTTCACTGATTGCAAGGGTGCATTTTATGCCTGCGCCAAGCATCGAGGATGTTAAATGACTTCTCGAGAAACTGAAAGAAGAAAGTGTCAAAGCAGGATTGCTGTAGAGAATGAAGAAGACAAAAATCATGACTACAGGAGAACTACATAACTTTAATGTTGACAATGAAGAAATTGAAATAATGAAAGACTTTCTATACCTTGGTTCAATCATCAATTCAAATGGAGACTGCAGCCAAGAAATCAAAAGAAGATTAAGACTTGGAAAGTGTTTAATGAAGGGATTAGAAAAGATCACCAAGTGTAAATGTTTGTCACTGGAGACAAAGGCCAAGATTATCCACACTATTCACACTATTGTATCCATGATCACTATGTATGGATCTGAAAGCTGGACAGTGAAGAAAGCTGACTTTAAAAAAATATTTATTTCAAATATGGTGCTGGAGGGGAGCTTTATGAATACCCTTGATCAACAGAAAGACAGTCGATAGCGTGTTACAACGACAGTTTTCTATACTACCTGTTTTCTGTACTACCTAAAAATGAAATATCATGCACCAAACATGATTTTTCTCATTATTTTTTCTCTGTATCCTTTTAGCAGCAAAACACAAAATAATTGACAATTATTTTTAAAGATACAAGCTGTGTTTCAATGCTTCCATTATTAAAAATGCAAAGTGACTATAGTCGTATCACACAATTAGCATTATCTATATAAAAGCATTATTTCCTCACATTTTCTTAGTTCACAGCAAAAAAAAAAAAAAAAAAAAAAAAAAGCCGTTCTCAATTTGTTCTCTTCCTGGACATTTCACCACATATCTCAATCAAGAATAATTTTGTTACACCTTATCTTCACATGTGTGAATGAGACAAGAAAGGACTTATATCCCTTAAACAATTCAACTGGAGAGTAGTAATAGTCTATAATAATAATATAAAGGAGTAAGAATCCAGATGTGAATCTTGGAACAAACGTTGAAACTCTCCACAGGCTTGACTATTCCTTTAATCATTCGCTAGTCAGGGCTTAAGTAGTAGACACCAAAACTAAAAAATGGTCTAGTGAGAGAAGAAAATTGGAATCCCTAAGGAAGGGCATATAATGGTAATTATCACTTTTTATATGAATGCAATTCTTTAAAAATGTGCAGTTTATGTAACTAGATTATTGTGCTTCTCTACACTACACTGTGGGACGTGGTGGTGCTGCAGGTTTAACTGCGGAAGCCTCTGTGCTGCAAGGTCAGAAGACCAGCTGTCCTAAGATTGAATCCATGTGACAGAGTGAGCTCCCGTCTCTTGTCCCAGCTCCTGCCAACCTAGCAGTTCAAAAGCATGCAAATGCGAGTAGATAAATAGGTACCACCATGGTGGGAACAGTGTTCTGTGTCTAGTTGCGTTGGCCACATGACCACAGAAACTTTCTACAGATAAACGCTGGCTCTACGGCTTGGAGACAGGGATGAGCATCGCACCCTAGAGTTGGACACGACTGGACTAAATGTCAAGGGGAACCTTATCTTACACAACACTATTCAAAATACCAGGAAATTGCCACATATTGCTAAACATTATAATGCCTGTGTTGTTAGCATGGAAAAGGACTGCAATGCCCACTCTGTAAAATGCAGACTATGTTCCAATTTTCAAAATCATAGGAAGAAAAACTATTTCAGATCAAAAACTCTACAAACATTTTGTGTGTGTGCTATCCACAAGATCTGGTGTGCATGTCCCCTCTCCTTTTGAATTTTTTTAAGGGAGAGCTGGAAATTAGCAAAGATTGTCACTAGAAACAAAGTCAAAACCATCCATACTATGTGAAAGGAAGGCAGTAAAGATAGACAGAGACAAAAATAATCTAATTTGAAATCTGGTGTTGGGGGAGAACCTTACTGATACCACAGACAGCCAGAAAGGCAGAAAATTGTGTGTTCAATCAAGTCAAGCCTGAACTTGCACTAGAGCAAAAATGAGTCAGCTGTGGCTGTTCTACCATGTACATATAATGAAAACACAGAACTGACTAGAAAAACCATACTGGTGGGAAAAGTGAGGGCAGAGGCAAGGAAGAGAGGAATATCTAATGCAAGACAGATTGTCTCAATAAGTTATTAATTTGCAAGACCTGAGCAGAATTTATCAGAAAATACAATGATGTTAGGAAGTGGGGGCAGTAGGATGAGAGAGGAAACTAAAATGAGGAGCTGTTACTTTGTAAGATCTGAGAAGAGCTGTTAATGCTAGGAAATTATGGAAGTTATTAATTCATATATCAGAAATGACTCAGTGGCACATAACATCTTTGAAATATTTCCTCACTTACCAGACAGCTGAATGCTTTTTCTTTTTACTTTTCCAACACATATTAATTTTTTTCCACATCACTGTTTCATTAAATCCAAAATAAAAAAATCTAATGACACTTAACCAAAAAAACAAAAAACCGCAAAGCAATCTAGGATAATAGCTAAACGTGACACTGCTAAGTTATTTGGCTTCTGTTTTTAAAAGTTAGAATATTTTAAATTTTGAGTTTCAAATTCTCTGTGCTGCAATGAAGAAATATTTAAGCAATGTTTCTCTTAAAAGTGAATCCTTTACAATCCAAGCTCATTGTTTCATTTTAGAGCACTCTGCTGCACAAAAACATAATATATGATCTCATCTGGGGGCAAAAGTAGTGAATCTATATCTGAATCTCTGTGGGAAACTTGGTTGCTACACAAGAAATTAAGCATACGCTCCCACCACCATGCTGACAAGTACTTAACAAATGGAAAGAAAGTTTAGGAGCCACACTCCAGTTTTGCAATTCTTCTATGTCTTTTCTTAGCACCTAATTATCTGTGCTTCACTTTTACACATTCTTTAATAATTATGGCAATTGTGTTTTGCTGCATTGCAGTGAACACCACACTATACAAATCTGTATCACTCTCAAGGACTTTACCTCCTGTCAAGAACCAGTCCTTTCATTTGGATCCCCAATACATTTCTATTATTTCAGCATTTATAATTAACACATAATTAATGTCATTCGTGTATGTGATGGATTTTAGCATGATTATTTAAAAAATTCACCCTAGAACCTATTTTTAAAGGAGATCCTTAAATTACACGTAATGAACTCTGAATGACTCCCATATGGTGTTAATAGATGTCTTTACTTTATCTCCATTATCCTCTTAAATGCAGATCAATAATACTTAATTAAAATACTACTTAATATCCAGCCAAACAAAATGCCTATACAAATTAGGCTGTTCTCACTTACCATGTTAGGGTCATGTGCTAATTAAAGAACTCTTAAAGACAAAGAAGCCATGGGAAAATTAATGTTTCTCAGGCAATCCATTAAGAATAGGATTGTATGAATACTAAATTACACAATTGATAGAACACTTTAATTTAGTTCTATTAATTCCCAATCCAAAGTTTAATCAGTATATGTCATGTTAAGAACTAGTATATTATAATATATGGGAAATATCTCGCTTTATGTAGTAAACTTTGTAAAGAACTGTAGCATTCAGCCCTGCCCTCACCTGTCCGTCACAACTGGGCAGTGGAACATCAGCCAATGAGGGGACGGAAGGTGGTGCAGAAGGGGGAGGAGCTGGAATATATAAAGGGGTGTATGAGATTGTGAAGGATTTAAGAGAGATTTTGTGAGAGTGAGTGATGATTATGTCTATGGGCCTGTGAGCCAAACAGTCAGTGAGGAAAGAATCTGTGTGTGTCAGTGAGTGAGAGACCTTGATTAACATTTTGTGATTTACTTACTTTATTTTGTTAAACCAATAAACTAAGTTTTCAAGAAACACATGATTCAGTGATTTATTGGTATTGAAACAGCAATACCTGATGGCAGCTACCTGAGAAGAAGAGTGAGCACTCCTGGAGGCCTGAGTTGGTAGAGGCTTCAGCGTGCCCGCTACAACAACATGCTATATGTGTATTGAAAAATCTCATAATTCTAAAAAAATAGATATTTTAATAAAAACTGCTAAACAAAATTCATTAGAATTGAGGAGTTTGGGAGATTATTCATTTCAGTCTAGCAGATAGATTATGCTTAGGGAAGTGCAAGCCATCTTTTTCTAAGAAGTTTTCACTAATCTTGTTGGAGAATTTTGGTTTCTCTTGAACGTCAAATGTTTCATGTGAAGAAGATTACCAAAATGTAAATTCCATTTTCATTAAATATAGTGGCAACACAACCATGAACAGCTCATCTCTCCCCACCCCATGGAGAGATTGCTCTGTTCTTAGTGTCAAAAACCCTTTGACACTGAAATTCCACAACGATTTTACCTAACAAAAATGCACAGAAGCATTGTCCATGGTAAACCTTTCCTTCAAATATTACAATTTCACATTGCATAAAAATTCATAACTGAGCTGTACCAACATCACATAGGCAGTCTTTGAGATAAAATGTGTCATACACTAGCATGGACATTACCACATTACCACAAATGTTTGTGGATTTCTGGTTACAGAAACTGAATACAAGAAGCAGTTGATTGTCTCTGGATAGATATAAAATGCAGGATACAGGTGTAAGATGACTTTGTATTGTTCTGAACAGTAATATGCATCCTTTCTTGTTCAGAGAAAAATAATATATTTCATAATTAAAAAAAGATTGACTTTTTGTGCATTCTGTGTCTATTTGAGGTATCTCAAGTGGTCAACAAAGCACTAACACTTTAGCTTTATAGTCTGTTTTCCTCAATTACACAAGGTACCATGAATCATACCTGTACATCTAAAAGATAGTCATAGCAGTATTAACTACTGGCTTGCATCTGTAAACAAAATCTTAGTGAAACGTTTTGTGACAATCACAAAAAAACATAGTTTTATTTATATATATTCAGTGCCATGCCAATTGTATAAGTTCACACATTCATCTGTGAGTCATCAAGTGTTTAAAAATCAATTGCACATGTGACTCAATCTAGTCCCTTATAACCTACAGGACTGCAAGGAAGGATTGTGCGCAATTTCCCACATTTCAACTTCCAAGGTGACGTCAGGTGTCTCAAGTGTTTTGCTCTGAAATTCATAACCAGACCTTTCAAGTGTTCTTTGACATTCTTACAGGAAAAGAGAGGCCCTAGATTATGCAGCAATATCAGGACATTTCCTAGCATTTTGAATCATGGATACAGAAGCACAATATTCTACATTCATTAACTAGAAATTGTAAAGAGTTGAATGGTGTTATGTTTGTGGACAGCAAGTGCTGGACTGCATTCTCAAAGTCGGTTCATTGTCCAAAAGAGTGGTTGTCAGTGTCCCTGTGTCAAACCAAAAGTAATTTGTCACCTTAAATTGGAGGGGCAAACAGAAGCAGGTCTTTGGGGTTGTAAATCATTCTAAGGAGTTCAGGCAAGGCAAAGACTGGCACTAGTGAGAGGCTATTAATGAGCTGTCTCCCACAAACTGAGAGTGTTCATGGAATGTATAGCTCTGAACATGCCTCTCCTGGGCATACAGATATTTTCAATCAGTTATCAAGACATCTTGAGATGCTGACACTCCTTTTGGTTGAATCTTCTAAGCTGTCGACTATCTCTTGAGCAAATAGGCCTCACTTTTGCCAGGCTCTCATCATCATCTGATGCCTTACTTGTAAAACTGGACTCAGCCCTTCTCTCCAAGGCTTTCCTGGGGATCTTCTCAGCTAGACCACTAAATTCTGTTCATTGCGCTCCTCCAGCTGCAACAGAACTCTTCCTGTTCTGAAACCATTGATCAAGATGAGGCATAATGGATTGATCATTTCTATGGGTCTGAGTTACTGTCCTCCATTCAGAATCAAAAGGGAGATAGATACACAGAGAACATTAACAGAATCATCCTGTACTTTATAAATGAGTAAAAAGATTAAATGAACTAAGAATTTGTTTAGATAACAAAATGTCATTTTACTTAGTCAAACATTTCTGATGATAATAGCCTGACTAGGCATTTCATATACTTGACTACATACCATCTATTTACTACACAATTGAGATCAAATGTTTTAGATTAAATATAGGATATTAACATTTTGCAGCAGTTACCTCAGAATCATAATGAGATTTTTATTGTACTGATTAATGTCAAAAGCAATTGCAAGGGTAAGTTAGTTCAAAACTGAGTGTTCAGCAAGCTAATGTATTATCTTCCTGCAAGATACTGAGTAGACTTAGATTTCATGTATTTCATTAATACATATTTAGACATACCTAAGTACGGAATGTTGTAGCAAATGATCAGAGGAGTGTTGCTGCACTGATAAGATTTTTCTACAAAAAAGTGGGCAATACAGTACATTCCTTCTGTTATCTAAATATTTGTACTTGGTTACCTATATCAATGTGCAAATGGTTCATGGATCCCTGTTGTGTACAGATAATATTTCTAGATCATTTGCTCCCCCATGCCCCAAAATGAAGACGCAAGACAATAACTTTGGATAAAATACGGTCCACACTTTATTAAAGCAATTCTGATTAATGCAATCAACCAATTGCAAAATTGAGGGGGCCTGCGGTAGTGCGGAGAAATAACTGCATGGCATCCAACCAATCCTTATAAGTCAATGGGCAAGTCCCAGGCCCCAGGTTCCAGCTGTCTTGAGGACAGGAGAAACCCAGCAGGCCTCTATTAAACACCCCAGACCTCGAGCCATCTATATTTTGATGACTGTCGGTCCGAAAGTGGCCCAGTGTATCTTGCCGCCTCCGGTCCTGTAATCGCACAATCCGCAGAACTGGAAGGTTTGATGCGCTGTTGGCTAGCATAATTATCAAAGGGACACACCGTGACAACCAGTATTTCCCGCACTACCCGCCAAAGCATGAGGACTAGCATAGCTATGTTCCATGTTCCCACCGAGCCGACCAAGCTCATAAAGCAGGCCCCCTCCATCTTCCAGCAAATGTCCAAACCTGCAACATACAGTTGGACTCCATCGTTCTCCAGTATAACAAGACATCATTGCCATTTCTGGCGATCTGCACCAACCATTGCCAACCAAGTGTACCACCAAAATGCCCGAAGGCCCATTTTCCAAAGATGTCATTCTTCCAAGCTGTAACCACTGCATGCCAGGCATGCTTTTCCAAAACCATCAATGCATGGGCACCAAGCCCCCAAATCATCCCACATGGGGAAGATGCAGCACAACGTGCCGCCCAATGGATGAAACCGCACCATCAATCATGATGTGTCTTCGTCCCTCCGTGGTCTCTCCACCTAAAATGATATAAACAGCCTCCACGATGCATTACTTATTAGTCTGATACGCTTGTGTTAGCAGCCAAACAACCAAAATCTTAATTACTTAGTATGCTCTGTGTTACCTCCCATGGTGTTGTGTCATCCCCAAATATCAAGTATTCTACTCCCTCACTCCTAGGGAAACTCACTAATCCCTCTTCCCAGTTCTAATTTTAATTGGTGTGGGTCCCCTTTCCCTTAACACCACCCCTGCCAATTTCTTGCTGGGTCCTCCCATTTTGTCTTGCCACTGTGACCCTGCTTTAACGCAGTTGATTTTAGGGTGCTTTCCCCCACATGCAATGCAGGCATGGTTAAACCTGCATGGGGACCTTGCACAAGTACCTTTATTATTGAATTCATAACAGGGCAGCTGTGGCTGACCCTCCCCCTGACGGGTATCAGTGGTCTCTGTAGATTTTATATACAGATGACCACAGTCAAATCTGTCACCTAGATTGCATTTGGCGGGCGTCATGTGTTGCAGCCAAAGCCCAGGGTGTGTCTCATCCCATCTCAGCTCAGGCCTGATTGCACTCCTCATTCTAAATGCTTAGTCGTACCGAAGCCAAACCAGGTCTTCAAACTCCGTTTGCACTCTACGGATTATGTCGAAATACTGGAATAGAGCTGATGCCTTCCAGGGTTGTGTTTTAACCAGTACCCCTACATATACAGTGAATCCAGTGACCCAATTATTCCAATTCCTCTCAGGCCTCTTATGCCTGCGTTTCTCCTTAATTTCTTCGTCATCCTTATCTATCTCCCAGACCTCAATCTGCCGGTTAAGGAGCTCATAAAAATCAATGTATTGTCCCGTCCAAATCTTCTCCTTCACCGCTGGGGTAAAATGATCTCCCAGTGGTGTGCTATAGTCTGTATACGGAATTGCGGCTATCGGAACTGTATTGTAACCCGAATCCGGCACTGAAGGATGCTGCTTAGCCCTACCCTCGCTAGTCGGTGTTGTGTTAGCAGGATTTGCATAGGGCACACCCCAACCAAACCATTGCGGGCTTATAGGGGGCCAAAAACCACCAGGCCATGCCATGGGAGGTGATGTGTAAGGATTGGGTGAGGCCAATGGCTGTTGCAAGCCTCCAACCCACGGCCAAGCAGCCAATTGACCCTGTGTGTTGTGTGTGGCTTTGTACTCACCATATGAAACCCTATAGGTTCCTGGGGCCCTTTGCGAACTCGTAGAGGGTTCATCCATGGGCTCTTGCCCATATGATGTTCCCTCTGCCTCATTCAGGCCTTCTGCTGCCTCCATTCTCTTGCGTTTCCGCCCTCTAGGGCCCATAGGTGCAGCCATTGATCCTTCATCTACCATCTGTCCATCGACCTTGTGACCCTGCTCCGATTCAAGTGCATCAAAACATCTCATTAAATCCTGTGTAAGAGCTCTCCCTTCCGCCCTACGACGTTCCTTCATATCTCTGGCAGAGCGACGAGGGGTAACCTCGCATTGCCTATGGGCTTGCCTTTCTAACTGTTCAGCCTCCAGATTGCCACTTTGGCTTGTAATTTTCTCAGCATAACACATGGTTCCTCATCAGAGGATGACTGAGAGGGTGACACCTGGGAAGCCACTTGCCTCCTTGTGGGGGCTTTGCCCCTCTTATTTCCTCCTCCTCCCTTCTTAGGTGGCATTTTGATTACCCAAGACACCGATGTCCTTAGCCTAAATCCTGAATGTCCCAAGAACTAGTACCGCCAAAGGGTTAACCCACCACAGGGGCTCTCCTATCGAAGGGAAGCCTATGGACTTTACCTTGCTCTAGCTTCGCTTTACAATTTTATACTTTAAATTTTTATTACAATTCAGTAAACAGTATGGCCTTTGATTGGCCTCAATGAGATTTAATGGATTCTGATTATTTCTTTTCTTTTCTCCTTTTTTATTTTTTTTTATTTAATTGTTTTTTGAAAATGAAACCAACACCCAAAATGGCGGCCGGGGCTAAACCATGCGGCTGCCCACGAAGACTCACAAAATGGCAGCCTATAGCTAAACCTTCCCCAACTCCACCACCTCTCCTATTTAGTATCCTGAGCCCCTAGGATGAAACCCAGGCCTGCTAGAAATCGCTCCCCCCAATCGACCCTGAATTGTTCGTCCTGACCGTTGGTGGGGGGGAGGAAAGAAGCAAAGGGCAAATACTCTGACGATGAGTGGGTGATGACGGGCCAAATCCCACAGGGAAAAACCTCACCCACCCGATGAACCCCCAAACAACAGCCCAAACATGGAGGGGGTGGAAGAACTACAACCCGCTGCCCTCAATACCCAGGACCTCCAACTCTCCTCTTCCCAGCTGCTCACCCCCAAGTGTTGCGGCTGCACGATACCCTTCGTTCCTCCCTTCTTCCCTTCTGCATTCTTCTGGTTCCCCAGCTGCTACCGCTATAAAGCGATCAGGGGAAACCGCTAAACCTCCGTTCTCGGAGTGGGGAACAAAAACTGCCAAACAGCTGATGGGTGGGGAGCAGTTAAGGAGGGGGTGGGAATAGGTTGCCTAACAGGTGATCGTGTGTAGTGCTGGGCGTGCACGCCCGCTCGCCCGTGCTACACTCCCGACCTCCCCCTCCGGATCTTCACTGCCAACCTCAGCCAAATTTTTCCCCATACAAAGAGGCGGGGAGGCTCAGCTGGTGACTCTAGGCGCACAGTGGGACGAACCGCCCGCCAGGCGCTGCCCCACTCGCCCTCCTCTTCTTCTGCCTGTTTCCTCCACACAGCCAAATTTTCACACACAATCTCCCCCACTCGCGCCAATCAGTCAAACAAACAAACAGACAAATAACAAAGGTTATCACACAGGGAGGGAGCCCGAAGCTACCACTCCCTCGAACCAGTCTCCAAAGCGTCCAGGTGGCCAGATCTGATTTCTCTTCCTCACTGCCAGAAGCGAAAGAGGACAAGCCAAGGGATGGCCCCACCATATAAGGGCCAGCCCTCACCCCTGTCATGTGGCCTGGCTGGCTTGCTTCTTCTGGGGCCGGGAGAGCAAAGCCGCTATGCATTTCGAGGGCGTGGTCACGCCCCTCCTGCACATGAAATCTTGAATTTATACAGACTGAATTTTTGAGATATTCTCAGTTCCATACAAATTCCATAATCTCTTTGCATCTTGAGTCAGACATAATTCCTACTGAAGCTTGCTTCCATGTGTTAGATGATTCTTTAAAAGGAAAGGAAAGCATGAGAAAATGACATTGAAGTATCCAATCATACAGAACATGCCCTTAAACATGCTGTTTGTTTCATCATGTTCTATGAGATTCCTCAGTATAATTCTCAGGGTGCAGTATAATAAAAGTAATTAATGTTCTGACTCTAGATTTTTAGAAGCAACTCTATGCAATATATAAGAAGAGTGCTATTGCCATTAACAAAAACTGCCATCTTACAGGCAAATTCTTATGTTGCTAATATAGCTTAGCTATAAATATTTTCCCTTTCCTAGGGAAAAAAACCAAAGACATGATCATAATACCTACAAAGCCATTTTGTATATTTTTATTTATCTTTTATTAGGGGGCTGAAATTTTACAGAATTTTACCAAATGATAGCACAGCATTTTCTTACCACTCAGAGTGTGCATAGTACAAGCTTTCCAGAGAGAATAACTTAGTCAAAGATTGTGTTATAGCTAATAAAGATGAACTTCTGGACCTGCCACTCAGGGCCTAATTAGAACTTTTTTATACCTTCCTGGACAAACAGGTTGTTTGGGCTCATGCTAGCATTTCTGTTTTGTTGTAAAAATGCTAACATATAGTAGACATCAAAAAAGAAGAGAATAGAGAACACATACAGTGGGGTCTTGACTTAAGAACGGCTCGAGTTAAGAACATTTTGACTTAAGAACCACTCTCATAGGAAAATATTGACTTGACTTACATACTTAGATTTGAGTTAAGAACTGAAAAAAAACTATGTGGGAGGCAGGGAAAGTGCAAAATGTGAACTTTCAGTTAACTGTTGGCCAGTGAAAAGGGTGCCTGTCTGCTTCCTCACTCCTCCCAGCGTTTAGAGAGTGGATTGGGAGACAGTCTTCGGACTGCCTGGTACTGCCTGGACTGTATTTTCCTTGCCTTCCCTGAACCTTTCTTGACCTAAGGGAAAAAAAAGAAACAAAATATCCCCCTCTAGTGGTTGAAGGCGGAATAGCAGCTTCCCATTAGTTTCTATGGACGGAAAAGAGCAGATACGGATCAAATGGTTTTCAATGCATTCCTATGGGAAATGCAGATTTGACCTGAGAACTTTTTGACTTGAGAACCGCCTTCCAATACGGATTAAGTTCTCAAGTCAAGACCCCACTGTATTCAAAAGTTCACTTGCTTGAACAGTGGCATTACTGGTTTCTGCTTTGCAGCTGGGGCTGGTCTTACTCAGTGTTACCAGAGCTTGTACTTCAACCATTCCTCCCATCTTGTCACTGTACAATTGCTTGGTAATTAAAAAAAATTCCAAAGATTTTATATGTGATTTAAAAATCACTCCTGATGTGATGACTATGTGAATTAACAACTTCCAAAATGTCATATCAACAGTGGTGGTTTACATTATTGGGTCTTATATTTGTTCATTCTCTTTTCCTACTGCCCCTCCATAGTATATTATTTTCCAGAACGTTATATTTGGGTCTTGCAAACAGCAGTGGCTTTGTATTCGCGAAGGCTTTCACGGCCGGGATGTAATGGTTGTTGTGGGTTTTTTGGGCTCTTTGACCATGTTCTGGAGGTTGTTCTTCCTAATGTTTCGCCAGTCTCTGTGGCTGGCATCTTCAGAGGACAGCACTATAGGTTTGTAGTAGGAGTATATGAACATTATCTGTTCCAATTTTTATGCAGACCCAATTTTTTTCAGTTTCTGTAGATATTTACATGTATTTGTTTCAGGTTCAGGAGGGAAAAAAGGAAAATAAGGGGTTGCCACTTGGGATGGAAATGTTACACAACACCATCAACTTTGGGAATATGATATAACTTCACTTGGCCAGCAAAGCTCTTTTCAGTTTCCTTCTTTTCTGCTTTCCTGTCTCCTAGGACAGTATTCTCAATAAAAATTGTTAGAGTGTAGAAGATGTCACCAGACAGTAGCCTTGCTTGCAAAGTATGTCCATTCACTGCCTAGCCCAAATCAGAATGCTGCACATTTGGCACCCATGCAGTCTGGAAGATATACAGGCACCTTGAGCAAGAAATAAAATGGTTCTGCAAATAAAGACTAGCATCATACATTAAACAAACAAAAGAAAATAGAAAATGGCAGCAGAGATGGGCCTCTCTGCAAGGTGCATAGCTGCAGAGGTGGGGCTCCTTTGCCCACCTGGCTGGAGAGGACAAGTGCAGCCTCACGAGAGCCTGGGCAAGCAGGCTGGGACTAGAGAAGCCTTTATAAAGGCTGCCCATCCCTGCATCACCCTCTTGCCTTGGCTGCATGAATGGAAGGAGGACAGCACTCTGCAAAGCCAGTGGTTTTGATTTCAACTCTGTGGATCGTACATCGTTTAGGAGCTGAGGGAGCTAGGGGACAGAGGGGGTGGAAAAAGAGCCTTTGCAGGCTCTGGGAGATTTTAGAATTTATAATAATAATAATAATTAGGAAGGAAGGAAGGAAGGAAGGAAGGAAGGAAGGAAGGAAGGAAGGAAAGAAGGAAGCAAGCAAGCAAGCAAGCAAGCAAGCAAGCAAGCAAGCAAGCAAGCAAGCAAGCAAGCAAGCAAGCAAGCAAGCAAGCAAGCAAGCAAGCAAGCAAGCAAGCAAGCAAGCAAGCAAGCAAGCAAGCAAGCAAGCAAGCAAGCAAGCAAGCAAGCGTCTGGCCCCAGGCCTCCAAGAAAGGGTGGCTGGGGAGCCCCAGGGAGGTTAAGATGCATTAGAGAAGACAGTTAAGAGAGCTCTGTGGTTATCCGGGGGGGGGGCTTAGGGGGCCGAAGTGTTAAAAAAGAGAGAGAAGGGTGTGTATGTGCACAAAGTGGTTGCAGCAGGCCAATAGATTGGGGCAGCAGAAGTTGTAAGGATTCAGATTGTAAAATTATAGGACAAATAAGTAATAAAGGAACAAATAAATAAATAATTTAATATTTTTTTTAAAAAATTGGACTATACTTGAATATTTATAACTATTAACAGTGATAGTGAGACCAGATTAACTTGCTGGGTTTATCAAGAAACATGGGTCCCAAGAAAGGTCAAGGGGGAAAGAAAGGGAAGCAGCCTGTTAATCGAGGGGCCCCCTCTCCATCCAGCTATATTCTCTTCAGATGATGAGGAATTGCCTGACTGCAGGACAATGTGGGAAAAGCTTATCATATTAGAAAGGGAAAGGGTGCAAGCAAGGGAAAGGGATGGCTCACCTGCAGTGCAGCAATCCTGCAGGGAGTCCAAGGTGCATAAACTAGTAGAGCTTAAGATGATGAGTGACATTAAGCTTTCCCATATTGCTGTTTTAGAGGGAAAGTGATCCAGCCCTTCAGGTGTGTCTACAGCAACAACTACTCCCATGATGCAGCAGAGAGGAGTGCCAGCCAGAGCATTGCAGTCAGGCCCAGCGCAAATGACATCAGCCAGCACCCAGACACAGGCTAGCGCCAAAGTGGTGCAGATGAGTACATCAATGGAATCTGAGACAGTGCAATGCAGGATATGTTATGGCACCAGCAGAAGCCTGCTGATGCAGAGGAAATCAAGCTCTACAAGTGTACTCTCAGTTGCACCAGGTAGGTCACAGCCAGGTGAAGGCACCATTGCACCAGGCACTACACAGCCTGGCCGTGAGGTACTGGGAGCCAAATAGTGCCAGTCCCTTCAACCTCATCTCTGCAGGCAATAGACAAAAGCACACAGGTATTTCTGGGGGTCACCACAGTCCCAAACCCAGTGGCTGTTCAGCAAGCTAGTATGGTCACAGGAGTAGGGGAAGTAGCTTGCTTGGCCATAATCAACACTGGGTATAATTCTGTTGCCCTGTGCACCCTTCCACAGATTGCTGGGTTTTTTTTCATATATGCAGGAACAGTGGTTTGTGCTCACCCCGAATGGGCCCTCTCATTCATCCAATATATGGATCTAATTTATAGAGCATACGTAGATTTCCTGGGGCATGTGTGGCTCCTTTACAATGAAGGGTATGTGCATGGTGCTACACCCCAACATGTGCTGTGATGTTCCCCCTTCCCACCCCATTTTGAGAGATAGGTTCAATAGAGGTTATCTAATGCAGAGGGCACAGACTAACATTCCCCACATGATGGGGGCAGGTGGTTCAACCCCACTTGGTCTGCTGGGAATTTAATGCCCAGGGATCATGTAGTCAAAGGTTGTGCAAATTTAGGTATCAATGATCCCTTTGTGGCAGGCTGTATGCATCTTGGGCATGTCCCAAGGGCGGGCTGGGCAGAGCTTGCAGAAAGGACACCGTGGGTGGTCATAAACATCCCCCTGGCTGCCCAAGTGCTCAAAAAGGGACCCATTCCAATTAGGGTACCCAACTACCCTGGCTACAAAATACCCCAACAGAGTAGCAGCTACGTTTTTGTATGAAGGGTTCAAGTGAGGTTTTTGGATTCCAGCCATAGGGGATAGAATAGCCACATGGTCAGATAACTTGAAGTCAATTAAGGGACTAGAGGACATTGTGAGGATAAAAATTGAGAAAAAGGTCACTGAAGGAAGGGTGTTAGGTCCTCTGTGTGTCTCCGTGGGGGTGTGTGCCAAAAAAGACGCCTGGTGAATTTCGATTGTCTTTTCCCACAGTGGACTCAGTTGACGATAGAATACCACAGGAGCTATGCAGCATACGATACATATTGTTTTATGCTGTGCACATGGTGCAGAGTTGTGGGATTCAGGCAGAGCTGGCAAAGTGTGACATTTAGGCTCTTACTGGTGCATCCAAAAGATTATGATCTTTTTGGATTTACCTTTGAAGGGCAATTATACATGGATAGGGTTGTTCAGTATGCTCTTCAGCTTTTGAGCAATTTAGCTCTTTTTTTGCATGGGTCGTCAAGCACAGGGTAGGTCAGGCGCAAGCAGTCCATTATTTGGATGATTTTTTTTAATTTTGTAGGATTCAGGGAACTTCCATGGATGCCTTACAGGAGATGGCAGGGGAACTGGGAGTGCGACTGGCTGTGGAAAAGACAGAGGGACAGAGCATCTATCTATCTATCTATCTATCTATCTATCTATCTATCTATCTATCTATCTATCTATCTATCTATCTATCTATCTATCTATCTATCTATCTATCTATCTATCTATCTATCTATCTATCTATCTATCTATCTATCTATCTATCATCTATCTATCTATCTATCATGCCGCCCACACTACTCAAAGGTCTCTGGGTGGCTTACAACATTTAAAATACAATAAAAAGTCAAAGCAATTAAAATGCCATTAAAGTATATACTCTAAAAATTGCCATCAGCCCCACAGCTGATATTATTTCAATTAAAACCTTCTGGAACAGGAAGGTTTTGACCTGGCCGAAATGTCATCAGCGTCGGCGCCAGATGAATCTCAGTCAGGAGGGCATTCCATAGTCTGGGGCAGCTGCTGAAAAGGCCCTTTCTCTACAAGCCTTCCCTCTTATCTCCTTAAGGGATGGCTCTTTCAAAAGGGCTCCCTGGCTAGATCTTAATTGCTGGGTAGGTTCATATGGAAGGAGGCAGTCCTTCAGGTATCCAGGGCCCAAGCCGTTTAGGGCTTTATATGTCAAAACAAGCACTCTGAATTGGGCCCAGGCAGCAACTGGTAGCCAATGTAACTTAAACAAAATCGGCTTGATATGTTCCCTAGCAGCCCCACCACTCACCAGCCGTGCAGCTCGATTCTGGACCAGTTGCAGTCACCCAGCCGTCTTCAAAGGCAGCCCCACGTAGGGCGCATTGCAATAATCTATGCAAGGTGTTACCAGTGCGTGTGCGCCTGTCATGAGACTCCGCTCGTCCAGGTAGGGCCGTAGCTGGTATAATTTCTGCAGCTGAAGGAAGACGCCACTGGCCACCAAGTCCACCTGGGCTTCCAGTGTTAGACTGGGGTCCAGGAGCACCTCCAGGCTGTGGACCTGTCCTTTAGGGGGAGTGTAACCCCATTCAGGGCAGGGAAATGGCTCTCCAGCCTGTCCGGCGAAGCACCCACTAACAGCACTTCTGTCTTGTCTGGATTGAGTTTCAGTTTATTAACCCTCATCCAGTCCATTATCAGGCCCAAACACAAGTTCAGCACAGAAACCGCCTCACCTGGATTGGTGGAAAATGAGAGGTAGAGCTGACTGTCACCAGTATATTGCTGACTCCTCAGCCCAAACCTCCTGATGACCTCTCCCAGCAGTTCCATGTAGATGTTAAACAGCATGGGGGACAGTATCAAGCCCTGAGGAACCCCATGACATGAACACCATGGGACAGAACAACTTTCCCCCAGCACGGTCAGCCAGGAAGGAGCGGAACCACTGTAAAGTGGTGCCCCCAACTCCCAACCAGCCAGCCTATCCAGAAAAACACCATGGCTGATGGTGTCAAAAGCTGCTGAGAGGTCAAGGAGTATCAACAGGGTCACACTCACCTTGTCTCTCTCCTGGCAAAGGTCATTGTACAGGGCAACTAAGGCAGTCTCTTTGCCAAAACCCAGCCTGAAACCCAATTGAAATGGATCCAGAAAATCCATTTCATCCAGCAGTTTGTGGCTGGAGTTGCCCAGCCACAAACCACTCCAACACTTTGCCCAAATAAGGGAGGTTTGTTACTGGCCGGTAGTTAACCAGCAGCCTTGGATCCAGGTTAGGCTTTTTAAGGAGTAGACAAATTACCACCTCTTTCAAGGTGGTAGGTGTGACAAACCCAGACCTACTGGGATATGTCACACAGTTACACTAAGCTGCCACCAACCATTCCCCTTAAGAAGTCACACAGACCAGGGATGGATTTTTAAACAATAAAAAGAATAAGGTTTATTTTAAATACACACAGGGAAAAATAAACAATCAGGTGAATAAAATAAAGTAACGTGGCTTATTCTCACTCATACAAGCATACAGTTTGGTTCACCCAGAACCCTTAACTTGAAGCACAGACCCTGAACCTATCAGTTCTGGCTAACCATTCAGACACCTGAACCTATCAGGTTGGTACTCTGACACACAGTAGTACCCTGTCTGACACACAGACTCCCACAACAGCTTCTTCTTCCCAGCTGCTGCTTCGTCACAACCCAGTGTCTCACAGTGTCTCCCAGCATCACATATTTATACAGTACAGCCCCTCCTCCTGATGTCCCGCCTTCCACTCCCCATAGGATGGAACTTTCCCTCCAAACCCATGACAGACAGGTAACATCAGTGCTGTATGTAACACCTCCCCTCTTTATAAGTTGTTTTGTAGGGGGAAAGCTAAGGTGCTTTTCACCAAAAAAACAACCTGAATAAAATACACAAAAACAGTTATACATACCATATAATACTTACTTATCCTTACACTCTAAGTTAACCATAGCAATTATGCATTTAAACATTTACCATATACAATACATCCATTTACCTTTATCCATACAAACCAAATTCAAAACCAGGTACATTTTACTTTTTGTCATCACTATATACACATAGTCCATGTTTCTTTCGCCGTCTTCATTCTTCAGGTCTTCTTGATAAGGCGTCAGCAACACAGTTCACTGACCCTCTGACCACCTTCACCTCAAAGTCATAGTCCTGTAGGTTTAAAGCCCACCTCATAAGTTTGCTATTGTGGGTTTTCATTGTCTTTAACCATTGCAATGGTGAATGGTCAGTACACAGAATAAAATGTCTTCCCCAGATGTAAGGCTTGGCCTTCTGGATCGCGTAGACTATGGCCAAACACTCCTTCTCCACGGTTGCCAAATGTCTCTCACCTTTTTGAAGTTTCCTACTCAGGTAGGACACTGGATGCTGGTCACCATTCTCATCCTCCTGGCACAGAACTGCTCCCACCCCGCTGTTAGACGCATCGGTGTAGATGATGAACTCCCGGTCGAAGTCTGGAGCACGCAGGACAGGATAGTTGATTAACGCCTCCTTCAACCTCTGGAACGCCGCCTCACAGTCGCTGGTCCACGGGATGCGGTCATCAGCCGTCTTCCTCGTCAGATCGGTCAGCGGAGCCGCAATCTCGCTAAACCTCGGGATGAACTTTCTGTAGTAGCCCACCAACCCAAGAAATGATTTGACCTTTTTCTTGGTGTTGGGTCTAGGCCAATCACGAACAGCTTCTATTTTGGCCTCCAGGGGTTTTATCACTCCTCCCCCTACCATGTGACCCAAGTATTTTATTTCGGGGCTACCCAGCTGACACTTGCTGGCCTTTACTGTTAGCCCTGCTGCACTTAACCTCTGCAGCACTAACTCCAGGTGCATCAGGTGATCTTCCCAGGTATTACTGAAGATCCCTATGTCGTCAATGTAGGCCACTGTGAAGTCACTGAGCCCTGCCAAGGTCTGGTCCATCAGCCTTTGGAATGTGGCTGGTGCATTTCTGAGACCAAAGCTCAGGACTCGAAACTCATAGAGACCAAAAGGGCTGCAAAAGGCAGTCTTTTCTTGATCCCTGGGATCAATTCTTAATTGCCAATATCCCTTTACCAGGTCCAATGATGAGATGAACCGACAACCCCCTATGGTTTCAATCAGGTTGTCTAGCCTGGGCATTGGGTAGGCATCAGGAGTGGTTACACGGTTTAATTTCCTGTAATCGACACAAAACCTAATGCTCCCATCAGGCTTATCCACAAGGACTATCGGAGAGGACCAAGGACTAGAAGAGGGGACGATTATGTTCTCCCTCAGCATCTCGTCCAGCTCCTTCCGCACCTTGTCCCTATAGGGTCCCGTTACTCGGTATGGGGATACTGCCTGCGGGGGTGCATCCCCGGTGTGGATCCGATGCATCACTCCCTTCACTATCCCCGGCTTGTTGGAAAACACCTGTTGATATTTACTAAGCAGCATTTTTAGTTCTTGCTGCTGGTCTTGGGTGAGTGCAGGACTGATCTTTACCTCCTCTGGGTTGTATTTTACTTCCCCTCTACCCTCCCAGAAGGGTAATTCAGCTTCCTCACTCTCAGCTGCTTTTATCGCGAATAAAACCCTTTGTTCCCCTCGGTAGTAGGGTTTTAGGGCATTCACATGAACCACCCTCCTTGCTTGGTTCTCCTCCTGCTCTATTAGGTAGTTCAGGTCTGACATCTTGGAAATGACCCTATATGGTCCTGCCCATTTGAGCTGCAGTTTATTCTCTCTGCAGGGCCTAAGCCAAAGCACTTCCTCCCCTGGGTCAAAGTGCCTCTCTCTAGCTTTGTGGTCATACCATGTTTTCTGTCTGACCTTCTGAGCTTGCAGGTTTTCTGCTGCCAGCTCTAGATTTCTCCTTAGGTCATTCATCAAGGTGTCTATGTATGTCACAACGTCTTGTGGGTCATCCTGGGTGATCTGCTCCCAATTTTGTTTGATCAAATCAAGGGGCCCTTTCACCCTTCTCCCAAATAAAAGTTCAAATGGACTGAACCCGGTACTGGCTTGTGGCACTGATCGATAAGCAAACAAAAGGGATTGCAACTTCTGGTCCCAATTGTTTGGATTCTCTGCCAAGTAAGCCCTAATCATGCGCATTAGAGTCCCATTGAACTTCTCAGTTAACCCATTACTTTCAGGATGATAAGCAGTGGTTTCCTTGTGCTTTATTCCACAGATTTGCCATAAGCGTTTCATGAGCTTTGATGTGAACGATGCGCCCAAATCTGTGATTATCTCTGAGGCAAATCCCATCCTGGACATATACCCCACCAAAGCATCGGCCACTGTGTTAGTTTCAATGTTAGTCAAGGGTATGGCTTCAGGATACCTTGTGGCATGGTCCACAATTGTTAGAATGAACCTGTTCCCCCTCTTTGTGGCCTTGGGCAAAGGTCCCACAATATCCACCCCTATACATTTGAACGGAGTGTCAATCACAGGCAAAGGGCACAACTTTGCTTTGGTCCTGTCGCGGTTATTCCCCTGCCTTTGACACACATCACATTGCTTACAGAACTCCCTGATCTGCTTCCCTATGTCAGGCCAGTAGAAATTCTGTGTGATTCTCTGCTGTGTTTTGTTCACCCCTAAGTGTGCAGCAAACATGTCAGAGTGTCCCCTTCGTAAGATCATGGGGCGATACTTTTCAGGTACCACTAGCTGACTTCTGATCCCATCTCCCCCTTTTGAGATATTCCTCAGGGTTTCTCTATATAAAATCCCCTTTTTCTCCAGAAATCTCACTGGGGTTTCAGGTGTTAGCTGGGCGTCAGTCACCTGTTCAAAACATTTTTGGAGAGTGGCGTCTGCCTTTTGCTCCTGTCCAAATCTGCTGTCTGTGGTTAAGGTTTCCACCACAGCTTCTGAACTCCCCTCTGCTTCCGTCTCTGGCTCATCATTACCCCCCTGAACTGTCCCCGTGGTGGCTTGTGAGCGTGTAATCACTAGCACCCGTTTCACATGTTCAGCCAGGTCATTTCCCACGAGCACGGCTGCTGGCAGAGTCGATGAAATCGCTAGCCGCCAATCTCCCCTCCAGCCTTGAAAGTTGACAGGTACCTCTGCTACTGGCAGAGAGATTACCTGCCCCTCAATCCCTGCCACCTTCATGCTCTCATTTGGGATTATAAACTCCCTAGGAATGATATCTGGATGGCACAGGGTTACCTGGGAACAAGTATCCCTTAGCCCCCTATACTGATGGTCAAGTATTCCTACGTCCACCCCTGCTGTCTCAAACAACTGAGAATCCGTTTTCACCAGCAAGCAGCGCTTTACTTCCACAAGAGGACCATTTTCCTCAGCCTGATCAGCAGAGGTAGCTGTTCCAGACTGAGTAGCCATGGCAACAGGCTCCCTCAGTGACACTGAGCCTTGCTCTTTCTGGACACAGAACACAGCTTTTGGCTTGGTCCCACTAGAATTCTGAGGCACCATTCCTTTTAGCTGCTTTAATTTCTCACACTCTGAGATTAGATGACCCTTTCCCTGACAGAAATAGCATTTTCTGGTGTATTTTGATTCTCTCTCATCTTGTTTTGGTTTTCCCTCCAAAATCTGAGGTCTTAGTTTCATGTCTGAGGGCTTCCCTTCACCATGGGCCCCTCCCCCTTGCTGGCTTTTCCCTGGTCCCTGAGAGTACTTGCTGTAGGTTTCTTTGGGTTTACCTACAGATTTCCCCTCACCCAAGGGCTTTCTTATTTGAGAAATAAAATCTGCGATCTCTGCGGCTGCTGCCACAGATTTCGGTTTCCTTTCCCTCACCTGGAATTTCAATTCCCCCTGCAGGACTGAATAGAACTGTTCCAGTGCTATCAAGTCTTTAAGCTGCTCATAGGTCTCTGTCCCCTCCTGAGATAGCCATTTCTCAAGCAGCCTCACCAATTGGGCCCCCACTTGGGTAAAAGTCTGTTCTGGTTTTTTTGTGAGGGACCTGAATCTTTGTCTCAGCTGCTCTGCATTTATCCCATGTCTGGCAAACACCAGTTTTTTAAACTCTGCAAAATCTTTCATCAGTTCCTCAGGCATCTCGGCATAAACCTCAGCCAGGCTACCACTGATTAAAGATCGCATGATGGTCATCTTCTCAGTTTCCCTCACTGAGAAGTCCACAAACGCTCTTTCCACTAAGGAAAAGAACACCTCAGGACAATCTCCCTTGTGGTACACAGGGAATTTCTTCAGGTCAGCTTTAGACAGTTGGCCTCCCTCAGAATCCCTATTGTTATTATTGTTCTGGTTCATCAGTTCCAGTTTCCTTAATTCAAACGCCATTTTCTCTCTCTCCATTCTTTCCTCCCTCTCCATTCTCTCTATTTCAAATTGCCGCTGTTTCTCTCTTTCCCTTCCTTCTCTTTCCCTTTCCTCCATTTCAAATTGCCTCATCCTCAGTTCATGCTGTTGGGCTATGAGCAATTTTCTAAGTTCTGGGTTCTGCTCTCCTGTGCTGTCACCCTGCACTGAGCCAAATTCATCCTCAGAACCTTGGTCAATCTGGGGGTCTTTCACTTCACTCATTTCTGCTACTTGGCTTCGAGTCAAGGGCATAACCCCCCCTCAGAACAGGCTGCTTTAAAAAGTCAAGCCTCAAAATAAAACGACCACTTTTTTCCTTCTTGCCTCAGAACCAGCTCTCCCTAGAGATTGCTGCTGTTCTTCAGCACTAAATTTGCAACAGTATCGAGTCAGAGCCTACCCCCCTCTGCTGGGCCTCTCAGCTGGCAAGCTAGATCACTGTTACTACGCAGTTTTGCCTCAGCTTTTTCCCGCCAAAACTAGGCTGCCTCAGAGCACCTTAATCTAAGTCTCCCCAGTTGGCACGTTCTTCTACTAGCGCACCTCCCCGTGAGGTACACCTAGAAGATTACCTACGCGCCTCAGACTGTCCCTGACTAGACCCCCCTTGCTCTGGGCACACTTGCCAAGGCTTTGCTGGACCACTGGACAACTGGACCAGTCGTATCCCACACGCTGGACACCAATCAATGTGACAAACCCAGACCTACTGGGATATGTCACACAGTTACACTAAGCTGCCACCAACCATTCCCCTTAAGAAGTCACACAGACCAGGGATGGATTTTTAAACAATAAAAAGAATAAGGTTTATTTTAAATACACACAGGGAAAAATAAACAATCAGGTGAATAAAATAAAGTAACGTGGCTTATTCTCACTCATACAAGCATACAGTTTGGTTCACCCAGAACCCTTAACTTGAAGCACAGACCCTGAACCTATCAGTTCTGGCTAACCATTCAGACACCTGAACCTATCAGGTTGGTACTCTGACACACAGTAGTACCCTGTCTGACACACAGACTCCCACAACAGCTTCTTCTTCCCAGCTGCTGCTTCGTCACAACCCAGTGTCTCACAGTGTCTCCCAGCATCACATATTTATACAGTACAGCCCCTCCTCCTGATGTCCCGCCTTCCACTCCCCATAGGATGGAACTTTCCCTCCAAACCCATGACAGACAGGTAACATCAGTGCTGTATGTAACAGTAGGGACCACTCCCTCTCTCAAAGAGGCATTCATGGCCTCCTGGACCCAGGTGTGAACCCCCCTGGCAGATCTTCCAATTAGCCAAGATGGGCAAGGCTTGAGCGGAGTGGTGGTAGAACGGACAGATCCAAGCACCCTGTCCACATCCTCAGGTCTCAACAATTGAAACTCATCCATTAATACTTGACCTAAGCACAGCACACTGGACACATCCTCTGATTCTGCAGTAACTGTGGAGTCCAACCCACTGCAAATCTGAGTGATTTCCCCCTCAAAATGGATGCCAAACTCATCACAGCAAGCTGATGAGCAGACCGGGACCTCCACCGGATTTCCTGGTTGAAGAAGATCCCAGACCACCCAAAACAGCTCTGCTGGATGACATTCTGAGGAAGCAATCCGGCTGGAGAAATATTGCCGTTTTGACAGCCGTATTGGCACAAAATAGGCCCAATAATGGGCTATAAGTCCTGCTTGATCAGACTCCCAGTGGGATTTCCTCCACCTGCGCTCCAGCCGTGTCCCCTCTCGCTTCATTGCCCTCAGTTCAGAAGTATACCAGGGAGCTGTCTGGGCTCTGCATGCAGGTAGACAGCGCTTAGGTGCAATCGTGTCAACTATCTGGGTCATCTCCCTATTCCATAGGGTGACCTGAGCTTCGACAGGAGTGCCAACCATATCAGACGGATAATCCCCCAACGCATTCAGAAAACTATCTGGATCCATTAGTCTCCGAGGGTGGATCATCTTAATACATCCCCCACCCTTGCAGAGGGAAGAAGCAGCTAATAGACTAAACTTGACCAGGGAGTGGTCTGACCATGACAATGGAGTCACAACCAGCCCCTCCACATCCAAACCACCATCTTCCAGTCCCGTTGAGAAAACCAGGTCCAAGGTATGGCCCTTCTCATGTGTCAAGCCGATGACACTTTGAGACAGCCTCATGGTTGTCATGGTGGCCATGAAGTCCTGAGCTACCCCAGTCAAGGCAGCCTCGACATGAATATTCAGGTCCGCCAGCACCAACAGCCTGGGAGTCCTCAACATCAAGACTACCTCTGTCAGCTCAGGCAGGCAGACTGTTGGTATGCAGCAGGGTGGGCGGTACACCAACAGAATCCCTAACCTGTCTCGTAAGCCCAACACACAATACAGGCCTCAAGACCTCCTCTCAAAAGGATAGGAAGCCTGGTCAAGGAGATAGAACTCCTATAGACTATAGCAACTCCCCCTCCCCGACCCTCCAAGTTACATTGGTGCTGGACTGAGTACCCAGGCAAACACAGCTGGGAAAGGGGAACACCACCCTCTTCTCCCACCCAGGTCTCAGTAATGCATGCCAGGTCAGCACGTTCATCCAGAATTACATCATGGATGAGGGCAATCCTATTTTGTACTGACCTAGCATTCATCAACAGCACTATGTGGCTCGAGGGTTTGCCGATATGGTCACCTGATACCATCTGGTTGGGGGTAGGACTAGAAGAGGGGATAGATGTAAGATATCTAATGTCTCTTCTCCTACGTGGGCATGTTCTACCCCCACCACTATTCCTTCCCCTACCCAGCACCACCTCAATGGCTGTCCCCTCCAACACCCTTCCCCCTTCCTGTTCCCTCAAATCCACGGTGGGTCTCTTCTTAATGGCAATTAAGCACAACTTAAAATAAGTAAAAAAAATTAAAATAAAATCTTTCTAAAGCGCTTTCTCCCCCTGCAGCCATGTGGCTGATGTTGAGAGGGGGTGAGGCAGCCAGGAGCAGCAGGGCCCAGTCCTACAACAACAGAGGGAGACTGAGCCAGCTCCCTTGAAAAAGAGCTGGCAGCTGGCAGGAGCCCAATCACACAGTGAGCTGTAGCCAGCAGATAGTCTTCGACTTCCCAGAATGCAGGAACACTGGTCCGGTTTTGCTTGTAAAGCATACTGAACAACCCTATCCATGTATAATTGCTCTTCAAAGGTAAACCCGAGAAGATAAAAATCAGGAGATGGCAAGAATAAACATTGACATCCTGGGAGTCAGTGAACTAAAATGGATGGGAACGGGCGAATTCAATTCAGACAATTATAATATCTACTATTGTGGGCAGGAATCTTGTAGAAGAAATGGAGAAGCCCTCATAGTCAACTAAAGAGTGGGAAAAGCTGTACTGGGATACAATCTCAAAATGATAAAATGATTTCAATGTGAATCCAAGGCAAACCTTTCAACATCACAGTAATCCATATTTATGCACCAATCACCAATGCTAAAGAGGCTGAAATTGACCAATTCTATGAAGACTTGCAACACCTTCTAGAACAGACACCAAAGAAAGATTTTCCTCTCAATATAGGGGACTGGAATGCTAAAGTAGGGAGAAAGAGATAAAACGAACAACAGATAAGTTTGGCCTTGGAGTTCAAAACGAAGCAGGGCAATGGCTAATAGAGTTTTGTCAAGAGGACAAGCTGGTCATCACAAATACTCTTTTACTGAAATTAGATTGATTACGTTCTCTATAGCCAAAGATGGAGAAGCTCTATACTGTCAGAAAAAACAAGACCTGGAGCTTGTAGCTCTGATCATCAGCTTTTTATAGCAAAACTCAAGCTTAAACTGAAGAAAGGAGGAAAAACCACTGGGTTAGTCAGGTATAATCTAAACCAGTGGTCAGGGAATGGGGTAAATTACCCCAAATGGAGTAAAAATGAAAATCCTGGGGGTAATGAGCAGAGCATTACACCCCACCCCACCCCACCCCACCCCCTGCAGCTGAACCTCAAACTGTAAGCCACCTATCCCGGCTACCTTCCTTGATTGTGGAACTTGTAAATCGGTTCTTTTAGAGATTGGAGATAAGGTGGCTTTATTGTTTACAGCTGTAGAACAGCCCGGGCAGTCAATCTGGCTTGTGAATGACTACTTCCGCAGGAGGTGACTGCAAGCAGGAGGAGGGAAAGCTTCAATTGAGGCTGGAAGGAAGGTGTGAGAGAGGGACAGGTGGCTTCATCAGCCTGTTTAAATGTATGTAGAAAATTGAGGGAGCAAGGGTTTGTGTGTATGTGAGAGAAAGAGAGACTGACAGAAAACTGAAAAAAGGAACTGATGCAAGGAGAGAAAGCTTCAATTAAGGCTGGAAGAAAGGTCCGAGAGAGAGACAGCTGGCTTCATCAATCATGTTTAAATGTAATGAGAGGAAATAGACATACTGAACTGAAGCAACTGATAGCTGAAAATTGAGGGAGGAAGGGTGTGTGTGTGTGTGTGTGTGTGTGTGTGTGTGTGTGTGTGTGTGTGTGTGTGTGTGTGAGAGAGAGAGAGAGAGAGAGAGAGAGAGATACTTGACTCTTTCATAAAACCATGAAAAAAGGAAACTTCCAAAGTTAATCTCAACTGCATTTAGCTCTGCAGGTTCTTCTGAGAAGAGCAGAAATCTGAAGTGTGTAGCAATCGCGTTTCTCGATTTCTCATCCCCAAAGCAGGCAAGAGTATCACAGTTTGTTCCCAAAATCTGAATCCCAGTCTTTCTGCTCCTGGTCCTACCTTGATTGCAGCACCAAATAAAAGATTGTGGGTTTTTTTATTGAGTCAATCTGGCCCAAGAAAGCCCCCCACAAAAATTAATAAAAATTAAACTAACCTTTCTGAAGCCTTCAAAGGGTCTCCCGCTGCCACCATTGCTGCTGCCCGAGGCCTCCGAGGGCTTGTCTCAGAGGTCACTCGCTGCCACCATCACTGCTGCCAGAGGCCTCTCAGAGGTCCCCCGCCAATGCAAGCTTTCTCAGGGTGGACCAGGCCTACCAGGGGAGGGCTTCCCCCAGTAGTCCTGGTGTACTGCTCGGGAAAGCCTGGTAGACTGGGCCTACCAGGTGAGGGCTTCCTCCAGTAGGCCCGGTCTACTCCCCAGGCTTTCCCGAGCAGTAGACCGGGCCTATCGGGGGAATCCCTTCTCTGGTAGGCTCGGTCCACCCCAGGAAAGCCTGCGTCAGCAGGGGGAACCTCCGGAAGCCTTCCCCACTGCCATGGGAGGCCTCTCAGAGGCCCCTGCTGCCACTGATAGTGCCTCCGAAGCACTATTTGCGGGGGGGGGCCTCCAAGAGGCCTCAGATGGCAGCGGGGAAGGCTTACGGAGATCCACCACCACCACCACCGCTGCTGGGAGCTGAGCCACGCAGGGCGATCTGGCCATGCTCGGACGCCTGGACTTTCCCAGCCGCCACTGCTGCTTGGCTCCCAGCAGCGGCGGCGGGGGACCTCCCGATTCCTTCCAGGACTTCTCCACCACCATGGGAGGCCTCTCAGAGATCCCCCCACTGCCGATTGTGCTTTGGAGGCACTATTGGCAGCGCGGGGGGGACTCCAAGAAGCCTCCCATGGTGGTGGAGAAGCCCTGAAAGGCATCTGGAGGCACAATCGGCGGCCTACAGAATGGAAGGGGGAGGTGGGGAAAACACCAAATTTGAATTTGGCACTTTCCCTGCCTCCCCCTTCCGGTCCGTAGGTCGATTCTCCAGCTGCAAGTTGATTGGAAATCTTGTGGCCGGAGAAGTACGGACCTCGAAAAGTATGCACGTCAAGCCATGCATACGTCGAGGGTGTACTGTACATGGCAATCAGGTCTCATTGAGCTAAAAACAATACATATAATTTTAAGTGCTGTCTTACAAACAGAGTGTTCTGTACTTTCAGAAGTGAAACTGTGTGCAATGCTAGGAAAACAGATCCCATCAAATTATCTGTGCTGTCCCTGTGTACTCAAGGAGAAGTTCACTCTATTAAGAAGAGGGCTTTGGATGGGTGTTCATACAGAGTTCATTTAAAGTACACTGAGCATGTGAAATACACTTATCTGATGTACATAGCAGCACACAGTGTGCTTCAGTTAGGGAATTCTCACGTACAAGGGAGGCTGGAAATCAGCAATCACAAAATGACTGACCAAGTCAAAGATGTGACACATTCACTTTCCAGAGATATGGAGGGGGAAGAGACACTCTTTAAATATGAAAGGTTCTCCCCATTTCCTGGCAGACTGAAGGTGCATTATCCTGTCCCTGGTCTTGGCAAAGAAAAAAAGTAAAACTGAATAATAAATGAGAAAAGTACTGAGCTGTGCGGCAAAATGATGGTGTGGCAAAAGAAAAGTGCAGAAGAGTTCATTTTATGTGTGAAATGCACTGTTGTTGAATTTTGGCAGCATGGCAATGAAAATTGGCACATTTTTATTTTGGGGAGTTGTAACCACAAAAAATGAAAGGGTACACGCTGCACATGTCTGGTTTATCTCACATTTTGTAAGCCACCTTTAACATAATTTGTTTTGTAGGAAGGTGGCATCTAAATTAAATTTTTATATAATCTAACCTAGAAATGACTCAGAAGGCCAGCAAACCAAAACTGTATATTAAATTGTACAATTGAGTACCTTAGTGTGAAGTTTGTATTGTTTTTGTTGATAATAGTAGTGACGGTAGTAGCACTGGCACTATGTGAGACTGGCTCCAATCTCCCTGCTGGAGAAAGAGTGGGTTCTCTACTGCCCCAAGAGTCAGGATGAGATTCCTGGCTCACAGTTCATCTGCGGATGGAGTGTTGGTGGCAGAGACATGGGTGATACCCTGGAGGCCACACATGTAGCCATGGCAGACTGGGCATTTAATGAGGGGAATGAGGTGGATGAGGTGAATTGCTGGGCTGACACCATAAATTGGGCAACATTTGAGGCCCAGCTAGTACTGGTGTTACCAGAGCATTCAATGTCTTGCTGGGAGACTATCCATCGCTAGGATCCAGACACAAGGCATTGGGAAGAGTTTTTGGTCCCACCCAAGCAAGCAGCCCATGTACACTGAGACAAGGCAAAGTAACACAAGGTAGGAAACCTGGAAAATGAGAGTCAGGTGTGCTGCCAGCAGAGGAAACAACAGGGACAAGCAGCCCCACAGCAAGGACCTCTTAGTAAGTCTATGCGACACCAGTGAGCTGGCCCTCCTCCTATACCTCCTCCTTCTAGACCTCATTATTTGGGTAAGCCTCATCATGCCCAGATAGACTTGGGACATGCCTCTAAGGAGGAGTAACACCTCCTTGGAGGCAGCAAAGGTAGTAGGAGTACACACTACACTGCTCCAGGAAGACTACACTGTTCATTTAACACAGTGGTTCTTAACCTTGGTTACTCAGGTGTTTTTGAATTGCAACTCCCAGAAACCCCAGCCAGCACAGCTGGTGGTGAAGGCTTTTGGGAGTTGCAGTCCAAAAACACCTGAGTAACCCAAGGTTAAGAACCACTGATTTAACAGAGTGCTTCTATCCAGAGACCCTATTGTGGCCCTCTATGCTTAGCCCACTTGTGTGGGGTCCTGGAACAGTTAGAGGAGGTGGGGCTCAATTCCTCCCAGCAAAATACTGTTGTGGTGTTATTATCCCCTTTTCTGGACTGTTTGGGAATGAAGTCAACTCCCTGGAACCCTAAAAGTTTTTAGTTTTATTGTTGAGCCACATTGGCTTTTTAAGAAGTTGTGTTGCTCCAATAAAAGCTTGTTCCTGCAAGTACTCATCATGTCATGAAGGCAGAGGGTGCAGAGGCTGCTTAGACAGTAACAACAGCAATAGTAGCACTTTTCAGAAAACGTAAAAGACTAGTTCAAATTAGGGCTGTATTGAACTCAGGGGGAAAAGTGTATGTGTGAAAATTTAGGTGTATTTGGGAGATGTCCCCATTCCACACAACGGTGGTTCAGATTAAGGGCCCATTTACTATGATGCTAGCAAAATAAAAGATAACATTGTAACACTTTAAAGAATAATAATCTTATTTTAGTATGAGCTTTCATGGCTCAAGCTGGCTAGACAGCTCAGTAGTTTAGGTATCTGTCTGGGGAGCCAGAGGTTGAGAGTTCAATTCGTCACTGTGCTGTCTTTGAGTAGAGCCAGTCTGTGTGGCCTTGGGAAAGTTGCACAGTCCCAGGGCACATCCAGAAGAAGAGAATGATAAACTATTATTGTCTATCTTGAAAACTCTGAAAGGGCACAGTAAGTCAGAACTGACTTAAATCACATTGACTGCACATGATTATTATTATTGTTTCATGGTCAAAGTCCACTTCCTTTGACATAGAAGTACAAATGCATGACCCAACATTGTTTATATGTCCCCACAACCAGGTAAAGATAAAGATAATGGACAAAATGATAAAGGTTAGTTAACACAGGAATTGGACTATCAAGCTATTAATTATATAGTTAAAAGATCCTGGCCAGGATTTGTAGATGTAAGCCAGGTGGATTTGGCTGTTATATAATAAAATATGTTAGCAGGACAAAGATCAGAATCTGTCAAAGGAGGCAACTGTTTTACATCCATAATATACTATAGAAAGCTGAGCTATTAATAAATGTAGAGGCTAAGAAGTCATTATCTCTACTGAAGGTGTTAGAAATGTCTTGGACCGTATTTATGTAGCCAGTTTCTGCTGTCTCCCTTTCCAGTCCTTCTTTGTCAGTTTTTTTCAACAGTCTATTCATTTGTGTCTATTCATTCATTCAATTCATTCTTTTGTGCAGAAAGCCGAGGGAAACTGCTGGAAGAAACTGCTTACCTGAAAGAAAGAACAAGTAAATGCATCCCTGATGTTCTGGCTAACATTATTAGGGCTCTTGAGATGCTGTAGATAGATATGGGATCACAACTGGCATCAAGGTTTGTGTTAGGTTCTCATTCCTGTCTCCATCTCCATGTTGTGTTACCTGTTGTATGTCTGTAGTTTAAGACTGGAACAAGAGAACAAGCATACGCTGGCCTTCTGTGTCAACCCTTGGCCCTCTGCATTTTCACATTGTTAATTAGGCCCTAATTTTAGGTATAAGGGTGCACCTGACAAAATGAGTAAGAACTACGGAGCTGGTGGGAAATTAGTTGCAAATATTGGCAAGCTCTGACAGCAAAAAGCTTCACTAACAGCAGCCTCCTTGCCTCTCCCACCTGGAATAGCATGAGATGCAGGATTCACATCTCTGCAATCCAGGAGGGGAGGGAGGAAAGAATGTCCTATATAACAGGAGTTCCTCCCCAATTTCAACCTCTTTTGGCTTTCAATTGCTGGGAGCAGGCTGTGTGGCTGCAGTCTTGTTCTGTGACACAGTTGTTTTTTGATGGTTTGTTTGGGATGTCTGATTGGGGATTGTATCCTCCGGGATTCAATTAATTTTTTTCTTTTTCATATATATGTGTGTGTATGGAGAGAGAGAGAAAGAGGAAGAGAAAATTATATAGGGGAAAATAACAGAAAGAGCTAATAGACCAAGGGGAGTCTTTGCCCCTCCCCAGGGCTGTACCTCTTCATTTCTTTATTACACCTCCTACAAATGCAGTTCCCCTTTAAAGAGAAGTGGGGAAATAAGTGGCTGAAATCTTGAGATTGCACCAAAGACTTTCAGGCAGCAAGGAAACTATGGAGGGGGGCTTTCCCTGGAAAAAGAGAAGTGACTGGAATAAGTGAAGAGGTTGCTTGGAGCTTTGAGCAAACGGGAAAGGAGGAGGGGGTGCTGAACTATCTCTACAAGCTCTGCAAGTCTTTACTTTCAAAGGTTTTTAAAGCCTTTTTGTTTTACACAATTGACATGAGAATGTGAAAGACTCCTATCCCCAGGCACCTTGTAAGAGAAGAAAGACATTTAAAATGCAGTCTGTTAATGGCTTGCTTCACCTGTCTGTAATTAGAAAGAGGGGGGAGCGAACTATATACACAACAAAATAAAAAAGACTTTCACTTTCCACTCCACCAAGCCTTCCAACCTCACCAACAAGTCTGCCAGCAGGAAGAAGAATCATGGAAGTTTTTCATTGTTTTTACTAGCTGTAAGGACAGCAGCAGTTCCTCTCTGAGACTTTACCCTCAATTTACATACTGACGCATTATACTGATAATATATTTAAAGGTGCTGGGGGGGGCTTGAGTGATTATTTCACCAGCCCCCTCAGTGCAAAGAGTGGCTTTTCTTTCTAGGAGGCTTTAATTTTCAGACGCTGTGCTGAGCCCTCCTGGCCAAGAGAGGATAAGGCAAGGTTTAAGACTTATGCTGTTGTGCTGAGGTCCTCTGGTGGTACTGTGGGGCTATTGTGACTAAACTTTTAATTCTGAATGTGGCTCTTCTACCTGCTTGAAGTACCACTAGAGGACCTCAGCACAACAGCATAAGTCTTAAACCTTGCCTTATCCTCTCTTGGCCAGGAGGGCTCAGCACAGGATCTGAAAATTAAAGTCTCCTAGAAAGAAAAGCCACTCTTTGCACTGAGGGGGCTGGTGAAATAATCACTCAAGGCCCCCCCAGCACCTTTAAATATATTACCAGTATAAAGCGTCGGTATGTAAAATCTGTTAAGATATGATTGTATTATGAATCACTTTTGTCCAGAGGTATATAAGTAAATTGAGGCCTGTATAGAGTGGATATAAATAAGAGGCGTGAATTATTTTTAAAGGGGAAACGTCAAGAAAGGGATGTGGTAAAAGGAGCAATATGGCCCTGAGATCTAAAAGAGAAGAATCCCCAGGGCAGGGAGGAGGAGTGGCCAAAATAATGAGCCAAAGCCCCTTTAAAAATGCAATGCAGGATATGCAAACAAACATTATCAGACAAATTTCAGAGCAGATGCAAGAATTAAGAACAGATGTCAGAGCAGGAATTGAAAGCAATAATCAGAACATTGACACATTTACACAGGCAGTGGAGAAAGTTAAACACAGATTAACAAGAGCAGAATGAGAAATACAAAACATTAAAGAAGAAAAAGATAAGATTCAATAACGTCTCCTAACTAGAGATGGACAAAGCTTCATATTTTCTTAGAATTCAGAACATGGAACAGGAACAGGGAGAGATGAAATCAGATTTATTGAAATTGATCACAGAACTGGCTAAACAAACTGGGATAGACCAGCAAGAGTTGGAACAGGCGACTAAAATAATTTTTCATGTGGGAAATGCCTTCACAAGACAGAATAAGCTGCCAAAGGAGATTCATATACAGTGGTGCCTCGCATAACGATGTTAATTGGTTCCAGAAAAAAAAACGTAATGTGAAAACATCGTTATGTGAAGCACCATTTCCCATAGGAATGCATTGAAAACCGGTTAATCCGTTCCAATTGGAACGGATTATCCGGTTTTCTCTCTCCCCCCGCGGCTTGGATCTGACCCACGGCGGCTACCTCAGCCATGGCTGGACTCCCTAGAGTCCGGCCATGGCTGGAGTAGCCGCCGCGGCTCGGATCCAAGCCCCGCTGCTCAGCTGGGGGAAAATGTCGGCAGTGGGCTGCGGCCTCGGAAGGACCCCGAAGCCACCGTCCCCTGCCGACAATTCCCTTCCGAGCTCCGGGGACAGGCTGGGGGGTGAATCAGGAAGCATGAAGACTCTCCGCGCTGCTTACCCAGGCCGTTCCCGGACTTCCAGAAGTCCGGGAACGGCCTGGGTAAGCAGTGCGGAGAGGCTTCAAGCTCCCCGATTCACCCCCCAGCCTGTCCCCGATGCTTGAAGCCTCCCCGCGCTGCCTACCCAGCCCGTTCTCGGACACCTAGGTGTCCGAGAACAGCCTGGGTAGGCGGCGTGGGGAGGCTACCGGCATCGGAGACAGGCTGGGGGGTGGACCGCGGAGCTTGAAGCCTCTCCTCGCCGCCTACCCCGGCCGTTCCCGGACTTCTGGAAGTCCTAGAACAGCCTGGGTAAGCAGCACGGAGAGGCTTCAAGCTCCCCGGTCCACCCCCCAGCCTGTCCCCAATGCTTGAAGCCTCTCCACGCCGCCTACCCAGGCTGTTCCCGGACTTCCAGAAGTCCAGGAACGGCCAGGGTAGGCGGCGCGGAGAGGCTTCAAGCTCCCCAGTCCACCCCCCAGCCTGTCCCCGATGCTTGAAGCCTCTCCACGCCGCCTACCCAGGCTGTTCCCGGACTTCCAGAAGTCCGGGAACGGCCAGGGTAGGTAGCGCGGAGAGGCTTCAAGCTCCCCGGTCCACCCCCCAGCCTGTCCCCGATGCTTGAAGCCTCTCCGCACCGCCTACCCAGGCTGTTCCCGGACTTCCAGAAGTCCGGGAACGGCCAGGGTAGGCAGCGCAGAGAGGCTTCAAGGTCCCCGGTCCACCCCCCAGCCTGTTCTCCGATGCCGGTAGCCTCCCCCGCCGCCTACCCAGCCCATTCTCGGACACCTAGGTGTCCGAGAACAGGCTGGGTAGGCGGCGCAAGGAGGCTTTAAGCGGCGGGGACAGGCTGGGGGGTGGATCGGGAAGCTTGAAGCCTCCCAGCGCTGCTTACCCAGGTCGTTCCCGGACTTCCAGAAGTCCGGGAACGGCCGGGGTAGGCGGCGCGGAGAGGCTTCAAGCTCCCCGGTCCACCCCCCAGCCTGTCTCCGATGCCGGTAGCCTCCCCGCGCCACCTACCCAGGCTGTTCTCGGACACCTTCTGGAAGTCCGGGAACGGCCTGGGTAAGCAGCGCGGAGAGGCTTCAAGCTTCCTGATTCACCCCCCAGCCTGTCCCCGAAGCTCGGAAGGGAATTGTCGGCAGGGGACGGTGGCTTTGGGGTCCTTCTGAGGCCGCAGCCCACTGCCGACATTTTCCCCCAGCTGAGCAGCGGGGCTTCAAAGCTCCCACCGCTCAGCTGGGGGGAAATGGTGCCTATGGGGAAAAATCGCAAAGCGATTTTTCCCCATAGGCAAGATCGTTGTGCGATCGCAAAAGTGATGGCAACAAAGCCATTGCTATGTGATTTTTTCGTTAAACGGGGCACTCGTTAAGCGAGGCACCACTGTACATTTTTTAAGAAGAGCAGTGAAAAAAACCTAAAAGTCAATAGAGAGAATGACCTAAAATCAGAGAGATGAAGATTAATGTGCTAAATGAGGTGCCTTGGAGTATGCGGGGGGAGGGTGAGACAAGAATATTCTTTCCTCACTAAAATATTAATAGACTGTAAAATTCCATTCCAATGGCAAAATCCTGAAGGAGTCTATTTAAATTGGGAGTCAAGAAGATATAATCTGAATAGCAAAATGAAAGCTAGAAATTTCATGATAGAAATGAATCACAAACTGAAGCTGTCAGAAGATTTATAATTTTCCAGCAGAGAATCAGGTGAAGAACAAAGAGAAGAAGAAGAACAGGAAGAGGTAGAAGGTGAAAAATCAAAGATTTCACCTCCATCGAGGAGAACAGAGGCAAAGAACTACGAGATAAATCTGGTAGTAAAAGGCGCTCAGATGTCTAAACAAGTTAAGTTGTTGTCAGTGAATGTAAAAGGGCTGAATTCACCTCAAAAGAGAAGAAAAATGTTTAATAAATTCTTTAAAGCTAAGACAGAAATACTTTTATTCAAGAGACTCACATTAAAGAAACGGATTAAAAACTGTTAGAAAATCCAAAATTGGGAAAGACCTTTATAGTCTCAAATCAACAAAAGAAAAAAAGAGTAGCTATATATATAAAAAGAGAATTAGACCCAAAATTGGTGTATGCCTCAGGGGATGAGAGAGTATTGATGATGGAAATCTCTAATGAGGGAGAAGAAATACTACTGGTGAATGCACCAAATGAATCTCAACCAAAAAAATTCACCAATTGAAGCATCAGCTAATACAAAGGCGAGAACAGAAAATGTGTATCATGGGAGATTTTAATGCAATGATTGATAAAGAAAAGGATACATCAATAGTGAATGGCAGTGGGAGGAAGAGAACAAGAAATGTAATACCCAAGGTGTTTTTGGAAATGGCAGAAGAATTAAATCTAATTGATATATGGAGAACCAGGTATCCTAAAAGAAGAGACTATACATTTTATTCAAATAGACACAACTCATGGTTGAGAATAGATAACTGTTAGATCTCAGAGGAAATCACACACCAAGTGGAAGAAATCAAAATAACCCAATATTGATGACTTTAGGGCAAGCAACAAGAAGAGGATCTTGGAGATTATATAGTCATATAATGAGAGAAGAGTAGCCATTGTATATAAAAGCACTCTGGAGGTTACTAGGTGCTCTGTGGTGGTGAAGCTGGGTCTGAAGGCCCTCCACATGTTGATAGGGGCCAGGGATAGTATTGGGATTTTGCTGGGTGCTTCCCATGACCCAGCCATCTCCCTACCAGAGCTGGTGGACTTTGTCTCCATGGCACTGTCAGAATCCCCAAGGCTTTTGGTGTTGGGGGATTTCAACATCCATGTGGAGGCTGAGACATCTGGTCCAACTCTTGAGTTCTTGGAAACCATGGCTTCCTTGAATATGTCCCAACATGTTAATGGCCCCACCCATGTGGGTGGTCATATGCTAGACCTGGTTTTTTCCACCAATTGGAGTGAGCTTGGTCTGATGGCGACTGACCTTGTGTCGGTTCTCTTGTCATGGTCAGATCACCACCTAATGAAATGTAACCTCTCAGTGGCCCTCCCACCTCGCAGGGAGCAAAGATCTATTTTAATGGTTCACCCTCGAAGGCTACTGGATCATGTAGGATTCCAGGATTCCATGAGAGGGATTCCAGAAGACCTGGCTGGTGCTCCTGTCAAGGCTGTGGTTGAAGGCTGGTTTTCTGCCACCTCCAGGGCTGTAGACATGATTGCTCCTAATTGTTCTCTCCAATGCAGAGCTCAGCCTGCGTCCTGGTTTAATCAGGAATTACGAGCGATTAAGCAAATTACAAGACGGCTGGAGAGCAAATGGAGATGGAAACTGACATATTACAATAAGGAAGCTGTCAAGGCTGCGACTAACCTTTATCTTGCTAAGGTGAGGGCTGCTAGTTGAGCTCACCTCACTAACCGGATAAGCGAGTCTTCAAATCAGCAGATGGAACACTTCCATATAGAATTGGTTGGGATGATGGGCCTCTTTCTAGTATCTCACCTGACCAATTTGCAGCATTTTTTAAAATCTAAAGTGGAGGCCATCCGGCGTGAGCTTTCTCCTTTTTTTGGAGACAGTGGATCAAGCAGAGATGTTCAGCGCTCCACCTTGCCTGGTGAGTTTTGATCATTTTCAGCCTGTGATGCCAGACTTGGTGGACAAGGCACTAGTTTGCTATTGGTCCACCTCCTCCTCCCTACTAATCAAACCAGCCAGGCCCATAACAACTAAATAGGCCACAGTGATAATTAATGGGTCTCTCCCAAGGAGACACTCATTAGGCCCATTCAAAAGAAACTGAATTTGGTGGCGAACGACATTGGCAATTATAGGCCCATCACCAATGTTTCTTTCATTAGTAAAGTGGTTGAGAGGGTGGTGGCTGATCAGCTTCAGGTGCATTTGGATGGAACAAACACCCTGGATCTGTTCCAGTTGGGCTTCAGGCTGCATCATGATACAGAAACAGCATTGGTCGCCCTGTTAAATGACTTATTGAGGGAAGCCAATAGAGGAAAAATATCTCTATTGGTCCTACTTGATATCTCAGCCACTTTTGATACCGCCGACCACGGTATCCTCCTGAGGAGGATCTTCGAGCTGGGAATTGGTAGCCTGGTGCTGGCCTGGCTCGAATCCTTCCTGGGGGATCATCCTCAGAGAGTTCAGCTTGAGGAGAGTGACTTGGCCCCATGGAGCTTCATTGTGGAGTTCTATAGGGCTTGACTATCTCCCCAATGCTGTTTAATATCTATATGAGGGTGCTGGGTGAGGTTATCAAGGGGTGTGGGGCATCGTGCCATCAATATGCTGATGACACGCAGCTCTACATCACCTTTTTTCCAACTACAGTGGATGCTATTCTGTCCCGGCAGCACTGTTTGGGATCTGTATTGCAATGGATACAGGAAAGTGGGCTGAGGATGAACCCGGACAAGAAGGAGGTCCTGAGGGTGGGCGGACCCACCATCAACGGTCTGGGAAACTCCCTCTCTTTTGGGGGGGTGACTCTTACTGTGAAGAATGAGGTTCACAGCTTGGGGATCCATCTGGACCAGGCGCTCACCATGGAAACCCAGGTGGCATCAGTGGTCCGCACTGCCTATTTCTGTCTTTGGTGGATTGCAGAGATGCGTCCCTATCTTGATGTTGGGTTGCTCACCACTCTGGTCCATGTGCTTGTAATCTCGAGATTAGACTACTGTAGTGCTCTCTACATGGGGCTACGTTTGAGATTGATGTGGAAGTCCAAATGGTGCAGAATGTGGCTGCCAGACTTCTTAGTGGGGTGAGGAAACACCAACATATCACTCCCACCCTGGCCGCCTTGCTTTGGGTGCCTGTTGGTTTCGCAATGATTTCAAAGTATTAAGGCTTATATGCAAAGCCCTAAACAGTTTAGGACCTCGATACTTGGCAGAGCGCCTCCTCCCACCTAGGCCTACTCGTATCACCTGTTCTAGTCAGGAGGGTTAACTGAGGAGCCTATAGTGGACCACTATATGTTGATGTGAGCTTTCATTGACAAGTCTACTTCTTTTTATGATACTCAATCAAAAAATAAAGTAGACAAAGTAGGAAATGGTGGACTATTGGTCAGTTTAGGTTTTGTAAGTAAAATATAAAAATTGGATAATGAGCCATGGAAGAGACTGAGGTGGATAAAGAGATACCGCTAGTACTATACATGCAGCATATGAATCTATAAGAGTCTGTAAATAAGAGGTTTACTATGATCGTATTATAATTTATCTGATTCTGCTGTTATTTTGAATGTATTGTCAATTAAAATGTATTATTATTATTATTATTATTATTATTATTATTATTATTATTATTATTATTATTATTATTATTTTATTTTATTTTATTTTATTTTATTTTATTTTATTTTATTTTACAAACAGGGGGAAGCCCACTTTTTTAGACATAAGAGTGGGACTGCATGGCAAATATTTATGCATTTATACAAAGGGCCATTACCAGAAGAGACTGTATTGCTAAAAAAGAGAGTGTTTTTTTCTGGGCATAACTTGTTGATAGCGCAACATCCAGTGCCAGGTGTAAAATGCCAAACTATCAACAACGTCTGCCCAGAAAAACAAACAAACAAACAAAAAACCAAAAAAGGTTCCTTTGTGAAAAATATAGTCTCTTTTGGCAATGGTCCCATGCACAAATGTATAAATATTTTCCATGTCATCTGACTCTTATGATTGAAGAAGTGGACTTGTCTATGAAAGCTCGCATGAAAATATACGCAGCAGTTAGTCTTTAAGGTATCACAACATTTTAGTCTTCTTTTTTTTTCTTTTGGTTTTGCCTGATGTTCCACAAGGAAACTCACTCTGTGAGTGCTTGGAAATCCTGGGTAATTTTTACCATTGGTAAAAGTGAAGGGGTAGATAAAAGTAGGATTAGGGTGAGCTCAGCCCTCTTTGCAGGTTGCAAACAATTTGCTTCAACACTATGTATGAGTACTCAAGTAAGGAAATCCACTTTTGCAAGTACAGTGGGGTCTTGACTTGAAAACTTAATCCGTATTGGAAGGCGGTTCTCAAGTCAAAAAGTTCTCAAGTCAAATCTGCATTTCCCATAGGAATGCATTGAAAACCATTTGATCCGTATCTGCTCTTTTCCGTCCATAGAAACTAATGGGAAGCTGCTATTCTGCCTTTGACCACTAGAGGGGGATATTTTGTTTCTTTTTTTCTTAGGTCAAGAAAGGTTCAGGGAAGGCAGGGAAAATACAGTCCAGGCAGTACAGTACCAGGCAGTCCGAAGACTGTCTCCCAATCCACTCTCTAAACGCTGGGAGGAGTGAGGAAGCAGACAGGCATCCTTTTCACTGGCCAACAGTTAACTGAAAGTTCAAATTTTGCACTTTCCCTGCCTCCCACGTGGGTTTTTTTCAGTTCTTAACTCAAATCTAAATACTTAAGTCAAGTCAATATTTTCCTATGAGAGCGGTTCTTAAGTCAAAATGTTCTTAACTCGAGCCGTTCTTAAGTCAAGACCCCACTGTATATCATTCCAAAGGCGTATTAGATTGCTAGTCAAACATTACTGAGATAGATCATTTATACACAAATCCAATTTTCATTGTTCTCCTAAATCAGTGGTTCTTAACCTTTGTTACTCGGATGTTTTTGAACTGCAACTCCCAGAAACCCCAGTCAGGACAGCTGGTGGTGAAGGCTTCTGGGAGTTGCAGTCCAAAACTTCTGAGTAACCCAAGGTTAAGAACCAGTGTCCTAAATGACATCAGAAGAACATGATGGAATCCAGAGGCGTCAATACAATCTATATGCTTTCTGATCTGAGCATGATCCTCTGATCAGCCCTTCTAATGATTCTTATCAAGAATGGGATGAGGCAGAAAGAGTCATCCTAACCAGGTGAACAGAAAAGTCAGAAAAAGGCTTAGACATCTACATGCATAGGTCATCTGAGACTTGAAGCTACAAATCCCTCAATGCTTTCACAAGGATTATGAAATGTAGAATGAGTGAAGCCCTACACAAGCATTCACCTATACATGAGAGATAAAATTGTGCTCTCAGCTTTCACAGCAATGATTAGAATCCTCTGCTTGGCTGCATATTGCATACTGAATACTTTTTAGAAGAGATGGGATTCCTGCAGTCATTCCAGCAAGCCTTGCATACACATTTCTGTGCTCTTTTTAGATTTAACCATCTTTCATGCAGACCATTGTCTGCATAGATGTTAGGAAGTCTTCCTAAACCCAGTTAGAGAATCCAGATCTACAAGTAGAGGCAATCATATAAGGTATTCTTATGTTCCAACTAGCTGTGTGAAAATTAGCAGTTGCTTTGCGAAGACTGATGACTGTACCCAGCATGTCAGAACTTTTGGAAGAATTCTGATTATTAGAAAAAAATATTGAAACCCCTTCCAGTATACTTTGGGACTGTCAGTTCTACTGTGTATGCTAACATACTGAAGGAGGAAAGCTGTTTACAACTGAATTTTTTGATTTTTTCCCAAAATAAAAAACTGAGTGTGCTCTATTACTCAAGACAGAGCTCTGACAGGTCTATAGATGCTATTTATTACAAGTGCTTGCCAATATCATTTGTACTGGTCTATGACACCATGATTTGCCTGCTATATTAACTCCTTGAATGTCAACTCCAAGGGTACACTCTTTTTAAAATGAATGAGCTCTTGAATTTGTAAGCTCTTTAATATAAATTTAGATTGTAGATCAGAATGGGCTTTTCACTGGGTGGGTAAAGGAGTAATTCTATTTTTCCCCATCTTGAAAGCAATTTGTTCTTGAAAAGTAGGTAAAAAATTATGTAAAACCTCAGTATATGTATAATGCAGGGTTATTAGCTTTAAGCACTTTAATCTGAAGCTCTAGTTGATTATTAAGTTAAGAGGACCAGTCTTAATTTAGGAGGGGCATTTTGAACTGGTGAATACAAATAGAATTGTATGAAGTGAAGAACAATTGTTTGATTTTTATATTATTTTGATTCAGATATATAATTTAATAGAGCATTATATTTTTAAAAGAAGACAGGATGAGAAACAGGAACCTGCCCCCCCAAAAAATGGCCACACAATTTTGAACTCTCATTCCTACATCTATATCAAGTAATAATAAAACCATGTGCCATGATATCATTGGTTTCTTGTTCCTTACTGGTGGCTGTTGCTAGTGACATGTTTCCTTTAAAATGCTTACCAGGGAATAGAGGGAGAATTAAACAAGGTCTTTGTCACATCTTGTTTTGCTCTAAGAGTGAATGGTATATTTTAGTAAGCTGTCTCACAGTTCCTTTAACAGCACAAAGGGACATATAAACTAAACCTTCAGTAACATGAAATTGTATTTACATTAAAATAATTAATGGCCTTGTTAAAGTCTGGTGACTAAAAATCCTTAATAAATTCAATGGCCTTATCTGAAAGAAAAACATGTTTCTAACAAAACTGAGGAGCTGATGTCCACTAGTCTGTGTATAAAGTCTGTGAAAGCTTGTGTTTATCCTCTTAGCATCTGCTTTGCATCTGCAGCTTCTTCCCCTGGAATTTAACTTGTTTCTCCCAGACATAGTTTTATTGTCCGCTTACCCCGTAAAAAACACACGAGACCAGAAATTAAACACAGGCCACACTTTATTGAATATAATCATTGTTGCCAATCATTTGGCAAAGGGGGCTCCTGCTGTAGTGTGGATTCAGGTTTCAAACAGAGGTCTAAATGGACCCTACTAAACAACCAATGTGCGAGTCCCTGGCCCCAGTTCTTCCAGTCCTGAAGACAGTGGAAACTTTGCTGGCCCAAATTTGACCACCCCAGTCCCCAAGCCACTCTCTCCGTGCTGACTGTTGGTCTGGTTGTGTCCCCAGGGCATCTTTCCCCCCAAGCACTGTAACTGCACGATACACAGTGCTGGGAGTTCAAATGAGCCATAATTACCTGTTATTACTATTTGACTCCCCTCTTAAATACCTGTTTAATCCGCACTAACCACCACAGCAATGGGACCAGAAAGGCTAAGTCCCATGCCCGCCATTGAGCTGATCAAGCTCCAAAAGCAGCCCCCCCATGTCTTCCTGGAAGACATCCAAACCTTGTTCAGAAAGATGTACACCACCTGACCAGAAAAATTCTGGCCTATCCATGCAGATGCTCTGGTGACCAGTCACTGATCCTAGGCCACTGCAATCAACTCTGCAGACTACACTGTTAACACTCCATTGGACAGTGTTTAAGGGCAAAAAACTCATCGCATCCCTCCATGTCAACCGAGGGATGGTCATTGGTCATACAGTTTTCATAGCATGATACGGTGTCTTCACTGATTGGAAAACTCAGGCCTATCATGGATCCTCTGATGACAAATCACTGATCCAGGCTGCTGCAGATAGCTTTGTAGCCTACCGAGCTAACATTCCTTCACACAGTGTTAGCAGGTCAAAAATTGCCTTACATCCCATCCTACCAGTCAAGGGATTATCATTGGCCCAACACTGCACATAGCAGGTTACTGTGCCATCATGATCGGGGGGGGGGGGACTTCAGGCCTGTCATGGATCCTCTGGTGACCAATTACCAATCCAGGCCACTGCAGACAGCTCTGCAGACCACCCTGCTAACACTCTTTCATGCAGCTTTAGGGGGTCAAAATTGTCTCACATCCCTCGTGGCCAGCCAAGGGATGATCACTGACCATAAGATGTCCATAGCAGGGTACGTAACCCTCAACCATGTGTTGCCACAAATCGCTTTGAGGATCAGACCTTTCCACAGATCATGGTCAGGTCATTGCCATCCAAGTGTGTTACCCACACATATGGGGGATGGTGACCAAGGCAGCCACACAGAAAAGTTTTCCTTGCCACATCCCATGGCATCCTTTCCATTCAATAAGGTCTCTAGCTCCACGTCCAAGACCGGTTCCCATAGGGACATGGCAGCGTACTCAGCTGCCACAAAAAAACCCCTTATCTGTGGCCCATAAACATGATGTGCTTCCTTCTCATCATCACTATGGTATCTGCAAAATAAAACAAACCAGGCACCCTAACCAGACTTTAGGGGGTGCTTCGCTAATTGGCCATGGATCAGTGAATATGAATCTACACTGTCCTGTAAACTACTCAAACATCCTGCGATTGTACAGCCACTCCGGTTCTGTCTCCCTGTCCAGTGGCTACCTCTTCACTAATCCCAATGACATAAAAGGTTATTAAGGATGCAGCCCTGAATAAAATGACTTCCTAATCATCTCTGCATATAACCAACAACTGCCTACAAGTGTTTCTACTAGTCCCAGTAATATAGGTACTTTTGAATCATTAGATCTACCTCTCTCTTTAGACCAAACTTCCAATCAGTTTCTGAAGGCGGTTAGCTGAAGAATAGGTCTGATACCATGAACTGTATGGTAGGAAGCCTGTGCCAATAACTTATCCTGTATAGGTCCTGGCTGTGTAGGGTCAAAATTAACTAAATTCCTACGTTCCAGAAACTCTATACAGTGGTGCCCCGCATAGCGATGATAATCCGTTCTGGATAAATTGTCGCTATCCAGAATCATCGCTATACGGGGCAAAAAACCCCATAGGAACGCATTAAACCCTGTTTAATGCGTTACTATGGGCGGGGGAACTCACCGTTATGTGAAGATCCTCTATCCGGCTGCCATTTTTGCTACCTTGGTAAGTGAGGAAATCGCGCGAAAACACTGCGAGCGGCCATTTTCTTCACCTGGCAGCCATTTTGGAATCACCAATCAGCTGTTCTGAAAACATCGCAATGCGAAGATCGGTAAGCAAAACGCTTACCAATCATCGCAATGCGATTTTCGCCCATCTAAATCATCGCAATGTGATCGCTTTTGCGATCGCTAAATCCGCATCGCTATGCGGATTCGTCGTTAAATGGGGCGCTTGTTATGCAAGGCACAACTGTACTTAATGCTGCGTACACTTAGCCTGCCCTCAGTGCCTGGGCCAGTCATATCGTCCCTTCACAATACCATGTCAAATTGCCAAGCTCCAAGGGAAGAGTCCCCGTGAGCCCGTTAGGTCTTGGGTCTAACCTCCTAAACCACTCGATCTGCTGGCATGCTAATGCCTTGGCTAAGCTATTATCTATGGCTGGTCTGTGTCTAGCCTGACTGGTGTTGTGACACAGTCCGAATGCACGTGGGGTTTTTAATTATACAGACCACTGTCATGTTGTCTCACCAGGGACATACTACAGTGTTGGCCCTGCACCTGCCCAAAGCCATGATGCGCCAGCTATGGGAAAAAATTCTAAATTGTCCGTTCTCTGGTGACCACGGCATGGTGCTCTTCCTCCATCCACTTGACAGCACACCATCTGCCTCCAAAATATATTCCAAACCCCAAGGGTCCTGAAGGGTCCGACAGAATTACAATCATCAAGGCAATGGGCCTTATTCTTACTTCCCACTGACTCTTCAGGTTCCACTCAGGAAAAGAACTGTAACATTCAAATACTGTACCTGAAACCAAGAATACCACTCCCTTCTTTTGGGGGCACCCTGGGAATGAGCAACTTACCCAAAGCCACCTGGGCTAGCTCTACATGCAGGAGGCATAGTGGGGAACCAAACTCCCAACCTTTAGCTACCACCGCTCTATCTATATAAAAGCAGCCTTAAAATTAAAATCCTAACAAGACAAAATCCTGCTGGTGGACTGACAAAATCTGAAGTGCTAATTTATGGCACACTTCATCAATTCTGTCCATATGTCACACCCATGGACCACGTTAACTGCCTCACCAAAGGCAATATAGCAGACAGTACATAGCTCCTAAGGAATGGCATTGTTAATTGACCCCCCTTCAGGACAGGACAGGTGCTGAATCAATCTGAATCCTCTGGGTGCTATTTTTGGCACAATTCCTAAGGATGAGACCATCAGTGTATCCAAGGGAGGTGTTGTGAATGGTCCCAGCACTCTCCCTTCTCACACTTCCTTAGCTATCTTTTCTTGCACTACTTTTTCCATACCGTGTATGGATTTTTTTTTGCAAAAAATTGCCTTCCGTTCCCCAGCTGCTGATATCCTAAAAGCTTCTTTAAAGCCTAATAGCAGATAACTAGCATCATCCCACCTGGTGTAGTCCCACAGCCATGTTTCCTAGACTGCAACTTTAATTGGACTGGGTTACTGTCTCCACAATTGGGTTTCTTTCCACCACCTGGGCTTCTTGTCTGCCTCAAAGCACCAGCCCTGAAGCATGGGGCTTTGGGTGCTGCCCTCCACACACTGTGATTCATGTCTAAACATACACTGTGACTTGGAACACGCTCCCTTTGAATTGTACTCCTAACAAACCAGGCGAGGTTGAACCACCTGCCCCATGCTAGCATGAGGAGTCACATTTACCACTGTCTTTCTAATTAAATGCCCGCTATTGGTCCCATCGCCTAAACTGAGCCTGGCTGGAGTCATCAGTTGTACCCATAGGCCAGCCAGTGGCTCGTTCCATTGCCAATTGGGGTGGATGGCACTTGTCATATGAAACACTACCTCATAAGACAGCCATGCTAGCCCTGCAAAACCTACATAAGCCCAATAAATAGCTCAAAATATTGAAATAGGGCTGATACCCACCAAGTCTGAGCCTTTACTACCACTCCCACGTAGATTAAAAAGCCGGGCAGCCAATTGGACTGTGTTCTGTCTGGCCTCTTGTGCCTACACCTCTCCTTGTATTTTTCATCCCTTTTAAAATTCCTTCTTTTCTACGGCCTATTCAAAAGTTCAAATGATTCTACATACTGTCCTTCTCAGATCTTCTCCATTGTTGCTGGTGCCAAATGGTCACCCAGAGGCATAGCTTGATTCCCGAATGGCAAAGTTTGCAAAGGCACGGTGTTGTATCCTGTGTCTGGCACCTAAGGATATGACCAAACCCCCATACCAGCGGCTGGAGTTTCCAGGGCTGGTACTGGATGGTGTACCATTGGAGCAGCCCAACCACCTAACTGGGCACCCATATAAGGCCAATATGTACTGGGAGCCCCTGGCACCTGTGGGTTACCTGTCAGATAGGGCTGCACATTAAATTGTCCACTACCTGACCAAGGCCAAGCCAGCAGTGCTGAAGCTGATCTGGGCATAGAAGTTAAGCTGCTGCCTGCTCAAGGCCATGTTGAAAATGACCTAGTCATGTCCTGCATATGTGCTTGGCCCATGCTAGGCCTGGGCCATGCTGTGAAGTGTTATGACATGTCATGCACCGAGGCAGACTCACCCAACGAAGGCAAAGTCACAAGCTCATCTGTCAGTCTCATCCCAACCAACTTCCCATTGCCTCCTGCTTACCAGCAGCTGTTGTAGCAGACCCGATTGTGATTGGCATGGATCTTTCATTGTCGGTGTCCCTGCATGTCGTCTGTCCTGACATCCCTTTGGCTTCCAATCCAGCTGCACTCTCGAACTGCTGATCAGCCTCTTAGACAGCAAATCTGATCATTAAATTGTCTCCCAAGGCCTTAAGTCATTTTGCAATCTAGATTCACCCTTAGCCTCTGAAAAAACCAGCTCCTCAGTAACCAGGCCCCTTAGCTTGCAGTTGTGCCAATCCTTTGTTGTACCACACCACCAGAAACAATCTAAGAAGTACAACCTTTTCTTATTTTTCTTATTTTTTCTTTTCTTTTTTACATATGTTTATTAATTTGTTTGTTTGTATATTTATATATATAGTTTTATTTAATTTTTTAATTTAATAATTAATTTAATTTTAATTAAATGTTTAAAATTATTTTTATTAATTAAATAGCCTTTAAATATCCTAATGTTCCCCCCTCTTCTAAGACTGCTCTTGCAAGACTTAAGAGATCTCGCATGCCTCCAGAGAAGCAGGCAAAGGTAAGCCAAGCTTTGGAAGCCTTGGCTCTGCAGCGGCTTATTCATTAGTAACAATGCCAACAGAAACTCTCAGAAAATAATAACACACACACATCATTTTAGGTTTCTCAACTTCAGCCTAATAATCCACAGGATAAGCTCCACAGCATGAGACCAGTTACACATCCTCCAATCCATTTACCTTCTACCCATGAACCAATTGTTACTACTGCTCTGTTGACCTCATATGGACTGTTGCTTCACTTTTCTCTTCTTTTATATCCACTGTACACATTGGAAAGACACACAGAAACACCAGAAAATTACTTTTTTTAAGAAGAGGAAGGTAATATTTCTGAACACCCAGCTTTAATGATGGTGTCTTTCACAATATGTGTCAAGGAAAATTACAGGCCTGAGCAGAATGGAGTGTGTTAATGAGAAGCCATAATGATCAGATGTGTTAAAACTGAGTCAGGATGACTTAGAAGTGCTGATGCAACTCATGGATGATGCAACTCAGGGATGATGCAACCAGTAATCTGATTGGTCCTGTATATGTATATATGTGTTAGTTGTACAGTCAGTTGTATCTTCCTGCTTGAAGATCACTTCTACACGTTATGCTGCCAGAATGCTGTAAACACTGCTATAAATACACATTGCTGAAGGAAATGCTGCTGGACTGTGTGTGAGTTATTTCTGGACTGCAAATCACTCTGCTAAAACCACGATTTGTGCTAAGAAATGCTAACAGAAGGTTATGGGCCCAGCGCCATGCCCTGTGATACCTGCGTTGCATCAAGGAAGGTGGTGAGTACCAGTGGGTATCAGAGAGGCAAGAGAGAGTCCAGGGAAGTGAAAGTTCTGCCGTTTAGAGCCAGGAGGGGAAGAAAAATGGAGGACCAAGAAAAAAGCAGCAAAATGCAGGCATTTGGCAGTATGGGAGGTTTTCCAGTAACCAGACTGAATGAAAATAACTACCAGACGTGGTCAGTGAAAGCCGAGATGTTCCTGAAACGGGAGGAATTGTGGGAGATAGTAAACAATCTCCCTGCTGCCCTAGATGAGGAGGAACAAAGGAAAAATAAGAAAGCTCTATCTACAATAATTCTTTGCCTGGAAGACAGCCAACTGACACATATGTAAGTGGACTGACTTCAGCAAAAGAATGTTGGGACACGTTGAAATGAATTTATGTTCGTGATTCAGCAGGAACTAAAGTATCCTTAATCAGAAAGCTATATAAAGCTAAGCTAGAAGAAAGTGAAAGCATGTCCCATCATTTACAAAAGATGAAAAACCTGTTTAATGAACTTCAACAGAGAAATATGGAATTTACTAAGTCACATAAGGTATATACTATTTTGAGCAGTCTGCCGCAGGACTATGACATATTAGTGACAAACCTTGAATCTATGCCAGAAAGGGACTTAACTCTTCAGTACCTGACAAGCAGATTTTTAGAGGAGGCTAGAAAAAGAAGTGAAAAATCAGAAGATAAAATGAGACAAACCAGCCCACAACGAAGGAAACGTGACAGCTCAGAGAGAAGGACACAATACAGCCCACAGTGAAGGAGAACTGCTTTCAGGAGGGGAGAACAAGAAAACAAAACATTTGCAGTGAAACGTTGCTTTATCTGTAACTCTCAGAGACATTTTCAGAAGGACTGTTCAGAAGCCTCCAGCAGAAATAAAACTGACAGAAAAGGGAGGATTTTTCTTGTGCAGGCAGCTGCTGATAAGAACAAGGTCACAGCTACTTGGATCCTGGACAGCGGTGCTGTTTGCCATTTATCTAATGACAGAAAGTTGTTTTCTTTTCTAGGAGCTTCAGAACACAGCTCAGTTTGGCAAACGGAGAACAGTCTCCTGTGGCTGGAGAAGGGACAATATTTATACCAGGTTTGAGAAAAGAGCTTAAGAATGTTCTGCTAGTTCCAAAACTGGACTGTAACATACTTAGCATCACTAAGCTTGATAAAGAAGGCTATACAGTGTTGTTTGCTAACAGCAGTTGTATAATTAAGAAAGGAAATGAGATTTGTGCCACAGCAAAACTAGAAAATAATTTATATGTACTAAAAGAAAACAAAGTGGCACAAAATATGATTAGAAATGTACCCTTTCATAATCAAACACAGAGACCATTTCAGCTGGTTTATGCAGATATAATTGGAAATTTTGCGCCATCTATGGGTAGAGCATAATATGTTTTAGTCATTGTTGATGATTTTTCAAGATATACGTTTTGCTACTTAATGAAAAACAAATCAGAAGTGTTCAATCATTTCAGAAATTGGTTAGCCCATGTGGAAAACATTTTGATTAAAAAGTGGCACAAATTCAGACAGATAGAGGGTCTGAATTTATGTCAGAAAGGTTTCAAACTTGGCTGAGAAATACTGGCATTTTTCATAGAAAGACCAGCCCATATTCTCCCTTTCAAAATGGGGTTGCAGAGCGTAGGAATGGAGTCCTACAGACAATGAAGGATGCTGGAATGAGCCGTGCCTTTTGGAGTGAAGCTGTGGTTACTTCTTGCTATATTATTAACCGCTTGTATTCTTCTGCTATAGAGCAAACTCCATATTATATGTTCTATGGGAGGGAGCCTTCCATACAGCATTTGAGAGTTTTTGGTTGTAGTGCTTGGATACATGTACCAAAGGAAACCAGAAGAAACGGAAAACCAAACGCAAAGAAGATGAGGTTTTTGGGCTATGAAAGAGTGAGGCATATCGTTTCCTGGATGGAAACAAAAATGTAGTAATTTCCAGATCTGCAAATTTTTGTGAACATGAGAACTGGGATAAGGTGCATGCAAACTCTCAAGTGTACATTCTCTTCACAGAAAGACAGAAAAATCAGGGAAATCAGGTAGAGCCAAAGGAAGAGGCTAAAGAAAGTACCAGTCACAGCAGCTCAGAAGAAAAGGATGATGGAAAGTGTAGTGAGGAAGAAAGTGAACCTGTAGTTAAAGAAAGACAAATCCCAAGATGGTCAGAAGCGCCACCTTCCATCCCCTCATTGGCTGCTGTTCCACTGCTCAGCTGTGACGGACAGGGCTGAACGCTACATAAACTGGTGTCCAGCGTGTGGGATAATTACTTGATCCAGTAATGCCTTGGAGTAGAAAGGTTCCCTGAGCAGAAGAATATTTTAGTCAGGGAATCTGAGTGGAAGAGTGGGTCACTTCCTAGAGCCTCCTCAAGGGGAGAAGGCTTAGTAGGAGGGCTCTGAAACTCAGATTGGGAGGCTAAGATAGGGACAGGCTCTGTGGAAACCATTTCTGGATTGAATTTACCCCAAGCAGAATCTCTGACCGGGTGGCTAGCTTGTCCTGAGCTCAAGGGATAGAGTTCTGAGGGGACAAAGTGAAGGCCAAGGGAAGATAAGCTGAGGGGGCTCAAGTCAGCTGAAACTGGGAAAGGTTGAAGCTGTCATTTAGGGAACGAAACTCTGTCTTTAGTGAAAGGCCTAGCTGGAAGACAGAGGCCTAGGCACAGTAACAGTTGCTTACCAGTGGATGAGTGCTGGGGAGCAACGTTATAACACAGACTCTCACTGAAAGAAAAAAAGTGTACTTTTAAAATGAGGCTTGAAAACTGATTAAGAAGCCTAACATGTCTTCCACAAGAGGAAGGAAAGCTGGAAAAGTGCCTATGGAGATGGCAGTTGGTTCAGATAAAGAGAATGGGGAATCTGAGGAAGAAATTACCTCAGAACAAGAAATGGAGACCTCAAGGGCGTAGGACTCTATAGAACTCAGAAAGTGGAAATTGGAGCTAGAAATGAAGGCCAGATCTGAGGAAAGACAGCAGAATTTAGAACTAGAAAAAGAAATTAGACAGAGAGAAATGGCCTTATAAATTGAGAAAGAAAAAATGGCCTTAGAAATGGAGAAAGAAAAGATTGCCTTAGAAAAAGAGAGAATGGCATTTGAAATTAGGAGGCTAGAGCTGGCAGCTCAAGCAAATAATAACAATAACAATGATGGCAGATCTAATGCTGAGGAAAGACATCTGTCCAAAACAGACCTTAAAAGATTCCCAGTATTTTGAAAGGGGGATGACCCTGAATCCTTCATGATTATGTTTGAGAGAGTGTGTGAGGATTTTGAAGTGAGGGCATCTGAACGCATGATTGTGATGAGGTCTCAAATTAGTGGAGGCCTCGCAGACATTTATGCAGAGATGCCTGTAGAATTAATAAAAGATTATGAGGAGTATAAAAAGTTCATTTTTGCTCGATATGGCATCAATGCTGAGCATTTGAGACAGAAGTTCAGGGCTCTGACGAAGAAACCTGAAGAGTCATTGTGACGAACACGGGTTCGAAAACACACGTGTAAGCTTGGACAGAGAGCAATCAAGAGTTTGCACATGCTAAAATGAGCTGAAAGAGTCCAATTCAGCCAGCCATGCTACAACACTCCTTTTCACAAGTCTGCCCACATAAGAACACCCTGGTACTCTCAGATATTATTGTGAAAAGGTCAAGTGGGCTTTGTAGTCCTTAGACTTAACTTGCACCACTGACAGGACTCTAAGTAAGCTAGGCCGAGGCAGCACTCTCAGATGACCCTATGACAAGTGTACTGTTCAGGAAACCAAATGAGTTTCATAATCTTTATTTTATTAAAGAAAAAGCATGTTACTAAATATTCAAAGCCAAATTAAACCAAAACAAATAATCTAGCATTGTGCTGTTTAGTTACAAAGATGTAGTGAGGCAAAGAAAACATGAAAAATATAAAAGAGTTCAAAAACCTTATTAAAAATACAAAAAGACATTAAAAAAAAATCAAAACAGTTCCAGAACAAGAATTCATTAGTAAAAACCAAAATAATCCAAGTTGGTTATAAAAAGGCTATAGTCCTCAGTGATCATATAGAATAAAAACCCCTAAACAAAAGTAAAAATCCATTATATGTCCCATAGTCCTTAGAAAAGAAAAATCCAGTAAATATACCATAGTCCTTACTAAATTACAAGAGCATAGTCCATATGGAGTATTCCAAGAAAAGAAGTCCATAAAGAATATTCCATAGAACAGTCCATAGAAAATAGTCCATGCATAGTCCTTAGGAAAAATCCCATAAGTCCAAAAGTAATCCAGCAAAGCATAGAAACCAGTCCGTGTAGGTAGGCCACCAAACTCTCTCTCAAGACATCAGGGTAAGTCCCATATGGCTGAAGTGTAGGTCACGAAACACTGAAAGGTCGGTCTTGGAAAGACAATGTCCATAGGTAAAAAGTTCCTTTTTCAAGAGTAACTGGCAAGGGCCTAATGCACCTTCCCACGATGTCATCCAATCAGAGTTCGTTACTAGGCAAACAGTCCTGTTACATCACATGAATTCTTTCTCATACACAGCAGATGTTATTTGGGTTTACGGTGGTTTCTCAAAGAGTCACAACAATTCCCATCTATCTAATCACACAGTCCTTTCTCAGGCCTTCAGAATAACATTCTCTCTGCTCGCCTAGAAAACAATTTGTCAGCATAGCACAGATACTATATACAAAGAAACAAAATGAAACCTCTCTGGCTTATTTCTTAATTGCAAAACCCATATGCCTTAAAAGATTTTAACTCAAAAACCCATCTCATCACAAGCCCCCTGAAGATTAACAAAATTCCTAAACAATTTAAGTTTTAATTTTGATAACTGAATAAGATGAGATGACATAATTAAGCAGTAACTAAATAGAGAAAGATATTAACATGAGCATAAAGTAATACATTTCAAATATGATTCTAAAATAGCAAAACAATTGATACATGAGAACTATTATAATTACAGTATTTACCATACATGAGAGAAATTTGCCTTAGATACTTCTACTAGTCTGAAAAACAGAAGAACAAACATGTTAGTATACTTAATCAAATACATCACTCTGCATATGCTCAGATAATACTCTAGTCATCAAACAGTAAAATAGTGAAACCAGGGTTAACATCATAATAACTTGTTAAACCAATATACTGATATGTAGTAATAATAGTGAAAACACTCTATGTATGCTCAGGAACATAGTCATACAGAATACCAAGAAAATTAAACATCAGAGCTTTAACAATTCTAGCCATTTTCTCCCCTTGCATCTGCACTAAACACTCGAGATAAGCAGTGGGGAATTAAAGCCTCCTTTCTAAGTAGATGTTTTACATCAAAATCATATTTTTGCAATCTGAAATACCACTGCATTAATCTTGGGCTTCGATGTCTCTGCTTTTCTAAGAATGACAAGGCATTTTGGCCTGCTTGAATTGGATCAGGGCTGTAAATTACAAAGTTGCCTACATAGCCAATCACATAATATAAATCACCAAACAATTCATCAACCAATTTCTGAAAAGTAACATAGGTATTTTTCATTTCAGGTGCTAGTTTTCTGAGTTGGTAAATTCCCTGAGGGCAAGTAAATGATGTATAAGGGCGATGTTCCTCTTTAATTAAAATCTGATAAAGCCCTCCTTTTATTCTAATCCCAGAAATATAATCAGCGTTTGCAACAATTTCTACCAACATCTCAACATTAATTGTAAGGATTGATTCAGTCTTCGTGAGCTCATTTAACTGGCTAAAATCCAAGTCCACTTTAGGATTAGGTAACACAGACTCCAATACCTGTTCTGAGCTAAATTGATCAATGCCTTCCACGCCTTGGTCCAGAAATGCCACACCCCTGGACACATGTATCACTGAATTAGCTGTGCTATCAGGTTTGGTCACAAGAGGCCGCTGTTGCAACAAAGTTCCCTCGGGAGTACTCTGCATAGCCTCAGAAACAGTATCAGCATTCTCACCACTTCCTTGGAAAATAGGCTGTTGAAAATAAGTATTGTCCCAAACCTCTGCTTTTCTTTCTAAAGATCTTTCTGAGAAGATTAACTGTGGTACTGGGCCAAATCTTTCAGATATGATTTCCGTCTCTGGAGAAACATCAGTACTTTGTAATCCCAAAAAGTTAGCGCTTCCCCCATCGTTGGTTGTGTTAGGAATAGTCTCACAATCTGACAAGTTCAAATGCAGCTTTCTATCTTTAATCAAGTTTACAGAGTCATTTGTACTATCGCAACAATGTGAAAGTCCATGCTGCAAAACCGCTCCACTATCAACCACTAAAACACTTGGCAAAGACTCTGAGAAAACCTTCACTCCTCCAGCTTTCTCAGCTGACTTTTCCGGTACCTTGAGTAGGCCACCCTCTTGGTATATTTCTTTACTTCCGAACTGCCATGAAGTACATGGGGTCTCTGCCAACCTAACAGGGTCTGCTTTCGCTGTTCCCTCTGGGCTAAGAGAAGGGGGGTTGTTTGAGATCTGACATGCATCAAGATCTGCTGACACAAGTCCTGGCAAACCCATAGTCTCATCCCGAATTATTTCAGAACTTCTCACCTGTCCTGTGCTCTGTGAAAGAGCTGAGGTTGGTGCTGAGCTGAATTCCAATGCACTGCAATTCTCTGGAGCACTGCAGTTTTCCCTTGGGTCGCCCGATGTTAATTTCCTCAAGGGCACAGCTTCTCTGGAAATTTTCTCCTGCATTCCTTTCTCTGAGCGCGGCTCCAGGGCCTGTAAATCCTTTGTTTGGACGGACGATGAATCGCTGTCTTCTCTGGAATGCTCCTTAGCATTCCACTGGGCCTCGTTAACTCTTTCCACACAAACATCTTGCATCTCAGGGTTGCTCCCAATTGTTTGGAGCGTCTCGTTGCAGTAATTCCCAAAGGAACCCTGCTGAACTTGGAAAAACCTTTGCATCAAGCCAGGTTCTGTGCTAAGCAAATGTTTTAAAAGGATGTTTTCCTGATAAAGCTCACGTATCAGGAAATCTCTTTCCCTAATTTTCTGCTTGGCTTGCTCGAAGAATCCCGAAGCCACTTCCAAGAGTACATCCACGGTTTTAGACTGGTTTTTCTCCTCCATTTCTGCTGGCAATCTAGCCTTGGCTAGGTCAGCAATAACAACCAAAACTCCAAGAAAGAAACAAAAAAACAATTTAAAAATCTCCTCTGCACTTCTGACCAACTGCTGTCCCTTCTGCTATCCTAAGATAGGCGAGAGAACAAACAGCTGCCAAACCAAAATAAAATTAAAAATCTCTTCTGCACTTTCGACCAACTGCTGTCCCTGTGACCCTAAGGTCTGTGAGAAGACAGACAGCTGCCAAACCAAAATACTGAAAAATCCAAAAGGAAGAGAAAAGAAAAACTGTGATCACTCTGTGAACCCTAAAGTTACAGAGATGATCCTTGACTGAACTGGGTGCAGATAGATACCTCTAGGATCATAGGGCATGACTCTAGGCCAAGCCAGATGCAACTAGGTACTCCTGACAGATCCTAAGATCGTAGTGGGGAGACCCAGAGCTAGGCTGGAACACGGCCAGGTGCTCCGGCAAATCCTAAGATTATAGGAGTACGCTTAGGCCAAAAACAAAAAAGAAACCTGGATGCAAGTTCCAGAACAATGCAGTCAGAGTCATTTATGCAATCCTAAGATTGTGAAATGACCTGCTCAACATGGGTGCAAGCACTCCAAAAATAAAGGACATGCATCTTGGAATTTCTTCACTACAACGTTGTAACAACCTGCACATGCCTACTGCTTAAATTCAATTGTTTCCTAACAGTTTGCTTGTCCCACTGGGAATCTCTTTCTTAAAAGAGCACCCCAGATTCTAACACACATTACCACAGCCTGAAGATTTAACACCTCTCACCACAGCCTTTAGATCTAACTGCTGGCAAACAGTGTTTCCTAGGAAATTACTGTTTACACCCAGGGAAGCACCTAGCTCCTTGAAGCCTCAGTGTCCCACTGCAATCAAAACTTAGCTTGTGGATCAGAGACACTCAAGCTGCCAGATAGAACAAAAATTGGTCATCCTGAGGTACTACAAAACCCAGCACGTGGTCCATCCCGCCGCTGCCACCATGTGACGAACACGGGTTCGAAAACACACGTGTAAGCTTGGACAGAGAGCAATCAAGAGTTTGCACATGCTAAAATGAGCTGAAAGAGTCCAATTCAGCCAGCCATGCTACAACACTCCTTTTCACAAGTCTGCCCACATAAGAACACCCTGGTACTCTCAGATATTATTGTGAAAAGGTCAAGTGGGCTTTGTAGTCCTTAGACTTAACTTGCACCACTGACAGGACTCTAAGTAAGCTAGGCCGAGGCAGCACTCTCAGATGACCCTATGACAAGTGTACTGTTCAGGAAACCAAATGAGTTTCATAATCTTTATTTTATTAAAGAAAAAGCATGTTACTAAATATTCAAAGCCAAATTAAACCAAAACAAATAATCTAGCATTGTGCTGTTTAGTTACAAAGATGTAGTGAGGCAAAGAAAACATGAAAAATATAAAAGAGTTCAAAAACCTTATTAAAAATACAAAAAGACATTAAAAAAAAATCAAAACAGTTCCAGAACAAGAATTCATTAGTAAAAACCAAAATAATCCAAGTTGGTTATAAAAAGGCTATAGTCCTCAGTGATCATATAGAATAAAAACCCCTAAACAAAAGTAAAAATCCATTATATGTCCCATAGTCCTTAGAAAAGAAAAATCCAGTAAATATACCATAGTCCTTACTAAATTACAAGAGCATAGTCCATATGGAGTATTCCAAGAAAAGAAGTCCATAAAGAATATTCCATAGAACAGTCCATAGAAAATAGTCCATGCATAGTCCTTAGGAAAAATCCCATAAGTCCAAAAGTAATCCAGCAAAGCATAGAAACCAGTCCGTGTAGGTAGGCCACCAAACTCTCTCTCAAGACATCAGGGTAAGTCCCATATGGCTGAAGTGTAGGTCACGAAACACTGAAAGGTCGGTCTTGGAAAGACAATGTCCATAGGTAAAAAGTTCCTTTTTCAAGAGTAACTGGCAAGGGCCTAATGCACCTTCCCACGATGTCATCCAATCAGAGTTCGTTACTAGGCAAACAGTCCTGTTACATCACATGAATTCTTTCTCATACACAGCAGATGTTATTTGGGTTTACGGTGGTTTCTCAAAGAGTCACAACAATTCCCATCTATCTAATCACACAGTCCTTTCTCAGGCCTTCAGAATAACATTCTCTCTGCTCGCCTAGAAAACAATTTGTCAGCATAGCACAGATACTATATACAAAGAAACAAAATGAAACCTCTCTGGCTTATTTCTTAATTACAAAACCCATATGCCTTAAAAGATTTTAACTCAAAAACCCATCTCATCACAGTCATACTCTCAGTTAGGGGCAAACTTGACCAGATATCTGGATAAATGGCTTTTACAGGAGGGAGTTGAGAAAGTACAAGATCTTAAAAACATCATTGGTCTTGAGCAGTTTTATTCACTCCCACCTGGAGAACTGAGGTATCTAGTCAGGGACAAGAAACCCAGAAACTTGCAGGAGGTGGGGGAGGCTGCTGATTTTATTTCCCATATCAGAAAACCAAACTTTTCTGAGGGAAAGGTAGTGAGGAAAACATGGGAGGACACAAATAAAATTCCCAGATGGCTGTTTAAGAACCAACAGAAGGTTGGGGACCATTTTGGAGGGAAGCCCTCAGAGTCTAACCAGATCAGAAACCAGAATTTGGAGGGAAAAGGAATTAAGAGCTCTGGTAATGATTAAATGGACTTTAGAACATGTATTCGTTGTGGGCAAAAGGGACACATTTCAACCCAGTGTATTAAAAACAAAGAAATTGTGCCACAAAAAGAAAATTTGACTAGGCCGAAATCTGTGTACTGCTTACAGCAAGACCAAGTTACCCCTCAGAGGGAGAAGTTAGGTGCCATGGCAACCCAGGCTGAGCTCCTTACACAAGCTGAGAACAGAGAGCAAGATCTTCCTGTGGCAGAAATTAGGCATTGTTACCTGATTAAAATGAATCAAGATCTTTTAAAACATTCTGCTGATAATATTTATATTAATAACAATAAATATATGGCTCTGAAGGACTCATGCTCTCAAGTAACCTTATGTCATCCTGATATTGTCCTTCAGGAATACATTTTAAAAGGTGAAAGTATGACTGTTAAGGGCATTGGGGAAGCAGTTGTTCTGCCAGTCACTGAAATACCCATCAGATATCAAGGGTGGGAAGGAAAATGGAGGACTGGTGTAACTGTGCAGTTGCCAGCGGCAGTTTTGATTGGGATTGATCTCTCTGAGCATGTGAAGAGAGTTTTAGTACTGACTTTTGCCCAAAAGGAAATTGAAAGGACAGCTGAGGAGAAAGACGAAACTCCTGGGGAGATAATGACAGACAATAGTGACTCAGCTGAGTTAATACAGCTTAGTAATCCCCAAAACAATACATTTACTCAGGAAAAAAAAGGCAGACTCCATGCTGAAACACTGCTTTGAAAACCTTAATGAAGAACCATTAACCCCTGAAAGACCTGAAAGGTTCCTTATAGAGAAGGACTGATTATATAGAGAGTTCTTAGTAAATCCCAGGAAGGGAGGGGAAAATCTTCAGAAGCAGTTGGTGGTTCCTTTAAAATAATAGAAAGGGGACACACAGATGTATTTTCAGCCCATTTAGGCATTACAAAGAATAGCACAGAATTTTCACTAGCCTGAGATGGGGAAGCAGATAAAAGATTTCTGTCAAAAGTGTAATGTATGTCAAAGGCAGGGGAATAGCAATGATAAGACTAAAGCAAAGCTATGCCCTTTACCAATTATTTCTACCCCATTTCAATGCATTGGTCTGGACATATAGGACCATTGCCCAGAGTCACCCAAAGGGGGAACAGATTTATTTTAACCATCATTGATTACGCCACAGGGTACCCTGAGGCTATTCCTTTGAGGAATATTGAGACTCATACTGTGGCTGATGATGATGTGGCTGAGCTATATGAGCCGTATGGGGTTCACGTTTGAAATAGTTACTGACTTAGGATCATCCTTTACCTCTAAGCTCATGCAAAGATTGTGGAAACTTTGTGGGATCAAACATGTCACTTCCACCCCCTATCATCCTCAAACTAATGGCTTGGTGGAGAAATTCAATGGAACACTCATGCGTATGATTAGGGCATAATCGGTAGAGAATCCCTACAATTGGGATCAGAAATTGCAACTTCTATTATATGCTTATAGGTCTGTGCCCCAAGAAAGTACTGGGTTCAGTCCTTTTGAGCTATTGTTTGGGAGAAAAGTAAGAGGACCCCTTGACTTACTCAAACAAAGTTGGGAGAACATACAAGGATCTGATCCTGAAAATGTGATTTCATATTTAGACAACCTGATGAACACTCTAAAAAGAAACTTAGAGCTGGCTGCTACAAATTTACAGGGGCAGCAAGTGCAACAAAAACTCTGGTATGACAAGAAAGTCAGAGAAAGAAATTTTAATCCCAGAGATGAGGTGCTAGTGCTAAGACCTCTCAAAGGGAATAAATTACAACTAAATTGGGCAGGACCATTCAGTATAGTCTCTAAAATGAATGAAATTAATTATATCATCAAGGAGAATGGAGAACCAGGCAGGAGAGTGGTCCATGTAAATATGATCAAGCCCTACTATAGGGAAGAGAACCAGGTTCTGTTTGCCATGAAGGAAGCAGACAATGAAAAACATGACTTACCCTATTGGGAAGGGAGAGGGAAAGCAAAATACAACCCTGAAGATGTCAGAGTTAGTCCTGTACTTTTCCCTGAGCAACAAAATGAACTGAGGGCCTTGGTAAGGAAATACCAACAGGTCTTTTCCAGCAAACCAGGGTTGGCCAAGGGAGTGGTGCACAAGATTGATACAGGGGATGCATCCCCACAAGCGGTCACTCCTTATAGAATTACTGGGCCATATGTCGATAAGGTGCGCAAGGAGCTGGACGAAATGCTGAAGGAAAACATCATTGTTCCTTCATCCAGTCCATGGGCTGCTCCTATAGTGTTGGTAGACAAGCCAGATGGCAGCATTAGATTTTGTTTGGATTATAGGAAGCTGAACCATGTAACCAAGCTGAATGCATATCCGATGCCCAGATTAGACGACCTAATAGAGACTGCAGGGGGATATCAATACATATCCTGCCTAGATCTAACGAAAGGGTTTTGACAAGTGAAAATAGACCCCAAAGATCAGGAGAAGACAGCCTTCTGTAGCCCTTTTGGTTTATATGAGTTCCGTGTCCTGAGTTTTGGGTTGAGAAACTCACCAGCAACTTTTCAGAGACTCATGGACAAAATGCCATGAGTCGTTTTGTCCATATTTTATGGACAAAATAAAATAATCATATTTTATTATGAGTATTTGAGAATTTTATTTGCTGGAAAATACCCACCAGATAACATTATTAGATTAAAGCTGGGTGGGATTTGGTGAATGACCAACAATGGGAACAAGAAATGGAAAAAATGGAGGAAAAGAAGCAAGATCAGTCTACTTATTCTGAGGAACATACTCAAAATGATCAATCAGGAACAGTTGTTGAAAAAAGATTATTTGATGTTTGTTTGTTTATTTCAAACCATTTGCAACCACCCAATTAGTGCTATGCACTACTCTGGGTGGTTTACATCAAAAGAAACAATCAACAGAAATGTAATATGACAAAAAATATTAAATTGTCAAATAATAGCAAATAATCAAGAAAATCAAGAACAAACATTACAACTATACATAAGACAAATTAGACTTAAACAGTGTCAAAATCTAGAAAAACATTTAACTTAGGATGCCCCTGAAGGCTTCTTCAACCTATTTTTTAGCATCCTCTTATTTTTTTAAATTATTAAATAATACAAAATGCACAAAAATACATATACTCATATATACATATACACACAAAACAACGTAAACTATTCAACTACACATCAGAATCTGCTTCCATTGAGATCATTTGAAGATATGTTGCATTTATTTCATTTATGCTGCCCCATTCCTCCTCTAATTCTGCACTGATTCTTCTAAATGAATATGAACCTTTCCTTTAATTAATACATAGTCAACGAAAACTTCCCAAATATCTCTAAAACTATTCTTGTTTATGAAAACCTTTTACAGCTTAATATCACACATTATTTTATTATTAATAGCTATATTCCATACTTCTTTTTACCAGTCATTTAACTGAAATTCATAAATTAATTTCTAATTTTTAGGTATAATTAATCTTCCTGCTGCTACTAAATGTGTTATCTACATTTACTATCCAGTTAAATTATTTTATACCAAATATTGACAATCATGTTATTCTTGAACAAAACTCTACATTTACAGCCAGTATTTCATTAATTTCTATAAAACCATCTTCCAAAATCTCATTAACCTTTTACATGCTCAGCATATATGAAAATAAATACCTATATAGCAATCATATCTCCAATATAAATTTGAAAAGTTGCTACCCATACAATTCAATTTTACCAGTGCTAATATAGTTTCCAAACTAGTTAAAAATAATTTTATTTTATATTTAGTGACACACATTGTAATATTCTTTTATCCCAAATATTTTCCCATACTTCAGTACTTATTTCTCCTCCCAAATCCATTTTCCATTATGTCTTAATCACATTATGGTTGATCTTCTACTTCTATTAGCATCTTGTAAATTTTACTTATTAACCCTCTTAACTTAACATTTTATTTTTTTCCCTTAATACAACCACCTCTTTAAATTTCATAGGATCCCTACATTTCCCACTCAGATCATATTAAACTAAGAATTTTTCTCCCCTTCCAATACTGTTAACACATGGCAGAAAAATATGGAATTGTCTCTCTGAATTATGGGAGAATGACTAAGCAAAGGAAGAAAGTTTGAGTCATTCTAGTTGGCTTCTAGCCAAATCAGGTGATATATCTGCACATGTGCAATGCTCAAATTTGCTGAGTAATTGTTGCATCATACACTGCCTGTATATAAGCAGGCAGTTAATAAACCTATATGTGGGGAACTTATTCATGGAAAAGCAGTGTGTCACTTTGTCAGTCAGCATTTTGGATTAATAGACTGTACTGGACTGTGATTACTATTTCTGCACTGCTGATTCTGAAGAGGTGCTTATATGTATGTATATCTTGTAAATATAGTTCTGGTGGAGAAGGAAACACACCTGAGTCTTGTGTTTTCATTTTTTTCTGTGCACTGCTTACTGTTTGGAAGTTATTAAACTCAAACAACACCTAGCAACTCATCTTCTCCACCCAGGCTTTTAATCTACTTAATTGTTTTTCTTTAATATTTTCCCAGACACTTCTGTAATTCTACAATGGGATGTAAAGGATAGATTAAAGGAATAAATATTTTCCTATACATATTCCAAATTTCCAACATATTTCTAAGAACTCGCCTTTTAGAATCCTTTTAAAGATAGGGAGGGTGAGGGCCAGGTGCATTTCAATTAGGAGCCTATTCCACATAGGCATTATGCCACAACTGAGAAGGCATAGTTTCTTATTGATGTGCTTCCAGCCTTTCTCAGAATGGCAAACCATATGAGCATAACCTGTGCAGTTCAGGTGACACAGGCTGATGTTCTTAGGGAAATTTGCTTTGATATATAGCAAGATTGCAAACCATGATGGGCTTTATGGGTAAGAACCAAAACTTTGAACATCTCCCAGAATGACACTGGCAGCAAGAAGTAAAATTTTTTGTGAACTATTTAAATGTGTTTCCCCCCTATTCTTTATATGCTTAAATTCACATTTAAGATTGTAAATTTTGGGAAATAGTGTTAATATGCAGATGGATAAAGAAAATATTTAAGGTAGTATAATGAACCTTATGATAATTGGGCTCAGAAATTATGATATGTATGATTGTTTATTAACCTGAGGAACTGGTTAGGAGTAAATAGATATATATTAATAAATCTGAGGGTGGGGAGGTAGCAAAAGAGAAATAGATGAGGAAGAGGGGTGAAGGTTATTTTAGGTTATTTTAGGTTATTTTAGGTTATACAGTCTACCCGTAAAGTTTTAAAAAATAAAATTTATAGGAAAAAGTTTTTAATATAATGATTCCTAATTAATGGAGAGGATGAAAAGATATATGAGATATAGCATGGGTTATGGTTTCTAGATTATCCTAAGAGAATAAATAAATAAATAAATAAATAAATAAATAAATAAATAAATAAATAAATAAATAAATAAATAAATAAATAAATAAATAAATAAATAAATAAATAAATAAATAAATAAATAAATAATATATTAGGATAAAGCATAGATAAAATAGTTTCAAATAGTTTTAGGTAGAAGGGGACAGAATGAGGAATGTTAGTATAGGCCTATTATTTGAATATATTGGTGACAGACATTTTAAAAAATTAAATAGAATTGTAAGTTTAGTGAAGTAGGGGTATAAGAAATAATAATGGCAGATTGGGGCTGTGGGCAGCTGCAGGCTTAAAGATGGTGGGTGGTTCCTTTCTCTCTTTGGCTTTGGGGCCAAACTATTATCCACTAGCCTCCTCCCACCTAGATCTACCTGAATCACTCGTTCCGGTCAGGAAGGGCAGCTGAGGGGCCTAACGGCAAGGGAGGCCCTGAGAGAAAGAACAAGAAACTGGGCCTTCTCAGCAGTGCCTCGCATTTGGAACAGTCTGCCCCCAGAGATCTGTCTGGCTCCCTCACTAGGTTTTTTTAAGAGCAAACTGGCTCTTTAGGTAGGCTTTCCCTACTGTCATCACTTGAATATTTTTCCCCATCTTGAAGTATATTCTATTGTTGTTTTTTATTCTATTATATCATTTTTATTCTATCTATTATTGTTAGCCACCCAGAGTAGACTTTTGTAACGGGCAGACATAACATCACCTGTCCGTCACAGCTGGGCAGTGAGTCATCAGCCTATGGTGTGACGGAGGGTGGAACTTAAGGGGAGGAGCTAGTATAAGAAGGGGGTGAAGAATGTGTGAGAGGAGATTAGAGATGAGAGCTTGTGCTGAGAGTTGAAAGTGATTAGTAGTTAGAGTGAGTGAGTGAGCCTGTCAGTGGAGAAATAGTCTGTGAGATCCAGTGTTGTTATTAACAGTGATTGACTAATTGATTTTTACCTGTGATTTACCATTCTTATTTTTTTGTAATCAATAAACCAGTTTTTGTTTTTCAAAGTTATACTTGTCCTTTTATGATTTTTTAAGGATAAGTTGGTGGCAGCTGAGTTTAAAGTGAAGTAGCAACCACTCTTTGAGGTTTGAGGGTGGCTGTTACAATAAATTGGTGTCCAGCGTGTGGGATCCGTGGGATCCAGTGAAGCCTTGACTGGAAAGGTGCCCAGAGCAGGGGTCTTTAGTTAGGGAGGTCTGAGTGAATGTGTGGGTGACCTTCTAGGACTTGTCTCACATGGAGCGAGTCTAGTAGAAGGGTGCGGGACCTCAGATTGGGGACTAAGACAGGAAGGCTCTGTGGTGACCATTTCTGTGGAGAGTTGCCCAAAGCAAAAGCTGTGGCAGATTGGCTGGCTTGTCCTGAGTTTGGGGAAAACTCTGAGAGGACAAAGTGGAGCCAAGGGCAGTTAGGCTGAGGGAACTCAAAAGCAGCTGAACCTGGGACAAGGGGAAGCGCTGTGTGTGTGTAAGATCTGTTGCCTAAGGCAGAAGGAAAAATTCTGTTTTGGCAGGAGGCCTAGCTGGAGGCTGAAGCCTGGTAACAGTAGCTAGCTTACCAGTGCTGGTAGAGCAGCAACTTTATAACAGACTCACTGACAGGAAAAAAGTGTACTTTTTAAAACCAAGGCTTGTAAGTGGGAACAGAAGCCTGAGAAAAGGAAAATGCCCTTGACCAGGGGAAAGAAAGCTGAACAGAGGCCTTATGTGATGGCAGCTGGGTCAAACAGTAAGAATGGGGATGTTGAGGAAGGATTTACCTCAGCTCAGGAGGGAGAGTCCTCAAAGGAAGATCCAGTAGAATTTTAAAAATGGAGATTTGAGCTGGAGATGAAGGCCAAAGCACAAGCTGAGGAAAGGGCCTTTCAATTAGAGAAAGAGAGAATAGACAGGGAGGCTGAGGTAGAGAGAGAGAAGATTGCTCTAGAGAAAGAAAAAATGGAGAGGGAAGAAAGATTAGAGAAAGAACATATGTCTTTTGAACTCAGGAGGCTAGAATTGTTAAATCAAAACAATAACAACAATAGAGGAGACAACTCTGAGGGGGTCAGTTATCCAAAGCAGACCTAAAGAAATTCCCAAGTTTTAGAAAAGCAGATGATCCAGAATCATTCCTTGTGATGTTTGAAAGAGCGTGTGAAGATTTCCAAGTGAGGGAATCTGAAAAGATGATTATATTGAGATCCCAAATTAGTGGAGGCCTCGCTGAGATATACGCGGAGATGCCAATTGAATTAATCAAAGATTACACTGAATTCAAAAAGTTAGTGTTTGCCAGGTATGGCATAAATGCAGAACATCTGAGGCAAAAGTTCAGATCACTAACTAAGAAACCTGATGAATCCTTCTCACAATTGGGGGCAAACTTGTCCAGATGTTTGGAAAAATGGCTGTTGCAAGAGGGGATTCAAACAATTCAGCAGCTGAAGGATATTGTGGGATTAGAACAGTTTTATTTCCTCTTACATGGTGAACTAAAATATTTGGTCAAGGACAAGAGACCCAAAAATCTGAAAGACCAGCAGAGGGTTGGCGACCATTTTGTGGGAAAAGCCTCAGAACAGAGCCAAGCCAGAGGGCAAAATTTGGAGGGAAAAGTAGTAAAAGGGGCTGGAAATGAACAATGGAGTGCTTCAAATGTAATGAGAAAGGTCACATTGTGTCCCAGTGTGGTAAAGGCAGAGAAAATAAAGAATTTTTACCACAGAAAGTAAATTTAAGCAAGCCTAAAGCTGTTTTTTTGTCCAGCAGGGACAAGTTGATACAATAGATGAGCAGTCAGTAGCCATGGCAACGCCAGCAGAGCTATCTTCTCCAGACGAGGAGAGTGAATCTAGTATTCCTTTGGCTGAGATCAGGCACTGCTTTTTGATTAGAACAGATCACAAATTATTTGATATGGCAGGGGACAATACTGGTATTTTAGATAACAACTACATGGCGCTGAAAGATTCCTGCTCACAGGTGACCTTAGATCATCCAGATATTGTACCACAAATACATATTACCAGAAGAACACATGGCAGTGAAAGGAATAGGACAAGAAACTATTATCTTGCCTGTGGCTGAAGTGCCAATTCGTTATCAGGGATGGCAGGGAAAGTGGCACGTAGGAATTTCCTCACAGTTGCCATCGGCTGTGTTAATTGGTACAGACCTCTCTGAGCATGTTAAGAGAGTTCTGGTTATAACACATTCACAACATGAGCAGACAGAGACAGCTGAGGAAAAGAGTGACAGTCAGGGGGTAGAAATGACTGACCATACAAACACAGCTGAGATATTTACACTTGATTTGCCACATCACAATTCTTTTTCCCAAGAACAACAAGGAGATCCCACTTTAAAAAGTTGCTGAAAAAGTATCTGGAATACAGTTAACCCCTGAAACACCTGAAAGATTCCACATTAAGCAGGGATTACTGTACAGAGAAACACTGGTAAACCCCTTAAAAGGGGGCAAAGACATTCAAAAGCAGTTGGTAGTGCCTGTAAAATACCGCCAAATGATATTAGAAAGGGGACATTCTGACATATTTGCTGCACATCTAGGGATCAATAAAACCAAACAAAGAATAACGTAAAACTTCTATTGGCCAGAGATAGGAAAGCAAATTAAAAGTTTCTGCCAGAGTTGCGATATTTGCCAGAGACAGGGTAATAACCGGGACAAAACAAAGGCAAAGTTGTGTCCATTACCCGTAATCTCTATCCCATTGCAATGTATTGGTGTGGATATTATAGGGCCATTGCCTAGGGTCACAAAAAGGGGACTATCATGGACCATGCCACACGATACCCAGAGGCTATTCCTCTTAGTAATATTGAGACTCATACAGTGGCTGATGCCCTGCTGAGTTATATGAGTCGAATGGGCTTTGCTTCAGAGATCGTGACTGACCTAGGAACATCTTTCACCTCAAAATTCATGCAGAGACTATGGCAAATATGTGGTATCAAACATTTAAGTACTTCCCCATATCATCCGCAATCTAACGGGTTAACAGAAAAATTTAATGGTACCCTGATGCGCATGATTAGGGCCTATTCCGCTGAAAACCCTAATAATTGGGACCAGAGGGAAGCGAGTACCTTGACAGATGGTACAACACTAACCTCTGATTACCCTGAGAAATCTGGGACTGACGGAGATCTGATATATGGAAATGGAGTGCAGTCAATAGAGCATGTTCAGAGTGCTTTCACACTTCCACTTCCACCAGGAGGCCAGGAATCACCCTCTGCAGCTGAAATCGTTACAGTATCATTAAAGAGCCTGCAGAGAGATGTTTCCATGGTTACTCAGCTGGAGAGTGTTGTTGGAGCTGATCTAGTGCTTGTGAGAGCCCCAACTAAAATTGGTTTAACCCAAGAGCAGCTAAATGAATTAAAAGATGTGGTTACAAAGTACCAACATGTTTTCCCTAACAAGCTTGGGTTAGTCAAGGGAGTGGTGCACAAGTTAGAAACAGGATATGCACCCCCACAAGCAGGGATTCCATACAGAGTCACTGGGACATATGTTGGCAAAGTGCGGCAAAAATTAAAGGCAGTAGGGCTAACAGTGAAAGCAAACAAATTAGGGATGTGGTGATATTTGCAAATTTGTTAGTATTTTGGGGGATTTTCATATTATGGGATCTAAAAGGAGAAATAATAATATATATGGTTAAAAGTTAAAAAAATGCAACTTTGAATGTAAAAGGCCTGGAGAGTCTTATAAAAAGGAAAAGAACTGGGATATTTTTAAATAAGGATAAAGTAGAGATATATTTGAACTTATATTTAGTTGGTCTGGTATGTATGAAAGAACTTACAGAAATTCAAAGGAGAGTTGTAACCATTATTTCTAAGAAATGTGAATTTTACAGTGAACACAATGAAAAACATAATAAAGGTAGATGTCTAAAATTACAAGGTGTAACAGGAGAAGAAATTTATACTTTAATGTTTACTCTCTGAATGAATGAAAATCAAGTTGGTTTTTTCAAGGAACTGTTTAAAGTATTGGAAGAAATATGGAAAGGATTTGTAATAATGACAGGAGAAATTAATATGGCAAATGGATACTGTATAGAGAAAGCTAAATAAAGCCTTTAAAAAGTTAAGAAAAGTAGTAGAATAAATAGAATAGAATAGAACTGAACTGATTTGAGAGATGTTTAGAGGGTGATGAATGTGGACAAAAAGAAATGTTCTTCCACTTTGCTTCAGAAAAATTACTCTAGATTACAGCGTATTTTTCTGTGTATAAAATGACACTTTTTCCTAAAATAATGAGAGAAAAAAATGAGAGTCATTTTATACACAGAAGGCAGCAGGAGGAGGCAGAGAGTGAGACAAAGAAGCAGCCAGACTTGACCGCTTCTCATGGTTGCCCATTGACTGCGATCCAGTGATCATCTCCTTGCAATTGGACAGCAGCAGCAGCAGTCAATGGGCAGCAGCAAGAGGTGGTTAAGCCTGGCTGCTTCTTTGCCTCAGTCTCTGCCTCCTCCTCCTGCTGCTGCCTCCACTGCTGGTTGCGGGTTCAGTGTTCATGCAGCTGTTTGATCCCTGCTTTTCCCTTCCTTTTGCTAAGCCTTGCAGCTTAGCAAATGGAAGGGAAAAGCAGAAGTCAAAAGAGATTGTGCAGCCCTTTGATCCCCTCTGTTCCCTTCCTTTTGCTAAGCACTATGGCTTAGCAAAAGGAAGGGAAAAGCACAGGTCAAATTTTCAAATTTGGGGTTAGAAAAGGGGGACTGTCTTATACATCGGGTCATCTTATAAATGGAAAAATACAGTGCATTTTTGTTTAAAGATTTGATTTTGATAGTGACTACTAATGTGAGTGTCATAAAAGTAACTGATCATGCTCTATTGAATATGGATATTAAAATTAAATATGATTCTAATGAAGCTAAAAGATGGAAGATAGACAAAGCTACTTTTCAGCAAAAGAATATAACAGACAAAAAAGAAAAAGAGTTGGTGGGAATATGGGAAATTAATGATAGGGTTGCAGCAAGGATACTATATGGGATACTATAAAATTATGAATAAGAGGAATGAGTTTTAGGGAATCATATAATTTCAAATGACAATGAGAAAAAAGTACGAAAATAGTTGAGAAAGAAATAAGATTGTTGTAGGGAAAATATTTATTGGATAGTGCTAATTTTTAAATTAGAGTTACAAGCAAAACAGAAAAAGAGAATATTGAAATAGAGAAAATTGAGAGAAACTTATATTTGAAAGCCTTTTTTGAATATAGTAAAAAAATCCAGGAATGTTGTCAAAAATCTGAGTTTAATTAGATTAGTTAAAAATAAAATGGGTAAAAGGTGTAATCTTATGAAGGTGAAATGGAAAAAAATTTGAGATTCTCTAAATCACAAAAATATATACTTGGGGGAAGCTTTCCTTATGAAGAATAAGAAAATATATTGAGAACAATTTGGGGGAAAGACTTTAAGACATGAATAGAGCAACCAACTATAGACCCATTTATAGACCAATTTCCTTAATAAATCAAGATGTTAAGAAACAGCAGTATTAGCAAAGAGAATGGTAATTTTATTTTTAAGTATATTCAAGAATATCAAAGCAGTTTTATAATAGAAAGGCAAATGGCAAAGTTGACTAGGAGAATGTTAAATGCATTAAATGTAATAAGAGCACAAAAGGTGAAGTGGAGTAATTTCATTGGATATTTTCAAAGCATTTTGATTGCATGGAATGGCCAACATTAAAAGTGATAATAAAAATATTAGATTTTCAGAGAAATTATAGATATGATAGATCACTTATGTTCAGAGAACACTGCAATAATATTAGTAAACAATGGCAGAACAGAATAGATCTCCCTAGGCCATGGTACTAGAGAAGGATCTCTCCTTTCCCTAATCTTTTTGCTTTGCATATAGAACTGTTGGTAAATGTCATTAAAGAAGATATATTAAATTGTGACATATGATGATGATGCTGCCGCCACATTTCTCCCAACAAGGGACCCAAAGGCATAGGTATTAAAAGAAGTTTATTTTAATATTATATTTTATTAACAGTAGAAAAATCAATAATGGTTTTGGACCAAGTAAAATCACATTTTTTTTAAATTGGAGAGATTACAATGTTCTATTACAAAAAAATTGGAATAAATCAGTGATTGTGTTTAATTAATAGTAAAGATGAGAGAGATATTTTAAAATTTTGATATTAATATTCGAAAGCCAATTATATATTTAGGTATAAATATTCTAAGGAATTTAGAAACATTGTAGGAGGATTTTTCTTTAAAAATGGAGCTAGAAATAAAGAATAAATTAGACTACTTTAGGGAAATTGGGCTTTTGTAGTTTCATTTAGTAGAATAGCAGTGTGTAAAATGAAGACTTTTTTAAAAAAATATGATTCTACTGATAAAGAAGAAGAGTTAGTATACTGAAAAATATGATTAATAAATTTTGTAATGAGAATTAAAAGGCAAGGATCAATAAGAAGATACTATATAAAGTTCGAATAGTAAGAGGATTTGGGCTTAATTTATTTATTTATTTATTTAACTTATATGTTATATTTATATTTATATTTAACTTATTTATTTAATGTTATACTATATAGGCAATCAATTAAGAAGTATCATATTTCAGTGCAATAAATTAAATTAACACGGTTGAATCATAAGAACTGTATTGGAATCTGAAGAATATTCTTTTTGAGCAATAGAATAAAAGTATTCTAATCTCTTTCTTGAAAACATGCTTTTAATTTGGAAAAATTACTAAAGATTATTTGAAGCTTCACATGACTTTTCCAGTTGAGAGCAAGACAAAAGGCTTTCCCTTTCCTTCTCTCTGTATTTGTGGAAAATATTTCTAGTGCCCTTTCCCCTTTAGAAGCAAGGTGTGTACACACATGTACACATACAGAGCAAGGACAGACAACCTGACTAATAGTTATAAAAGAAGCAAACAGGCCATGCACAGATCCAATTCTTAAGCAAGGCAGCACCCTCCTCCTACCAAACAATTCACCAGATTTTCACAAAAATGGGCAATTTTATGCAAAACATTATTCTTGTCAATGTAAGAAATCTTTTGAGAGCACTAGTCAAATTATGAGAACAGAATGGCATAGATGGTCTAGGGCATTGTTGCTTGCATCGTTTTGAACAATGTCCCCAAGACTTAGTCTAATTGTCATGTCAAAGTGTTTTGACATGGTTATATATATTTAAAAGATTCTGGAGAAGCAAACAAAGAAATCTAGCTCTAGATGTACAAGAAAGCTTAAAATTTGCAGTCATGATCAAAATGATTCAGAAAGTTGAGGGGGAGGGGGGAATCCAGGAGAACTGGTTGAGAAAACTTCCTACACTTTATGAGTTAAACATGCCCTGATGTGAAGAATTTTGTTTATAATTAAGTTTAAACCTTACTTCATTGGAATGGATTTCATTTCTCCATGCCTCCATCTTGTACCATTCTAGTAACGTATGGATGAAAGAATCACATGGAAAGAATCAGTCATAAAGTATCTTTCCAGGTAAAAAATGGCTCAGGCGCCAGGAAGGGAAAATCAAGCAGTTCCACCAAATGAATGTAATATATTTGATTCTGCATTGTTGGCTCCTGCAATAATAGCCAATCTGTGTAGTCATGGACAAGCTGTGCAGTCTCAGGATGTCTCCCAAAGAAGGAAACGGTGAATGACTTCTGTGTATTCTCTACCTTGAATATCCTGGAAAGGGGTCACCGTATGTTGGAATTGATTTGAGGACACACAATAGATACATATATCCTTTCTCTGGCTGTCATCCAGCAGCACTACCCAAAACTAGGACATAGTACTCTGTGTCTTTGTCTCCTAATTACAATAAGCTACCTACCAAAATTTCTCGAAAATTGTCAAGATTGTGGATGCTGTTCATATTTCATTGGGTTAGTATTTCCTAGGGAGAAATAACATCTCGCTTCCTAAGTCTCACAGTATGGGAAGAAAGGACAGAAGATCTTATCTTCGTGATTTGCCATCATTTCAAAGAGAATTTACTATTTTTTTCTGAGAGCAAAATCTTACATACAAATTAGCTTGACTTTATTTATAAGAGATCTTGTCCTGAAAACAGCTGTCATCAGCAAAAGTGGAGTTCTTGTATAACTCTGCATGCTTTCTCATTAAAGTTTATGGATGACATAGACAGAATTCTGCATTGACAGTTAGAAGAAGCTGTATTATAATTGCTACAAGAAACATTAGGAAAATCCTTTTTGGTTAACTTGAGATCTTTCTTCATTTATTCAAGAATGGAGGAGAGATCAGAAAATCTTACAGTTCCATTTTTCATAATTCCACCAGCATTATTGTACATCCTGATTCTATACTAGGTTGCCAGATTTATTTCTTCCTGAACAGAAATTTGTTTGTATTTTGCACTTATGCACAATTTGTATGCAGTCTACCTTGTGTTTGCTGTTTGTTACACATTTGCTCATTCTCTGAAGCATGTTCAGAAATATTTCTTTGCATATAATTTGAAGAAGAAAAAGGAAAAAGAACAACAGAATTTGCTGCCTGCAATTTCTTCCTGATTCACAGCATCGCAGACCACAAACTGGATAATTTTATTTAAAAACACACATTTTTTAGTGCAAGTATTTTCTGTCTCTAGGGAAAAAGATGAATTTACTTCCCTAGAAAGAGAGAAAACAGGAAGCCGAGTCCATCAACTACACAAACTCACAGCTTGGGAGAACTGTTTTTCGATCAGCCTTTGGCACTAGCTTCAGAGAAACATTGAAGAACTGTGATCAATGGGAAATGGGACAATGAAAGCCAACGAGATTGAAGTCCACTATAGTTGGTATTTGCCCTTGGACATCTATTTCTTATCTTATGATGTTTCCTACTTCACTGAAAATGTTTGCATTATCAAAATCATAACAAAGATGTATAGTTCTGCATCTTAAAAGAAAACATCCCAAAAGTTATTGTAACGTTCAGCCCTGCCCTCACCTGTCCGTCACAGCTGGGCAGTGGAACAGCAGCCAATGAGGGGACGGAAGGTGGTGCTAAAGGGGGAGGAGCTGGGATATAAAGGGGTGTATGGTGTTTGAGAGATCAGTTTTTGATAGATTAGAGATGAGAGCTTGTGCTGAGGGTTAAAAGTGATTGTTAGTTATAGTGAATGAGAGAGCCTGTCAGTGTGAAATAGTCTGTGAGAGCCAGTGATTTATTTACAGTGATTGACGTAATGATTCTTTACCAGTGATTTACCATTTTTATTCTTGTAATCAATAAACCAGTTTTTGTTTTAAAAGATATACTTGTCCTTTTATGATTTTTTTAAAGGATAAGTTGGTGGCAGCAGAGTTTTAAAGTAAAGTAGCAACCACTCTTTTAGGTTTGAGGGTGGCTGCTACAGTTATTTACTCACATGAAACCCAGTTACAGTGTGAATATGAAATGATGTTGTCACACAGATAGAGATTTACAAGAATACTGAGAATGGGGCTACTGTGAATGTCAATAGGTGTCCATTAGGTGGGTGGACTGTATTGAGACAAATGTGTAATAACAAACCAAATCAGGGGCATTTCTGAATTTCAAGGGCAGAGCAAAAAGCTCAGAGTCATTAACAACACAGAGAGGCACAACTATGGATCCCTCCTGTTAAATCCAGCATTCAAAAATCACAATTATAAATGTGGAAAGAGAAAGAAAGAGTGAGTTTGTGGCAAAGCAGAAGAAGGTATATATTATACCTCAGAAAGGAACCTTCCCTGCCTTGCTTCTTCAAAGTGATAGAGTAAATCACCAGGCTCTACTATGGCTGCACTGCTTCTGATTTCAAATCCAGGGAAGAGGAAGAGTGGATTGCATTGCCAATTTAAAGAAGGAATCAAAGAGCACCATGCTCTTTGCCCTTTACAAGTCTCTCAGACTGCTCCTCAGGATGAAGAGTGCTTTCACCTTTACATCTGTGGGGAAAAAGGGGGCGGAGAATAAAACAGAATATCCAAATCTTCAGATGCCCTCTGCCTGATCAGATCCCTTCTTCTGCCTGCATTGTTCCATCTATGACTTAGTCTTGCTATTTACATTGCCCTATGGATGGGAAATGGGTTTTTTCCAGAAAACTGGAAATGCACAAATGGATTCAGACAATGGTTGTTCTGGTTTTTTCAGGCTCTTTGGCCGTGTTCTGAAGGTTGTTCTTCCTAACATTTCGCTAGTCTCTGTGGCCGGCATCTTCAGAGGACAGCAACCTGTGCTCTGGCAGCAGGGGCATAGGCTGTGTCAACTTGGCCAGTCCTTTTCCAAGTATGGGGCCGTCATTCAAAACCTGTGGCTCAAGTAAAAATTCTAGTTTTATAAACTAGTAACCCTATTATTTGGGAGCAGGCAGAAGCAAGGTCATACAAAATTCTGACAAATCTTTGCAGGCAAAATGAGTAGTAGGCAACATTTGGAACAGTTGTCTCCTACAGTATATGCAGTTTCCTGAGTGAGATGAATTTATTAGACATCAGCCTGCCTCTCCCAGGCATCCAAATGTTTCCAGTTAGTTGTCAAGTAGCTTTGAGATGCTGCCTTTGTTTTTCTTCCAACCTTCAGAGTTTTTGCCTCTCCCTTCTTCAAATGGCCCTCACATCTGCCAGGCTCCCTTTGTCATCTGAAACCTTACTGGCTAAACTAGCATTTATCTGCTGTTCTTCCAAAAACTTGTGAAAGAGTGCTGTCAGCTACCCATAGGCTTTTCATGCTGCACTGACAGCCCCATACTTCTGGCTGCAAGAGTCAATTTCCCCCTCTGAAGACAACTCAGCAAGAGGAGGCATACATCATTGGTTGACATATCTAGGGGACAACTTGGGCTTTATTGCATTCAGCAGTTACTCACTTTCAAATGGCACCAGAAACACAGTCCATTGCATTATTTCTGATTTCTTTTCTCAATTCAAATAATTGACAATATTTTTAATTTTACTGATGCTACATGGTATGCAAAAGATCCATTCTGGTGTTTCATCACCCTATTTCTGAACAATGGCCCATTGTTCTACTTGGTATTCACCCTGGAATTATACAAATATCTTGATGCAGTCCATTTTTGAATATTTATTTGAAGACAGTGTATGTCCCTAGTAATAACCATAGTAAGCATCCATTCACTTAAGACATTCAGTTCCGCAGCTGCCTTCTCAGTAATTCATACAACTATGCAAGATGGCTCACTATAGTTGTTTCCATGTCACTCAGAGGAGTTTATGTATGTCAGTGCCTTGCCTAAATATGCCTGGTGCATTTCTGATAGAGTTGCAGTTTGACGTGGAATTTGCTCATCTATAGCTCAGCTTTACAGGGACGTGGTGGCGCTGCGGGCTAAACTGCAGAAGCCTCTGTGCTGCAGGGTCAGAAGACCAAGCAATCGTAAGATCGAATCCACACGACGGAGTGAGTGCCCATCGCTTGTCCCAGCTCCCACCAACCTAGCAGTTCAAAAGCATGCAAATGCAAGTAGATAAATAGGGACTACCTCGGTGGGAAGGTAACAGCATTCCATGTCTAAGTCGCACTGGCCATGTGACCACGGAAGATTGTCTTCAGAAAAAAACGCTGGCTCTATGGCTTGGAAACAGGGATGAGCACCGCCCCCTAGAGTTGAACACGACTGGACAAAAATTGTCAAGGGGAACCTTTACCTTTACCTTATAGCTCAGCTTTATAGACCTTATGCTGTATTAGCCTAGGGAACTATCTGTGCTGGTGAGACAATTACCCCTTTGTATAATGTGTATTTTGCATGCAGTAGGTCTGAAAGGAACATCTCTAATTAAAGAGAATAAAAGTGAGGTGAAGGAACAGGAGATGGGAAAGTGAGGTGAAGAAACAGGAGATGGGAAAGACTCTTTTCTGTTTCAAGCTCTGGAGAACTATTTATTTAAAATACCATATTTGCCAGCATATAAGATGACTTTTTTGGCCCAAAAACATGCCTCCAAATGGGGGGTCATCTTATACGTCGGGTGCACTTGAGTTGGGCCAGGAAGGAGCTGCTGCCACCATTGAATGAGTGACACAGGGCCGCACCAGCTGGGGAGGAAGGCAGGCGGGCAGGCAGGCAGACGGGCAGGCAGTCGGTCCAGGTGGAGGGAGGGAAGCAGAGCCAGCCATGCCTGAGTGGCCAGAGCCCGCTGCCGGGCTGCCCACTTGCCCACCCGCCGCCAGAGAGCTTCCCCTCCTCCTCCTCCTCTGCTGCTGCCCGCACAGCCACTTCCCATCCTCTTCCTTGCCCTCCTCAGGCCTTTCGCTGGCTGAGCCAGCTGCCCGCTTGCCCGCCTGCCGCCGGAGAGCTTCCCCTCCTCCTCCTCCTCCTCTGCTGCTGCCCGCCCAGCCACTTCCCCTCCTCCTCCTCGCCCTCCTCAGGCCTTTCGCCGGCTGAGCCAGCTGCCTGCTCGCCTGCCTGCCACCAGAGAGCTTCCCCTCTTCCTCCTTCTCCGCTGCTGCTGTCCGCCCACCTGCTTCCCCTCCTCCTCCTCCTCCTCCTCCTCCTCCTCCGCTGTAGCCCGCCTGGCCGCTTCCCCTCCTTGGGCCTCATCGCCAGCTGAGCCAGCTGTCTGCTCGCCCGCCACCGCCGGAGAGCTTCCCTTCCTCCTCCTCTTCCTCCTCCTCCTCCTCTGCTGCCATCGCCCACCCGGCCGCTTCCACTCCTCCTCGCCCTCCTTGGGCCTCACCGCCAGTACTGCAGCAGAACCATCCACTCTGTATTTTGAGTGGAAATGTTGGGAGGTCGTCTTATATGCCCAGTCGTCTTGTACGCTGGCAAATACGGTACTAATTATAGATCATCACTTACTGAAATACAGAACAACAATTATTGAATTCTAAACAGAATATGAACTGTTTATCTGAACAATTGTCTTCTGGTTGCTGTCACATCCATACAGGCGCAGCATTTTCATCTCTTTTCCCTGAATGGCCTGCTTCTTTCATGCTGCAGAAGCTGGTTCTAATTTGTGTCCGACTGCCCTCCTTTTTTTGGACTTTGTTCTTCCGTTGCTCTGGTAGTGGCCAGTAAGATAACACAAGAACAAATAAACAAAAAAAAAAACACATATAAAAACACAACAATAAAAGCCATAAACTATATCTGACCACTTAGATCCACTTAGAAAATAGACCAGCTTACTTACCAAAGACATGTAAAAAGGTGTGAACAGAAATGGCTCTGTCGGCCAACAAAAAGACAACAGAAAGGTAGCAAACCTAGTCTGCACTTACAGGGAGTCTGAAAACAGCAACCAAGGAGGCTATCTATTATGTCCTACTAGACAACATTCTAATATAATATACTGTCACCACACTGTGCCAACAAGTGATTTTATTTTAGGTGGAGGCACTTGTGTTTCTTTATGAGGTTTTTTTCATTAACTGGGATTCTCTTTTGTGTATGTTTGTTTTTGACCCAGATTTTATCAAGTCAACAGCAGGAAAGGCAGTCTCAGAAGAATTTACAATGATCTTATCTATGTATACTTCATTGATTTTAGTGGGAAGGATATGGAACTTTGTTTAGACAATGTTGCAGAGGAATTTTGCCACTGTTTCTGAATTTCCCAGTAGGCGAAGCAAGACAAAGATGGATGGAGAGTGAGGACATGATTTGTGGCATTTCTTTTTCGTTCTAGTGTCATGCAAGCATGTGCATATGCCCATTAAAAAGGGGAATGTTGCCCTTCCAGCAATAATTCTCACCTCCAGCTGCCATGATGGCTCCTTGCTTCTGTGTAGGTCTGGGCTATCTTTAGTTCTTGCATTATATCCTTGATGTTTTATTTTGCATTAAGGCAAAGATTGCCTTGCCCCTGAAACCATTCCTGTTAATTCTTCACATAAGAGACAACAGGATTGTACTGTAAAACTAATTTAACTCCCTGCCACAGCATTGTACTAATAAAAAGTAGCTTTATCAAACACTCATGGCCCACACTAAACATATGGAGACATTTGCTTTCCAGGTAACCTTAAATCCAAAAGAAGCCACTAATGGCAAGAACACTGCCAATCTTTGTTCATTCAACTGCACTGGTTTCCTTTGCCTTCTGAGCTCATCATTTTATCCCTTCTTTGCATGTGTTCTTACTATCTCCTGAAGTCAGGTGCACCCATAAAGCTGACATTGGATTGGACTATACCACTCCAGGTGGAAGAGTCACATTTTATAATGCTTTCTCATGTAAAACAAAATAAACAGACCAAACAAAAATTCAAAAATAATAAAATACGATAATCTTTGGCTTTTGGTTGCATGACTGAGGACTATCGTTTAGTTTAGTTGTTCATGTCAGAGTTTGGACAGTTATTTTAAAAATGTTGTTCATATTTTTGACCTAACAATTGATTTTCTAATTACTGTAATTTTTTTCACACCCTTGAAAATAAAAAAGTCCCAAAATCCAATCAATTGACCTCTCCCCTATAACAACATTTTGGAAATAGTAAATAAACATTATTCCTTATGTTAAAAGTTCAGTGACTGCAAAAATATTGTGGCATACATTTATTTACTAAAGGCATTATTTCATTTATCACGGCATACATGCATAATAGTTGAAACATGGTATAGCCCACGTTACAGATTTCACTAAGGTAAGACACTGGTTGCTAAGTGGAGGGTCTCTTTGATATCAGAGCAAGACCTTAAAATAAAATAAATAAAAATAAAATTCAAAGTCCACATGTGGGCAATACAGTACCTCTGTTAGAATCAACTATAAATTAAATTCTCTTGACCTCTTCATCAGGCCACGTTGAATGAGTTCAAATCTCCAGGGCTGGATGAACTGCATCTGAGAGTACTGAAGGAGCTGGCTGAAGAACTCTCAGAACCGCTAACCATTGTTCCCTTTTTATTAACATTTTATTAATTTTTCAATATATCTACATTCAGTTTGTGTTTGTTAAACGTCGTGTTACATGGGTTGCTTATTTTATTTGTTTTTGCGTCTTAGTGTCTTCTTAATTGTCTCTTCAAAATCTACACTTTTTAAAGTATTTGAACCAATCGTACGTATATTTTAGTGTACAGTATTGGTTAATATCATAATATTGCTCTCATAGTATACAACGTTCTCAAAATCCTCTCTCAAAATCCTCTAGTAAAATACCCAATAAAAGCAATTCTAGTTTCAAAATTACATATAATTTTGAGGCAATTTAACCGACCGACTTTGTATTTTATACCAATAATAACTAAATAAATTCCTAAGACATAGTAAATGTTATCTAAAGAATTTAATATAGATTTTCTTTATATAATTGCTTCGCCATTTCTATCTCCACATTTCCTGTCATGTCTATATCAATATCATATCTAATATATGTTAATTAAATACTATTTGTTTTACCTCACCTTAAGAACCACCATGTTATGCCTTTACCCTGATCACTTATCTCTCATTTCAGTTTAATTCCCTTTTCTAATATATAAGATATGTCCTCTTACAATTCCAGAAGTTTGGTGTATCCACGCTTTCAAAGTTGAGGGCCACCTTAATATATGTTTTCTTTACATCTCTCTAAGTAACTCCTTCTCTTGTTTGTCTTTTCCCAATTCTTATCCATATCTCTCTAAAAATTCTGCCATCCCTTGTATTGTCTGAGATCATTTTATGCACTTGGTCTATCTCCAATAGATCTTCCAGGCTATTTTTAATTAAACCTGCTGGTTCGTTCCCTTTATCTTCCCTTAGAAACACCTAGGAATCTCCTCCTATCCAGGGTTAGAATTAGAGTTCCTAAACTTTTTCCTCTGATTTCCTCCAAGCCCCTTCTTTGGTTGGCATAGATCATCCACTACCCTCACATTTCCCTGTTCATTATTCCCTGTCTCCTGTTGAATATAGTCCTTCCTTAACTGCTCATTGAATAATTTTGCCTATTCATTATGGGATCTCATTATTTCTAAAATTGCTTGAAGGGTAGATTTTGTTTCATCCCAAAATTTTCCTTTTTGTAGCATTATGTCCCAAGATGTCAAATAATTGTATTCCAAGTGAAAGAAGTCCAATTGTTTAAGTAATCAGTAAAATTCCATCAACAATTGCTTCAATAATTCCACTTTAATAGATTGATCATCTTTAGGATTAAATTTCAATCCAGTCTCAGACATAAAGTGATAATCCAGTTCACTCGATGTTGGTATTCATGCCCTGATGTCTTTCGTAATCCAGACTTGGAAGCAGTCCATTCCAGTATTAATTCTATCCCGGCCTGTGTTCCAGTCAGGTTCAGAATCCAGGATATATCCATATGTTTTTATTGGTCCACATAGGTCCACATTAGCCAGATATATATTCCAAGATGAATGGTCTTTGTTCAGATCTCAGCAAAGTACAGTTAAAAAATTCCACTTTTGCAGAATTAGACTTTCCAGGGTTAATATGTCAATTCTTCAGTCAATTCTCAGAAATAAAAGGGAAGTCACAACAAATTCTGAGCTTAAAACTGCCATAGAGTGTTCAAAATCATTGTTCTGGGCTTTTTGCCAACACTGTAGATAGCCAAAACATAAACAAGTTTAACTCCCAGAGTTGTTTAGCTAATGATGATTTTAAGAGAAAGATTTCTTTAATTTCTAATGCCAAAGTAATACCAAACTTATTTCCTTGAAGTATAATTAAATGTCTAATTAGTGTCCAATTTATTTTCTTTGCACCTCTTTGCATCTGCTTCCCTTTCTCCAGATTCACTGCTGCTCTATAGGTGGTGGGGATAACAGATGCTTATTGCTGTTATAGGGATTGTCTCATCCATGAATAGTCATAAAGCAGTATAGTTATAAAACATTATCTCACCCAGTGGTAACAATGATGTTAATTAGCTTATTTATCACTTCTTTATTTCCAACTTGCAAGCAAGCTATTTAGCTGCTTGTTTCCACCTGCTGGTAAATTGGGAAGTTTCCGGGATCAAAACGGGGGTAACTGCCATCCCCCTGTGATCAACAGGTTTCTTCTCCATTTCACCACCTCTTCAGGGTGGTTTTAACCTCTTGGGGGGTCCCAAACAGGTCAGAATTCAGCCCAGGAGACAGAGCTCCATCTTCTTGTTGCTGTCCCATCGCAGCGTCAAGCCAGAAGTCTGCTATCCATTATTTTCTTGAAATCATGGGAAACAAGTGAGGTGACAGATGATTGGAGGAGGGCCAATGTTGTTCCTATCTTCAAAAGGGCAAAAAAGAGGAACCTGGGAACTACAGGGCAGTCAACCTGACATCAATCCCAGGCAAAATTCTGGAAGAAATTATTTAAAAAGTCACTATGTAAACAGCTAGAAAACAAGACAGCAGGAACTAGAAGCCAACATAGATTTGTCAAGAACAAATCATGCCAGACTAATATGATCTCATTTTTTGATAGGGTAACCTCTCTGATAGACAGAGGTAATGCTGTAGACATAGTATATCTTGACTTTAGCAAAGCTTTTAACAAAGTGCCCCATGATATCCTGATTAGCACGCTAACTAGGTGTGGGCTGGATAGATCAACTATCAGGTGGATACACAAATGGCTACATAATCATACTCAGAGGGTGATGATTAATGGGTCCTTCTCTAACTGCAAGGAAGTAACAAGTTGGGTACCTCAGGACTCAGTCCTGTGTCCAATGTTCTTCAACATTTTTATTAATGACTTAGATAAGGAAGTGCAGGGAATACATGTCAAATTTGTGGATGATGCAAAATTGGGTGGAATAGCTAATACCCTGGATGACAGAAACAAAATTCAAAATGATCTTGAAAGGCTGGAGCATTGGGCAGAAACAACAGAATGAAATTCAACAGGGATAACTGCAAAGTACTGCACCTTGGAAAAAGAGATCAAATGCACAGTTATAAGATGGGGGATACCTGGCTCAGCAATACTACAAGCAAGAAGGATCTTGGAATTGTCATTTTAAAAAAGCAAAGTGTGCTGCTTATATACCGCCCCATAGTGCTTCAAGCACTCTCTGGGCAATTTACAAGTTAATTATGCAGGCTACAAATTGGCCCCCCCCCAGCGAGCTGGGTACTCATTTTACTTACCTCAGAAGGATAGAAGGCTGAGCCAACCTTGAGCCGGCTACCAGGGATTGAAGCCCAGGTCTTGAGCACAGTTTTGGCTGCAGTACAGTAGTTAACCACAGTGACACAAGGCTCTTAATCATAGATCACAAGCTGAATATGAGCCAACAGTGTGATGCACTACAAAAAAGGCAAATGCTATTTTAGGCTGTATTAACAGATGTATAGTTTCCAAATCCTGTGAGGTGCTAGTTCCCCTCTATTCAGCACTGGTTAGGCCTCACTTTGGGTACTATGTTCAGTTCTGAACACCACATTCAAGAAAGATCTTGACAAATTGGGACAAGCTCAGAGGAAAGCAACAAGGATAACCAGTGGGCTGAAAACCAAGCCCTATGAGGAGAGACTAAAATAACTGGGTACATTAAGCCTTGAGAAAAAAAGACTGAGGGGTGATATGATAGCACTTTTCAAATACTGGAAATACCATTATATGGAGGAGGGGCAGTATCTGTTCTCAATCATTCCAGAGTGCAGGACAATGGGCTCAAGTTAAAGGAAGCCAGATTTCCATTGAATATCAGGAAAAACCTCCTAACTGTTAGAGAAGTAAGACAGTGGAACCAATTACCTTAAGAGGTGGTGAGTGCTCCAAGGGATTCAAGAGAAGCTTAGACAATCACCTGGCAGATATCCTTTGATTTTTATTCCTGCATCAAGCAGGAGGTTGGACATGATGGCCTAATCGGCCTCTTCCAATTTCATTATTCTATGATTCTATGTGGATGGGAAGCATACAACAATTTTGGGCCCAAATTCATTTACCAACATCCTTGTAGGAGTGTCAGCATCACTATCCCCCTCCCCAACTTTTAGAAAAATAAAATAAAATAAAAATAGCAGAAACTCCTTGTGACTCCAGAGGACATGGGGACAATTATGTCATGTTTTGAGGGTCCTCCACCTCCAACTCAAGGTTTTTTTTGTTATTTTTAAGTGGCCTCCAGAAGTTTTAAAGGGGTTTATTTCAGTTAAAAATATTTTAATGAGAATAAAAGGGGTTCTAGGAGCAAGTGTAGATATGCCTCTCTGAGGCACAAGGATAGGTGTGTGCTACTCTATGACCTCTAGAAGCTGATTATTCCTCAGCAAGTTAGTAAAAAAAAATGGAGAACAAGAAAAAGTATGGATCTCCAAAAAAGTGGCTCTGTTTTTTAACATCTCAATATGCTGTGAAGTAAAAATATGGTATTACAATTAATAAAATTGTATAAATTTTATTAATTAATAAAATTAATAAACATTTTTTATTAAGTAAATGCCTCTTGATACCCTGAGGCATCCTTCAAGGACCTACAAAGACATACAGAATGAAATACTGAAATATATTTATATAAGCACTGATAAACTGGAAACATTCAAATTAGACACGCACACAGTCTTCGGACAACTGCACAAAATAAGACCAAATCAGGACTACTTGATTTTCATCTGACTAAGGGATGGAACAAAGAACCAGTGTTCACCCTTTAGGTAGTGGAAATGATCTGTCACTTGAAGTGAGGAAACTGGAAATATAAAGTAATATGTTAGATTGAGCTGATGGTGTCAATGTAGAAGGCGAGTAACAGCTGAATTCCCACTAATGGCCTGGTCACTCTAACCATGAAGGTGATAGAGAGGCCTCAGGGATCTTTATGTGGGAGATATTCCTCATTGCAGCCAGCCATTTTGTGGAGCTACAGGGTGAAGAGAAGATTTGCATCTTCACTTAGATACCTTTTTTCACTTGAGAATGTTCTTTTTCCTTGTCCTCTCATTCAGCTTAGTATACTATTTACTAAACACCATTGCAGTATTGGGTGTGTGTGTGTGGTTCTGGAAGCATAATTTTTGTATAGCCTTCGAGTAAATGAGTCAAACTACATATCCTTCCTTGCTCATTTCTATTTATATTCCCCTCCCATTTGCATTTTTTTAAAAACTGAAGATTCAGAAATGTAAATAATGTCAGAAATTCAGGGGTAGAGCAGGCTAAAGGCTAACGGGTGGGTTGGCTCTGAGCTGTGCACTCTTTATTTGGCTACAGAGTGGGTGAGGGGGCTTCTGTGTACTTCTGTGTGCTTGAGAAGAAGACCCACACTACTGCATTGAAATTTCAAGAGCATTTTGATTGACTTTAGGAAGAGTGCTCAGACAGTAAAATATGTCCAACAGTGGAACAGAGTCCCTTGGCAGGTAATAGAATGTTAAGCTACCCAGTGCAGCATAGTGCATAGAGTGATGGACTATGATTCAAGAGGACTGGATTCAAATCCCCGTTCATCCATGGATGTTCAACCATGGATGTTACCTGAGGGTCTGGAACCAGTAAAACCATTCCTTAAATATCTCATTTACATTGAAAGCTCTATTAGGGTCAGAGTAAGTCAGTTCTGACATGATGGCACATAACAGCATGAATTTTAAGATAGCTGGATCATCATCTGTCAAGAAGGCTTTAGCTGTGGAATTCCAGATTCAGCAGAGTGTTGGAGTTCCTCTTGTATATATATGCAGAACTACATTTCTGTTTTTCCCTATTCATTTGAATGTTTTTGTTCATTTTAATGAAGATCTGAAATGCACAAATGTTGTCATGGACCTAGTGGATGGACATGTTGGAATGTCTCCTAAAGGGTATAGGCTGTACCTACTTAGCTGAACAGAACAGAACAGTCTGCAAAAACATCTGTTGAAAATGTCTCTAATGTAACTTGTTGTTTTCATTCATGTGAATAGAAGGCTGTAATTTTGTTCAGTCTGCTAGAGATATGCGCAGTCGGAACATATTAATTAGTGTGTAAGATACAGTGGGGTCTCTACCTAAGAACTTAATCCGTATTGGAAGGTGGTTCTCAAGTTGAAAAGTTCTTATGTTGAATCTGCATTTCCCATAGGAATGCATTGAAAACCATTTAATCCGTATCTGCTCTTTTCCGTCCATAGAAACTACAGTGGAACCTCTACTTAAGAACTTAATCCATTTTGGAATGGTGTTCTTAAGTTGAAACGTTCTTAAGTTGAAGCAAAATTTCCCATAGGAATGGACTGAAAACCAATTAATCCGTTCTGGCTGTTTTTTTTGTTATGTAGAGGTGTGTTTGTACATTGAAGCATTAGTTCCCATAGGAACTAATGCAAAGCTGGTTAATACATACTCTACCACTAGGGGGAGAATTTTTTTTTAACCTAAGATGACCTAAGGTTAAAAAAAGAGCAGGAAAGGTTTTTTTTCCTGTTCTTATCTTGGATTTCTGTTCTCCAGTAGAAGCAAAATTTAGCAAATGGAGCTGTTCTTAAGTTGGATTGTTCTTAAGTAGAGACGTTCTTAAGTAGAGACCCCACTGTACTTTTGCCTGGATGTGATTGAACTGAGATGGTGGAGGACTTCAAGAGCTCCAGATCTCACTCAACAGACCAATATGTGTTGGGCATTTTAATATTAAACATCACTTTGCAACATCTTCAGACTTGTATCTGAGCGTTTTCTGTTTTGTATGTGGGTTCTGTTTCAATGCTGTCCTGTTTTTTAATTATCTTCTTGAATATTTTAAATCAGGGATATCTGCAGCTAAACTCACTCTCAAGATAAAAATAGAGGTCTGATGAATCAGAATCATACTGGTACCTTATGGTGTCTGGAAAAGTTCGCTATGAAGGAATAAGAAAAGAGTATTTGTATTTCTGTTGCATGCCACCAAAGAAACCAATTTCTTTGGCCAAAGGTTCAATGCAGGTATACTAAGATGCTTTTGTGTCTATGTTGCCAAACAAGAAGACTCACCCCTTTGGTTTCTTTCCAGTGGACACTGCATAATTCTGTCTCATCACTTACTTAACCTTCTGTCCTGAAACTGAAATTAACTGTAGATCTCCATAGCCAAAAGGAGTATATTCCAAAGTGATGATCCAGGTACTGGTGCTGGTTTGTGGGTCAAACCTCTGCAGTGAACTCCCAGGAAAGGGGAAAAAATATTTACTTATTGATTGTTTATCTATACATTACATTTTTATACCACCACATAGTAAACTTGAGACCAAATTGCTAACATGCGCTGGATTATGGAGAAAGCCAGAGAGTTCCAGAAAAACATCTACTTCTGCTTCATTGACTACGCAAAAGCCTTTGACTGTGTGGACCACAGCAAACTCTTCTTCAGTAAACATATCACAAGACCTTCATGAGTGGTCCCCAGTCACTCCTGAAGAGATCCTCAAACTAATTATCTCACTTAAGCCAGGCAAAGCTCCTGGCCCCGATCTCATTTTTAATGAGATCTTGACCATAAACCCTCATTGGTGGGCAGAGCCCTTAGCTACTCTTTATACCTTGATAAATCACTCTGGCTGTTTTCCAAACTCCTGGTTATCATCCATACTCATAGCTATTCATAAAAAAGACGATCCCTATCGCCCAATAAGCTTATTATCCAATATTGGAAAATTATATTCTAAATATCTCTTGAAAAAACTCTCCACATGGGCTGCTGATAAGGATCTTTATGGAAAGGAACAGATAGGCTTTCATGCCGGAGCATCCACTCTGGATCATATCTTTTTGCTGACTTTTCTTGCTGAAAAATACGCAATCCACAACAAAACCAAACTTTTTGTTGCCTTTGTGGACCTCCGAGGGGCATTTGATTCCGTAAACAGAGATCTACTAGGGAAAAACTTTCCAATTGGAGTATCGATCCACGCTTGCTATTTTTGCTCCACCAATTGCATTCCCATAATTCCTGCCAGGTTCGTTTACCTGATTCCAACACTTACCGGAAAAAAATTCCAATTTTCAAAGGTGTCCACCAAATTCGCATCTTGGCCCCTTTACTATTTAATTTATTTTTCGCCGATCTTCCCTCTTTTCTTTCCCCTTGCAATCAGTCGGCTGCACTTTACTTAAATTTCAGGATTTCTGAGATCTTAATGATCTATCCATTAACCCTAATAAAACACAAATTTTGGTTTTCTCCCACTCTTTGTCCCCTACCCCTTGGACAATAGGATCTTCTTCTCTTATAAATATCTGGGTCTTCATAGTCATCACAAACTCAGCTGGACATTTCATTAAAAAGCTGCTATCTCTTCAATTTCTCCCCAATTAAAAGCTATTTCTAAATTTCATTATTCTTCCAGAAACCAATATATCCCAGCAGCCATTCAGATTTTTCAGTTTAAGATTCTTTCTCACTTGCTATACGGTGTGCCTATATGGATACACTTGGTTAATTTGGATATTGATCAAGTTGCAGCAATGTTTTTTTGCAGAACATTAGGAGTTCCCAATTTAATTTGGCTTTCTACTATTTCTTTAGAATTGGGCATTCACCTACCTTCCACAACTGCCTGGTTACTCACATTTAAATTTTGGCTCCGTCTTTTTTTAAATTCACATTCTGGATCCCTGATATATGATTTATTGTGTGATTCTTATTCCTTTTCTTGGTTCCAGCTTACTGAAAAGAATCTCTTCTCTCTTCACATATCCCTGGAATCTTTGGTAGATATGAATTTCTCTAGGGCTTATTCCATAATCAAGGACAAGCTCTGCCACACCAAATTCAATTACCTATACAATAACCTTAACCCTGTATGTTGCCCTCTTTCTGTTGGATTTTTTCCTTCTCAGGATCATTCTCCCAAATATTTCCATTCCCTAGTAAACCCACATCTAAGAAGAGCTTTTATGTTTTAATATTTTTCCTTTGGCCACCCATGGCGGTCTATTTCTCAATATCCCTTGTGAAAAAAGACTTTGGTTTTTTGTTTGTTTGCTTTTTGTTTAGAGACACCTGACACCCTGGTTCATATACTGTTTCAATGCCCTGCTCATTCTCACCTCCGATTGTTTTTTCTAGAACCTTAGATCTCCTATTTTTCCATTTCTTCTGAGTAAATTCTTTCTATTTTCATGAGTGATGAATGCAATGCCCTGACCACTGCTGTTGCAGGTTTCTTATCTGCAATTCTGAAATTGTCCCCTGCTTCTTGCTCCTAATTTGTAAATTTTTTGTCATTTTACTTCCCCTATTTTGTTTATGTTGTAATTTGTAATTGCCATTAATGGTTTTAGAACAGATATCTCTCCTAATGATAATCATTTTGCTCATTGTTTGGAACCTACTGAACAATAAAATCTGGCAGTGTGAAGTGCCCCTGCTTTGTGCCATACCATCTTCCATAATGCACCTCTCCATTCTACCCATCCGTTTTTCTTCCATAGTTGGCCAACTATATATTTCTCTGGTTTCAATGTCCTTGAGATTTTGCCTGCCTGCCTCCCCTTTTTCCCCCTTTAGTTCTGCGCACCCTTTGTTTCCTAACCGCCCACCTCAAGATTCAGTCAGCATTTCTTGGTGACTAAGTGTGTACTGGGCTGTTGGAGGATGCCCTTTATGTTTGTTTTTCCCCTACAATTTTTTTTAATTTTTATTGTTGCAAATAATAACATTATTTTCAGCAGAGACTGCCACCCTCTTATGCACGTGTAGTACTATTTGGTTAAATACAAAAGTAAAAAATTCACACCATGAACACTAGGAGTAGAGAAGATTTTTTTTTCCTAGTCATTGAACCTTGCTACTCTTTCTAATCCCACTTCCACTAGGTACTTTTACAAAGTACCATAACCAATGTTTAACATGGCCTGAAGGGTGTCAAAGAAACAATGAAATATTGATCCAATGCTGGATAAATACAAAGAAAACAGAAGAAATATAATGTTCTTTAAACTCCTCCTTTTTAAAGAAAACACCAATTTTGAGCTTTTTTATTAGAGTTCCCTAAGAAGCCAGTTAAAACTAAAGTCTTTAGTTAAAAAGTTGTCCTGGTGAAACATCAATAAAAATAAACATTAACTGCCCAATTATTTGACCAGTTGAGGTCATTGGATAGAAAGCTTGTTTTTCTCTCTGATAATTTAAACTGTACCTTCTATCTTTTTAGGTGTTGATATTTTTGCCTGCTTCTGTTACCTTTTAGAACATTTATTTATTTTCTCAAAGCTGTAATGCCTTCTTGAAATATCCCTCTATACCATTACAAAACATCCCTCTTTACCATAACCCTTACAGTCATTAGGGCCACATTTAGGGTTTAGGTTTGCAGGTAGGGTGCACACATGCACACAAATGCAATTTTGTCCATTTGGATATTGTCCCATGAGGCATAGAAAGCATAGCTCTAATTTATCCATGTCTTCTCATTAGCTGAGCAGCAGCTCTCAGGCATGCAAGACACTGAACAGTTATATGTGCATCTATTATGCAGTAACTCCCAGTGCAATAGTTTTCATGAACATAACTTAACTGTTTGCATTTAAAACTTAAATGCCCTTTTAAAGCAAACCTTAAAAATATATGAGTAGGACTGTGTACCAGATGCAGTTAATGCCAAAACATTAACTCAGCCAGGGCTATTTGTACCACTCTGGCTCTAACACAGATCAAAGCATAAAGCCCTGTATTGGTCACTATGTGGATTGGCATTTTCATGAATTGTTGTGGTAAATTTTGGGATTTTTTTTAAAATGGGTACAATAAAAATGATGAAAACAGTAAGAAGTATTTAAAAAAATTATTATAAGGAAGACGCAGAAACACCATCGTCCTTATAATAGAGATGATGACACCAGAGAAGGAGAATGACAGATTTGCAGTGCAATACATCTTCAGGGCCTCTCCTACATACTCCAAACACTGTGGGGCTGAGAAGGGTCTCTTAGTTACATCACTGGGCTATAGATTCCCTTGCAGCTGCTTTTTGTAGCAATTGGTTCAACTGCTAGCTGAGGGACAATGCCTAACATTTAGTGCTGGTAGCATAGTGCCTAGGCCCTGATGTCATTTATGCATTCTCAAATTCCTTTTTTAAAAAATCTTTTAAGATTAAGTGCATGTGGTTGTTTGTGTACTTGTATGGGTTTTGAGAGATTGTTTCGAAACTTCAGGTTTTGAAGGTTGGAGTCTGTTTTTTCCCTCCCTCCTCCTTCCTTGTGTTTCTTGTTAGTGTGATGGTGCTACTGTACCAATGCTGAAGTTCCTGAAATACTGCACAGCAACCTGATACCATGGCTACCTCATATTTAAAATACTAAGAATGAGACTGAAATCTAAAGCAGCAGCTTGACATTGTGCCATCCAGACTACCTCTACTCACCCAATTTCCATTCTAAAGGACATCCATTCCTGAATTGACATGATAGCAGTCAGCAGCAGCAAATTAAAAAGAGAGGAGGAGGAGGAGAAGAGGAGGAGGAGAAAGTTAACTTTAGATATGACTGGTTTTCACTTCTGAAAAGGTTTGTCTCCAATTTGGCAAGCTGATGCTTCTGTCTGAGGTCTACCATCTCCCTAAAGTTTGGGACACAGCCTGAGGAAGATGGATCACCATTGAAAGCTAGTTATTTACTTAATTTTTAAGTGCTCCAATAAGGGTATCACCAGCTTCTGTATTTGTATTGAGGTTTTTTTTTGGGGGGGGGGGACCACATGGCCTTTAATGGATTTTTTTCTGAACTATGGTAGATACCTATATTGTAAACCACACATAGTGGCCAGCCCATTAGATGGGTAGAGTAAAAATGTAAATAAAATAAAAATAAAAATAAAATACATGCATACATACAGTTTCCCTGAAAATAAGACCTAACCTGAAAATAAGCCCTAGTGTGATTTTTCAGGATGCTTGTAATATAAGAACTACCCCCAAAATAAGCTCCAGTTAAGTGAAACCCAGCCCTTCACCTTTGTGCAGCATTGTGCAGCAACCAGGACAAGATGACATGACTGTATTTGAATAAATGTAGATTGTTGTACATGAAAAAAATAAAACATAACCTCAAAGTAAGCCCTAATGCGTTTTTGGAGCAAAAATTAATATAAGACCCTGTCTTATTTTCAAACCTAGGACATCAACTGAAGAACAATGTGGACTTTTAACACCAGTCCAGCAGTATTACATGCTGAAGAAATCATTCACTAAGTAATCTGATTGCCATTGCAATTAGAGCTGCTAAAAGAATGTGTAATATCAGTCAAATCAGTGAGGTATCCAGTCAACAAATGTAATTATATCAAATACAGTAAGTTTGGACAAGTGAATGGGATTCAATCGGCTGACGTTTCCACATTCAATCAGTTTGAAACAAAGGATTGAAGCTATCTGCTGGGATCTAGATTTCTCCAATGTTTCAATAAATCAGGTTGAGATGTCCACCATCTGGTCCTGTTTTATTGGATTAGTTTCAGCTAGTAACATCTGAGGAGGCTGTCAGGGCACTTGCTTGCTGTAGGCCTATCATCATCACACTTGATCCTTGCCCAGCTTGGCTTCTGAAAGCAGCCAAGGAAATGATGGTGGAATACGCCACACATATGATCAACTCTTTCTTGCAGGAAGGGGATTTACCGTCCTGCTTAAAGGAAAATATTATTAGGCCCAGTCTGAAAAAGTTAAATTCAGTGATGGGAAATCTGAAAACTTTAGGCCTGTTACAAACATTCTATTCACTGACAAAGTTGATCAAGAGGGTAGCAGCAGAGCAGTTGCAAGTGTTCCTGGAGGAAAGTGACTCATTTGATCCATTCCAGTCTGGGTTCAGGCTGTGGCATGGCACTGAGACAGCACTTATCCTGCACAATGACCTGTTAAGGGAGGCTGACCAGGGTAATATATTAATTCTGTCAGCAGAGTCTCATCTCAGTATTCTAGATTATGGGCTGGTGAGGGGGAGGGAGAGGAGGAGGAAGATTTGCAGACAGGGAGGCGTAACTCTATTTCTTTGGTTCCTGCCTGGAATCCAAGGATATATCAGATAATGTGGCCATGTTACACCTGCAGTCAATAAGTTTGGAGAAGTTGCACAGCTTTATAGTACTGTGGTTCCAACTAGAGTTTGGCATGAATCAGAAAAATCGTGATTCATTTCAATTCATGGTTTGTCAAGGTCGATGAATCACAAATAAGTAATTTACAGTGTTTTTTTTTTGACAAATCGACAAATATATTTGTCAATTCATTTTTGCCTTTAAAACTTTATAAAACTGCCCTCCACACACCTAGAGACAACAACATCACAGAGATGCTTCTTGTGACTCTCCTTTACAATCCCTCCAAGACTGGTAAAGATTGAGTTTCAGACACTGAAGTTATAGTCCCACAAATTGCGTCCCCCCCACCAGGAAAGAGCTTTTAACAGCTGGCTTCGGGAAACACAATGTTCATCAAACTTGGAGGACTATAAAGGAGAGTAATGAGAAACTTCTCTGCCATTTTGGTGTCTCTAGGTGCCGGGGGGGGGGCAATGTTATAGCCCAACAAATAGACAATGAAAATGAAAAATTGATAAAAATAAATTGATTCATATTCAACAGGAGGCATCAATTGGGATGAATATGAATTGACAAATCAGCAATTTTTCATGAATTTTGCAACTGATTTTTTAATTCATTCCCATCTCTAATTCCAACCTATCCATTCCAAGAGACTTTCCCACTTTTAATTTATTAATGATCTCCTCAGTATCTTCTTCTCCGCCTGGTTGCTCTATCCATATCTCTGTCCATATCTTCAAGTCTATTATCCCATTTTTTTCTCAAGAGTTAAATTTACGCAACTATGACAAGAAAGTTGAGGCAACTGAGGGGGCTGGGGTGGGAGGCCTAGTTAACACCCAACTTTTCACAGAAGCAGATAATGTACTAGTACCTGGAGAATTTAGAAATATTAACAATTTTAAAAATACCTCCCAGAGTTTTATAGCTGGTATAGCAATGCTGGCAGGCAGTGCACATTGTGGCCCAAAAAACTGACTTTTCCAAGGGCTGATTACTTTTCAGAGCTGCCACCCTAACAGAAGTTGCTCAGAAACCTAAGAAAATCAGGTAGATACAGAACAGAAGTATTATGTAGTTCGACATTCAGATGATAGATAGGTGGTTCTTCACATTCATGTCATTTAAATTTATTGCACTTTACTTTTTTACAAAGTACATTTCTTCCCTAGAAAGGCTTTAAATCAGCTCTAGACAGTACTGCGGAGACACTTTTGATCAACAAAAGAGCTATACTTTGAAAGGCGAGTCTGAGCAATTCAGTTCAAATTTAAAATTTTCTTTCAACATCATCTGGAAACTCTGTTTCTCATTGCCCAAAGAAGCAGATAGCATTTTCAGAAAATATATGTATCTTTCTTCAAAGTAAGTAAATACTAAACAGAGGTCTTCCAATTAATTCTTTCATTACTTAAAAAATCATTTGTTTGAGCAAATTCTAGTGCATATTTCATGTAACTGTTCTTCTCGGGGGGGGGGATGAGGTGCAGTGCTGAGTATTTGCACTGGGATAATGCTCTTTGGATATTGAAACTATTCCTTTGAGCACTGGCAGCTATATTTCCAAATAGGAACTCCTTGTCAGGCAAAACTATAAAGATGGGCAGATCCACAGATCCATCAAGTGTGTTTCCATTGATTTATTTCTTTTCCCATTTCCAAGTCTGATAGGTGTCTGTTCCATGCAGATCTTTTTATCTGGAAAATATATAGTTATCTTATGCACATTTTTCAGAGGGATTCCTAATTAATGCATGCACTAATTGACTAAAATATGGTTTGCACATTTTTCAAATGTCTGTGTTGTTCAAGAGATTCCCCCCCCCCCCCGCATGTAGTGCAGTCATGGAAACTCACTTTCTCAAGACTTTTATGTAATTCTTTCCTTTTGCTCCTGCTTCTTCTATGTCACCTTTCTCCCGCTTCCTCCAACTTAGACAAGTCATATGGTTGACTCTACTAAATGAGAGCCTAAATGTAATGATCTTAAAATAGCAGAAATCACTTGGATTTGGATGTATATGTCACTGAGATTGGCGGAGAACAAAGCTGAGCAAGACTGATTTAAAGCTTTGCAAATCAATAAAAATATTGAAAGGTATGCTGAGAAATCTTTTAAATGTCTAATTGTAGACATTAAAAATGAAACCGTAAAACAAAATTTTCTTAGCTGCAGGGCACACCAGTTTGAAACAGATTATTGTTTCTTCTGTAAAAATAGTCTGAATACCCATCCCACAAGTAAACTATTCCCATAGTTTTAGGATCTATGGTGCTTCAAAATGCAGCAAAACCTATCTGGCCATAGACAAAAATGAAATTAAGCAAATTAGCATTTACAATATGAGAAATGAGGCATATCTGCAATTCTCCTCAAACGTTAGCTCTCTTTATGTGATATAGAGTTCAGTTTCCTAAATGTGCTCAGAGCATGCTTGCCATATTCTCCATGCAAGCAAGGTTGAGCCTGAGGCAAAGAGTTTTTTGCCTATCTGTGTGCTTTACATATGAACAAGAACTCCAATTTTCCAGCCAAACAGGAGTAGGAATTTCACCTCAGACTTAATGTAACTCATGGTGGAAGCGACAATGGAAGTGTACCACGTAGACACAATAATAGTGTGTCTGGTTCCAGACAAACTTGAATTTTTTTCCTCTGGGGCTTGCATTTTTACATCTACATCATAAGCAGTATCTGGTACCAATTCTGAACAGCTCAAGCTTCCATCTATAAGGCACTTTCATAAGGCATAGAGGTAAAAAAGAGAGTTCTGCAAAGTACTGGGAAACAGTTTTTATCCACTTGTGTTGCCCTACAAATTCAAAGATGGAGCAAATGAAAAACAACTAAAAACTGCAATGAATGTTTGGTGTAGGGGAACAATGGGTAATGTAACTCCTCCTTCACATGTAGTTTGCTCCTATGAGAGTTTTTTCACATGACAACTCTAAATGTCCCACACGTCCCACTGCTGGAATAAGAGGGATTTTTTAAAAAGTTAACTAAAGTCACAGGAACTTTAGCCCAAATTAAAAACTCTTCAGTTGGTGTGTGTGTCCTCACCACCACTATCTCTGTCACTGTATCTGTTCAGGTAGCTTGGTGAAGAGATAGCTATCTAGGATGGGGAGAAGAATGAGAGAAAGAGAGTTGAAAAGGGAAAGAGGGGGGAATGAGTGAGGGTGGGTGAGCAAGGGGGTTGGACAAGCAAGTGGGGGGTAGTGAGCAATCAGGTGGGTGAGCAAGCAAACAGATGGGTGAGGGACCTGCTGATCCAGGCAGCAAATCCCAGTGCTTCGATCAGATCCTGGACAACTGACACCTCTAGGAGTCGTATAAGATTTACAGACTTCCCTGGTAAGAGAATAGATTCTATGATTCATCATAGCTGACGTTATCCCAGTAAAGGGTTAATATCAGAATGAAACCGAATAATTAGTCACAAGCTGTTTTTAAACTTATCTGAGTATCTCATTATAAATGAAATTCAGAACACCAGAACTTGTTAATTCTACACAAGTTCTATTTATTTACATCATTTCTAGGTTCCATTCTTAAAAGTAACAAAGACAAAAATGATCAAAGACATTTTTACAGTTATGAAGAAAAACTGTAGACACATAACCTTAAGTCATAAAAAGCAAAAACCTTATAGTTTTCAATGACAGGTATGAAAAAGTATTTAAACTTTTAAAAGTAAAAATGTACAAAATTTAAAAAAATTCTTAGCTCTAAGCATATAGTTGACACAAAGAAAAAACATTTACTCTAAAAAGAGAAAAGCTCATCCCAGCCTTCTCAGCTTTTTTTCTGTTATTCCCATTGCTATCTCCTGGTTGCTCTCAGTCTATCTGAATCTTCCCACTTGTTTTAAAAAAGCAGGTGGCTGTGGTTCTTGGGATATGTTCTCTGGGAGATTATCCCTGTTTTATACACTCAAGAGTTTCCAAAATTAGACAAACCATGTATGATGTCGAACTTTATCTTTCCCTTGGCTAAGCAATACCGGCTTGTCCAAAGAGCTGTGAGTTGAGCCAACTACCTGCCAAGATAGCTCCTAATCGCTTGCTCATTCCAACCCACCTTGCTCACCCACCCACTTGGAGTAGCTTCCTTAATACCTTATTTGGACAATACATCTTGAATGACTGTTACATGCTTTTACATTCAAAATGTTTCATTCATAAATATTGCAGAATATTATATGCATACTCCTCATTGTTATGATACTGAATTAGGGAATTATTACTTATTTTGAGGCTAAAGCTTTATAAAATGAATGACACTTTTCTTTTTCTGTTTTAGTTGCTTATGAAGAAGCAAACACATAAGATAACATTCATCCCTTTCCTCTCCTTTTACACTGTTCGTATTCTTCTATACAATATACTGTATCATTATTCTTATTTGTTTAACACAGGTTTCCACATCTATTTTGTGTTAGTTTTTTTGTTAATTTACATTTAGGCAAATATAACTCAAGCAGCAAGGTTGTCATAAGTTCAGCCAAAGAAGATCTAGAATCTGAGGGGTTAATTACAGCTGAGGAAAATGTTGGGCAGTCAGAAGCACAGACAGCTGAATCACCACCAGATTCTACCCCCCCCAGTAGCCAGAGTGAGAGCTAAACTTCGGCAAAGACTCATGAGATGAAGGTCAGAGGATCGCACAAATGCTTCCCGCAGAAACATCAGGTTGACCAGCCCTGAGTTTTAGCAGGATGAAGTCTTTAGATGACTGCTGCTGCTATAAAATCTGCATCCAGAGGCTTGGAAATTTGTGGAAGCAACAAATCAACACTCTGGCTTGCAATCATGCTCCTGCTTATCATGCACCTGTTCTCTGGACCCTTGGCTTTGGACTCTGACTGCTGACTATGGTTTGTGTTTTGGCTTTGGCATTTTGGTATCTACTTTGCATCTTCTGGACTCCTGATATTGGACTGGTTTATTGAACTGTTGCCTATTGAAACCCCCTGGGAATGTGACAAATGTAAACAGCACTCTTTTTCTTCTTCTTTGTTATTGTCTCTGTTCACATGACATAAGAGACCTCTGGGTAGTTTGGGTGGCATATAAATTGAATGAATAAAAATTGAATAAATAAATAAGCATCATTGTTTTCTTTTTCCATAGCAAAAACTGGTATGCAACTCAGTGAATGAGCTACCACAGTATTATTCTTATCAATTCTTTGTTCCAAAACAAATCAGTTGTTTTAGCAAACTGACTGTATTTTTGTTTTACAATATAAACTTATATCTCTAGCTGTGATTTTTCAATAATGTTTTTAGGTGCCTCTTTATGCGGCACATTTTTAAAGGATTTTTCATTTTTAGGATAAAACTTTCACATCTAAATCAAATTATATATATTTTTCCTGCCACATATTTCTATTAATAATCCATAATTGACACTTCTCATCCTGCTTCTGTAGTGGCTGGTCCCCCTCCTCCCCACTCCAGTTTGTCCCCTCTTGCTGGTAAGATGAAATTTACTCTGACAGAGGGATTTACATATAGCAAACTGATAGAAACAATTCTGTTTGGCATGCAAATTTAAAATAAACAACGCTGTGACAGAGGAATATTTTGCCTCACATTCCAGCAAAAAAAATAAAAAGCCCTGCTTCCCAGGCAGAAAAATCCATGCTTCCATTTACAACTTGGAAACACCTTATTTTAAATTGATTTTATTTTATTTTTTCTTAACCCAAATCAACAGCTGTTCTAATTGGTAGTGTAATCAGGCCTGTTATGTAATGGGTGTAGCAGTGGAAGTAATTTTTGCCTGTGCTGTTGAAAAAATTAGAGTAACAGCACACATTCAGGAGGTCCCATGTGTGAGCAAACACGGGTCCAAAAACATGTGTAAGCCTGGACAGAGAGCAATCAGGAGTTTGCACATGCTAAAATGGGCTGAATGAGTCCTTCTCACAGGTCTGCCCACATAAGAACACCCTTGTACTCTCAGATATTATTATGAAAAGGTCAAGTGGGCTTTGTAGTCCTTAGACTTAACTTGCACCACTGACAGGACTCTAAGTAAGCTAGGCCGAGGCAGCACTCTCAGATGACCCTATGACAAGTGTACTGTTCAGAAAACCAATTGAGTTTTATAATCTTTATTTTATTAAAGAATAAGCATGTTACTAAGTATCAAAGCCAAATTAAACCAAAGCAAATAAACTAGCATTGTGCTGGTTAGTTACAAAGATGTAGTTAGGCAAAGAAAATATGAAAAATAGAAAAGTGTTCAAAAACCTTACAAAAACACAAAAAGCCATTAAAAAGAATAAAAACAGTTCCAGTCCAATAATTCATTAGTAAAAACAAAATAATCCAAGTAGGTTATAAAAAGGCTATAGTCCTCAGTGATCCTGTAGAACAAGAATCCTGTACTAAAAAGAAAGATTCAGTAAAAGTCCCATTATCCTTAGAAAAGTCAAATCCAGTAAATGTACCATAGTCCTTACAAAATTACAAGAGCATAGTCCATATGGAGTATTCCAAGAAAAGAAGTCCATAAAGAATATTCCATAGAACAGTCCATAGAAAATAGTCCATGCATAGTCCTTAGGGAGAAATCCCATAAATCCATAGGTAATCCAGTATAGTAAAGGTTAGTCCCATGTGTCACGAATGACTGAAGGATCGGTCTTGAAAGACAATGTCCATAGGCAAAAAGTTCCTTTTTCAAGAGTAACTGGCAAGGGCTCATCGCACCTTCCCACGATGTCATCCAATCAGAGTTGGTTACTAGGCAAACAGTCCTGTTGCACCACATGACTTCTTTCTCATACGCACCAGATGTTATTTGGGTTACGGTGGTTTATCAAAGAGTCACAACAATTCCCATCTATCTAATCACACAGAGTCCTTTCTCAGGCTTCCAGAATAACATTCTCTCTGCTCGCCTAGAAAACAACTTGTCAGCATAGCATAGATACCTTATACAAAGAAACAAGATGGAACCTCTCTGGCTCATTTCTTAATTACAAAACCCATATGCCTTAAAAGATTTTAACTCAAAAACCCATCTCATCACAAGCCCCCGGAAGATTAACAAAATTCTCAAACAATTTAAGTTTTAATTTTGATAACTGAATAAGATGAGATGTCATAATTAAGCATTAACAAAATAGAGAAACATATTAACTTGAACATAAAGCAATACAGTTCAAATATGATTCTAAAATAGCAAAACAATTGATACATGAGAACTATTATAATTACAGTATTTACCATACATAAGAGAAAATTGCATTAGACACTTCTACTAGTCTGAAAAACAGAAGAACAAACATGTTAGTATAATTAATCAAATACATCACTCTGCATATGCTCAGATAATACTCTAGTCATCAAACAGCAAAATAGTGAAACAAGGTTTAACATCATAATAACTTGACAAACCAATATACTGATATGAAGTAATAATAGATAAAACACTCTATGTATGCTCAGGAACATAGTCATACAGAATATCAAGAAAATTAAACATCAGAGCTTTAACAATTCTAGCCATTTTCTCCCCTTGCATCTGCACTAAACATTCGAGACAAACAGTGGGCAATTAAAGCCTCCTTTCCAGGTAGATGTTCAACATCAAAATTATATTTTTGCAATCTGAAATACCACTGCATTAATCTTGGGCTTTGATGTCTCTGCTTCTCTAAGAATGTCAAAGCATTTTTGTCTGCTTGAATTGGATCAGGGCTGTAAATTACAAGGTTGTCTACATAGCCAATCACGTAATATAAATCACCAAACAATTCATCAACCAATTTCTGAAAAGTAACATAGGTATTTTTCATTCCAGGTGCTAGTTTTCTGAGTTGGTAAATTCCCTGAGGGCAAGTAAATGATGTATAAAGGCGATGTTCCTCTTTAATTAAAATCTGATAAAGCCCTCCTTTTATTCCAATCACAGAAATGTATTCAGCATTTGCAACAATTTCAACTAACGTCTCAACATTGATTGTAGAGATTGTTTCAGTCTCCGTGAACTTATTTAACTGGCTAAACTCTAATTCCACTGTAGGATTAACATCCTGTTTGCCTTGACACACTGAAATAGTATTGAACACAGCTGTTCTACATGGTTCAATCACTCCTTGTGAAATAAGACTTTCAACAGTTCCAGACACTAAATTGCCCTTAGTCCCTTCTAGGTCCATAGGAACAGAAACAGCAGTCAAACCATCATTGACTGTAATAAAATGTTTCACCACATGAGTTTCTCCCGGTGAATTCGAGAAGACGTTTTGGTGATTAGCTAACACAGACTCCAATATCTGTCCTGGGCTAAATTGATCAATGCCTTCCACGCCTTGGTCCAGAAATGCCACACCCCTGAATGCCTGTATTGCTGAATTAGCTGTGCTATCAGGTTTGGTCACAAGAGGCCGCTGTTGCATCCAAGTTCCCTCGGGAGTACTCTGCATAGCCTCAGAAACAGTATCAGCATTCTCACCACTTCCTTGGAAAATAGGCTGTTGAAAATAAGTATGGTCCCAAACCTCTGCCTTTCTTTCTAAAGATCTTTCTGAGAAGATTAACTGTGGTACTGGGCCAAAGTTTCCAGATATGATTTCAGTCTTTGGAGAAACATCGGTACTTTGTAAGCCCAAAAAGTTAGCGCTTCCCCCTACATTGGTTGTGTTAGAAACAGTCTCACAATCTGACAGGTTCAAATGCAGCTTTCTATCTTTAAGCAAGCTTACAGGATTAGCTCCACATTCACTTGTACTATTGAAACAATGTGAAAGTCCATGCTGCAAAACCGCTCCACTATCAACTACTATGGCACTTGGAGATGACTCTGAGAAAACCTTCACTCCTCCAGCCTTCTCAGCTGACTGCTCCGGTACACTGAGTAGGCCACCCCCCTGGTAAATCTCATTACTTCCAAACTGCCATGAAGTACACGGGGTCCCTGTCAACCTAACAGTGTCTGATTTCGCTGTTCCCTCGGGGCTAAGAGAAGGGGGGTTGTTTGAGATCTGACATGCATCAAGATCTGCTGACACAAGTCCTGGCAAAGAATTGAGCTGAGTCTCTATTACATCTAAGCTGATGTGAGGGCTCTCAGTCACAGCAATTGCTTGATTGCTTTGGAAAATCCCTTGCTCTCCCTCTTCTGGCAAACCCATAGTCTCATCCCGAATTATTTCAGAGCTTCTCACCTGACCTGTGCACTGAAAAAGAGCTGAGGGTGGTGCTGAGCTGAATCCCAATGCGCTGAAATTCTCTGGAGCACTGCAGTTTTCCCTTGCGTCGTCCGATGCTAATTCCTCCACGGAAACAGCTTCTCGGCGAACTTTCTCCTGCATTCCTTTCTCTAAGCGTGGCTCCAGGGCCTGTGAATCCTTTGTTTGGACGGGTGATAAATCGCTGTCTTCTCTGGAATGCTCATTAGAATTCCACTGGGCCTCGTTAACTCTTTCCACACAAGCATCTTGCATCTCAGGATCGCTCCCAATTGTTTGGAGCGTCTCGTTGCAGTAATCCCCAAAGGAACCCTGCTGAGCTTGGAAAAACCTTTGCATCAAGCCAGGTTCAGTGCTTAAAAAACGTTTTAAAAGTATGTTTTCCTGGTACAGATGTTCTATAAGGGAATCTCTTTCCCTAATTTTCTGCTTGGCTTGCTTGAAAAATCCCGAAGCCACTTCCAAGATTCTATCCACGGTTGCTGACTGTTTTTGCTCCCCCATATTCTGCTGGCAACCTAGCCTAGGCTAGGTCAGCAATAAAAACAAAACAAAAGAAAAAAATTAAAAATCTCCTCTGCACCTTCGACCAACTGCTGTCACTCTGCTATCCTAAGATATGCAAAGGGGACAGACAGCTGCCAAAACCAAAATAAAATTAAAAATCTTCTCTGCACCTTTGACCAACTGCTGTCACTCTGCTATCCTAAGATAGGCGAGAGGACAAACAGCTGCCAAACCAAAATACTGAAAAATCCAAAAGGAAGAGAAAAGAAAACTGTGACCACTCTGGGAACCTCTCTCTCTAGACTCATCTCCCTCTTAACTCCATCTCCCTCTCTAACTCTGACTCCGCCCCTTTTACATATCTCTCAGCTCTGCCTCTCAGCAACATTAGCCTGCAACATGAATATGCATGAACTACTTAACATAATAAGGGTGAACGCTACAGTCATCTCTTGGTATAATTGGCAGGGGGAAAGGTTTTTGCTAAATTGGATCTAATAAGACCTGTTCCAAATGCACTCTAATGGCAGTGATATGGGGCCCTGGCAACTGAAATCTACCCCTGTCATCGAGCTGTCCATTTAGCATTTTCTATATGGTAATCCCCCGATTAATCTCTAACCATTTATGTATAAAAATATATCCTAAATATATCCATGTATCAGTCCCTTTCTGTTTTATTTACCATCAATTATTGCAAATGTTCAACTCCAGGTGGTCCCTGGAGAACTGGGACCACCCCACTATTCCTGGAACTCTCCTCTCATGGCCGAATAATCCCTCCTGATTCTTGGTGCAATTGTCAATCCTATCATTCCTGATGCTTCTTCATGCCAATTTACCAAACCCCTGGGGGCAGAAGTTCTGAGAACTCCCTGTCTAACTCCATGACTGGCATGCCCCATTGATGCCAAGATGCCATGACTATCCAATATTCTGGACCTAGTTTATGTCAGGCATGCACTAGTATTTGAATCCGCAGCACCCTAATGTCATAATCCGTTCTGAAAATGACATATGGTTGTTTGTTTGCTTCATAATACTGAGCACATTTATGCAGTAATGGTTGCCAGTACTTCCACATGACAAGTGTGGCATGACTTATCTCCAATTTATATTCGATTGGATTTGTTTAAAACAAAAGATGAATATTTTGGGTGGCAGAAGCCTAGATTCCTGAATTGCTATGCTTTGAGCAATAACGTTCATGATGTTTGTCCTTTGTAGGAGTATAAAAGATTACTGTGGCAGTAAGATCCTTTTTTCTCCCCTTGCCGGCTCACCAGTTTAATTTTGCTCAAAGCTGTGTAACTTATGTTGCTTTAATCTGACTGGTCAGGAATCTATTTTAAAGACTGAACTGATCCCCACTGTGGGCTTCCCTGAAGGAATGTTTGCAGTTGTCTAGATTTATCATCTCTTGCCTGACCCACCACGGACAACCTATTAGTTGATAACTAACACTTTGATTTTTTTTCCTGATGTGCATTACTTCACATTTTCTTATATTGAAACACATTTTCCATTTTGCCACCCATTCTCCCAATTTGGAGCTCTTCACAACCCCTTCTGGTCTTCACCACCTTGAAAGGTTTTGTGTCATCTGCAAATTTGGCCACCTCACTGCTTATCCTTGTCTCCAGGTTATTTCTGAACATGGTTGTTGTGGGTTTTTCGGGCTCTTTGGCCGTGTTGAAAGGCACCAGATCCCAGGGACACTCTGCTTTTTGCTTCTCTCCATTGTGAACATTGCCCATTGACACCTACTCTATGTTTCCTGGTTCTCAACCAATTTTCAATCCATAAGAGGACTTGCCCTCTTATCCCCTGACTGTGGAGTTTTCTCAGCAGCCTTTGGTGAGGGTCAATGTCAAACGCCTTCTGAAAATCCAGATAGGCAATATCCACTGGTTCACCCGCCCCCACATGCCTGTTGACCTTTTCAAAGAATTCTAAAAGGTTTGTGAGGCAAGACTTACCCTTACAGAAACCATGCTGATTTTCTCTCAGAAAGGCTTGTTCCTCTATGTGTTTTAAGATTTTATCTTTGATGAGGCTTTCCACCATCTTCCCTGGAACAGATGTTAGGCTAACTACCCTGTAGTTTCCTGGGATCCTCCTCCTTCCCTTTTAAAGGGAAGATGCCTTTTCAATTAGGTGTCCACTATCAAAACACTCACCCAAAATTGGTCAAGCCAGGGTCATAGTCTGCAGCCAAAGAGTGCTACACTGGACATCCCAGCACATGTTGTGAATTGCCATGCACGTATGGAACCCTTCAGCATATGTGAGCCATGCATTACCTGGGAAATCTGTATATAACCTGTAAATCAGATTAGGAAATTGGAAGAGGGAAAAAGCATTTTCGGGTTGTGCCCTAACAATCATCTCTGTGTAAATAAGGAATCCAGACAGCCAATTGGCCTAACAGTGATCTGGTTTGTTTTTTTCCCCCGTTCCCTTTCCTCTTCCTCATCTAATTCTTTTTTCTCTACTTTTTTATTCAATAGTTTGAATATGCCCACAGACGTACCCTTCCAAATCTTTTCAATAGTCTCAGGTGGTGAGATTAATGGTAGAGAATCATCCCCGCAAGGGAGAGCCTGCAGTGGCATGGAATTAAACCCTGTGGCTTGAACCTTAGGATGAGCTTTATCCACCTGCTGAGCAGCAAACCCTGATAACCTGATTTGGTAGGGACCACTGCAGGTTCAACAGGGTCCAAGGCTTTGGAGTACGGACCATGCCACCGGCATTGGGTATGCTGGTCAATATGGGAGCCAGGTGTGCCTCATTCCTGTGCATGGCCAAATCCGGGGTGTGGGGTGTAGTTGCAAGATCCCATGACCAAATGCCTCCATTGCAAATCTTTGTAATTTATCTTATCTAAAAATCTACATGGAGTTTTGTTGGCATGTGTTTAAAAGTATACATGTATTTACTTCAGATATTTAATACATTTAACCTTGCCATGTATTTTAAATTCTGCGTATGGAAACACCACCACCCCCAAAGTTGAAGTGCCCCAAGGTCTAAATCAGGCCCTGCCCAGTATCAAACTGGGTACATCATCTGGTGTGCAATCACCACTGCATCACTGACCATGTGAAGGACCACCCATCAGAGGAAGAAAGCCGCTGCATGGCTGGATTTATGCATTTGGTTTTTCTCAGCTGGATTTAGCCCTTTGAATCACCCGTGCCCTACACATATATTGATATTTGTACTGTATTTGTGTATCTAAGACTAACTGGATTTTGCATGGCCAAATGAAGCCTGTACAAAGGGTCCTGTTTTATGTGGTTGGTTTCTACAGCATGGTCTGGATTCTGAAGTGTTTCAGCAGCAAGCAATTGCTAACTACATGAGGAAGAAAGTATTCTCACTCCCTCTCCACCCACCACAAATGGTGGGAGCTGCTCACCAAGCAGAATCACAGAGCTGGTAACTAAACAGAACACTTTTTCTGAAGACTGTAGATTGTTTACTATGTTTGCTAATAACTTCAGAAGATTTCCTGACACAAATGGTAACCTGAGGGACTCAGGACTTGAATCCTGAAAGTCATTTCATGTTAAGGCTAAATAAGGTTATGATTGTTTGGAGCTTGTTTAAGGATGAATATTGTGATAAATTGCTAGTGTCTTTCTGTTATTGACCAGAAGGGTTGTCTGGCAGTTAGTAAGATGTATGATAAGCAAGTCACTCTGGAGTTCCACACTAATGTAAATGGTACAAATTTCATTCACCAATCTTAAGATCAAATCCTTTTTCATAGATTATAGATATCTTGAATTAAATTACATAAGTCTGCCTAAGGCAGCATATTTTGTGCCAAGTAGCAAATGAATACAGTATGGTACTTTCAAATCTTTATTGTTACAATAATAGCATCATGACATTAAAATCTTGAGCTTTTCTTTTGTTCTGAGTCCTGTTTATAGAATACAAGTGGACAGACAAAAGGTTTATGGTATATACTTTGTTTTTCTATGAACCACAGGAGTCCGTGGTACACCAGCTGGAAACAGGAGGAAAGTAATGGCTCACAAAAGGAAATGGAGAACTAAGGAAGAGAAATTTGTGGACATTTTCCCCCCCAGTACCTAAATGGGAGCCAAATCTATTCCATTCCAAGAATGTACAAAGTATGAACAATTTGTATTATCATATGAAGGTATTCAGATGAATGTGTTAGTGAAGGGTATAGTAAGTAAAATTTATAGACCTGCTAGATTTAGAAGAAGAGAACAAGAATGGGGAACAAGATTCAAGAAAAAGAACAAATGGTGAAGAATGGATGAAGATATGGAAAATGAGGGTTTTATGATTTATGTCAGTGAGAACAAAAGAAAAAAATTAAACTAAGTTTAAGATGGCATTTGACACCAACAAAATTGAATAAAATTAACTCTAATTATCTGAATATCTGTTGGAAATGTGAGAAAGAAATTGATATATACTTTCATATGTGGTAGGAATGTGAAAAAGTACAAAGATTTTGAAAATTAATCTTTAAGGAGTTAACTGATATATGTGAAAGGGATATAGAATTTAATCCTGAGATAGCTTTGTTATCAATATTTGTAAATGTTGAATATGTTATGATGACTAAAGAGTTGATTACCAATTAACAGCAGTCAGGTTAATAACAGCCAGGAATTGGAAATCAAAACTTGAATTTCAAATGGAAGAATGGTATAATGAATTATGGAATATTGCTATAAATGATAAATTAACTTGTAATTTAAAGGTTAAGAAGGGAGAGATTAAATTTTTTTTATGATATATGGGACAGATTGATTGAATATGTGCTAGCAAAAGGAAAAGGGAAAGTTCCAAATCAGGAGTCAATGCAGTTCTGGAGAAGAGGACAATAAAGGAAGAAGAAGAATAAAGACAATGGAAGAAGAAGACTACTGCAAGAGGTGGCATGGAACACATTTGATTTGTAGTTTGATTTATGTATTTTATGTTGTTGTTTGTAATAAAAAAGTATTTAAAAAATCTAATAACCCAATTAAAATCAGGAAAAGCGGCTGGCTCCAATGCTATTCCACAAGACTTAGTGAAATGTGATCTGGATTGGTGGGCTTCAATACTTGCCCTCTTCTTTTCTGTTATAGATAACACTGGATCAATTCCTAAAGCCTGGACCAATGCCATTGTGGCCCCAATTTATAAAAAAGGGGATCACTCTCTCCCATAAAATTATAGGCCAATTAGCTTACTATCAGTGACTGGAAAATTATATGCAAAATACCTATTAAACAAACTCACATCTTGGACTGACAATCAATCTATTATTGGCCTTGAGCAAGTTGGTTTTAGGAAAGGCAAGTCTACAATCGACAATTGCTTAATACTCTTGCACCTTATTAATAAAACATTAAAATATGCTAATGTCAAACTGTATGTGGCCTTCCTTGATTTAAAGGGAGCTTTTGATTCAATAGATAACTATTATGGGACAAATTGTAAAATCTGGACATTGATAAAAGACTCTTCCTCCTCATAAAAGGTTTATACTCTGCAACAACATGCCAAATTTGACTTTCTTGAAGAGGGGAAGTAACCAAACAGGTCCCACCTAACAAGGGAGTGAAACAAGGCTGCATCCTGGCTTCCTTACTGTTTAACTTTTTCATGAACGATCTCACTCCCTTTTTGGCAAGACTTCAATGGCCATCCTCCAAAATTGGGAACTCGTCCCATTCCAATACTACTCTATGCAGATGATGCAGTCATCATTTCCCACACTGGTCCAGACCTAAAATGCCTGATTAATGGATGTGCAGAGTATCTGAGCAAAAATAAAATGCAATTAAACTCTGATAAATAAAAATACTGGGTTTTTTTTGCCAAAACATGGAAACAATTTCAATTGAACCTAAATGGAAATCACACAGAACAGATTAAACAGCATATATACTTACTTTTTCATTATAAACACTCTTGGGTCCCCCATTGAAAAATGGCTATAAACGCAGCTAGGATCACTACTCAATCTATTCCGCGTTTTTACTATAATTCAGGAAATCAGTTTGTCCCGTCAACATTACAAGTTTTCAAGTCCAAAATTATTCCACAAGCCCTCTATGGTTTCCCAATTTGGGCAAGTGCTATGGATCAATTGATTAAACAGCTACAGTCCTCCTTCTTGCATGCCCTACTCAGTGCTCTGTCTGGAGTCCGGAGTATCTTTAATACAGACAATACTGGTGGTCTCATTTTCACTGGAAGCAAAGAAATCATGCTGGTGGGATAGGTTTGGCAATGAGTCATAGCATTGTGAGCCTCAGAAAATTGAGATATAATTACAATATTCTTCAGATCTCTGATCTGGAGACACATCTGTTAAGGCAGCCAACGTATCTTTCATTTTCCTAGATTTGAGGTGTGTTAGCTAACATGAATCAGCTTAAGGAGATTTGTTTTTATCACTGACTATTAATCTGAGTTTTCCAAAATTCCATTCTCACCCCACACTGTTAGTGTGCCTGGCTCATTCCCATGTATACTAAGACAAAGAATGAATTTTCTCCATTCCTCCTTCTCATTGCCACTGTCACTGCCAACAGTGCAGTATCTTAAGGCTTGTTAACTAATGGGTAATGACGAGGAGAACTGGAGGTTCATGAAGATGAAGTGGGCATGTAACCTGAAAAGATGTTTGAGAAGAGGGAGTTTGAGGGACTTTCAGAAACTTGCAGGTGAATTGGGAGGCTTTGGGTAGGAAGGAGAAGAATCTTGGTGGACAGTATTTTCATTGCACCTTTCTGTTGAAGGTCATGGACTGAGAAGAGAGATAAGAACATTGGAGGTCAACCATTGGTTGTGCAAATGACATAATCAGGAGAGGTTATGCTTCTTGTACCATGCCCTGTGCTTTCATGAAGAAGGACTCCTGGCAAGCAAAAAGCTGCACCTTACAGCTACAGTTGGGAAGAACAGATTTTACACATGTCTTGCAAACCTAGTCAGGAGTCCTTAAAAGTGAACTGTGCTGGGTATAATGAAAATAATCCAGAATATAGGAAGACAAGTACTTTGGGATGGCAGTGTAAATCAAGAGTGTAAATGATGACTCAAAAACTGGTTTACAGGAACCTATCAATGGAGAGGAAAGGAAAACAGTGAAGCAACAAGAGGGAAAGAACTGTAGTTTCAAATGTCTCTACACCAATACACTGAGCATGGGAAACAAACAAAGTGAGCTGAAGTCTTAGCACAGAAAGGCAAACATGATTTAATATGCATTATCAAAACTTAGTGGGTGGAGACTGGGATGTAGTGGTTGAAAGTTACAACTTATTCAAAAGAATGGATGAAGTAAGAAAGGAAGAGCAGTAGCATCATATGTAAATGATTTGTACAAATGTCAGCCGTGCTGGTGCTCGTCGCTGAGCAGATCTCCTTTGCCTTTCCCTCCCAGGAATAACATGATTCTTGCTGTTTACCCAGGGGAAGGGGGCTCAGCCTTTTCTGAGGCTTTCATTCCTGCAGCAAACTGTTCATCTCATTGTGGGAATTTTGGCTGTGCAACAGTGTACAGTGTACAGTGTACAGGGAAAGGAGGAGACTGGGGTATGTGCATTGGCACTCACCAAGGTTTGCTTGTAACAGGGTATCAATTCTGATCCCCAGCTGGCCCTGCTGCATGGGTTTTACATTAAATAAAATCAAAGGCAAACTCATAACCATAGAAATTAGCACAAGGGGCAACAAAGCAGTTTGTGGATAAGGAAGGAATATATATTGAAATAAATAAATAATCAAACAAAGAAATATACAAAGAAATAGAGAAGATGTCACCTGTGGTGCTCTAGATCCCCCTAAGGGGCAAGTTGCACTCAGTCAGAGACTTCGACAGGCCGTTTACCTGTAAGAGTTCTACCTTGAAACACAATGTTCTAAACATAGAAATTGGCATATAATGGGAGGTAAGCTAAAACTACTTTCCAAACTTTCTCAGCTTTTTGAACATGTTACTTGAACATACTCATGTTCAGATGAAATCACAGACCATTCCATTACTTTCTAGCCATTAAAGTATTTTAACATTTTCCTGGTATTGGAGTATGACCATATTTGTAGCAGAGTGAGTGGCCAGCCCTAGCATTAGGCAAAGTAATTTTTTCCTCAGATGACAGCAGAGGCAACCTTCTAGATATTTCTCATTGATTTCATAGTCACTTCCTTTATAAGAAATAGCTATGTATTCCACATAGCCTCTCCTGGGCTCAGTAACCAAGCCTGTCATTTCAGGTGTTTTGAAGATGCTGTCCCATTGTCAGTATTCAAGTAAGATATAACTGTCAGCCCAGTCAGTTGATGTGTGTGGACTGTGTAGTGAGCATCAATTTACCATTCATCTCTGCCTGCAAAATATATTTGGTCAGCCCTGAGGATATATGCTGTGCACACGTCATGAGTGGTGCAAGTATTCCATGCCAAAAGTGGCAAACCAGCAAGACATTGCCAATATTCTGGAGTCACCGTTGAAATGAATTCTGGGAAGGAATGAAATTTTCAAGGTTCTTTATCCTTTCACAAAGAAGACTGATGAATAATGCATTGCCTTTCCATGGGCTTAGCCCTGTTGATAGAATCTATCCAATGATTAATTATCTCCTCTCAGGCCAGCTTTTCCACTTCCTAGCCCTGTCACTGGTAACAGACTCTGGTGAGTCTTGCTACAGATTAGAACATGAGATAAAACAGCAGAATTTCAGAAATTTGTCCTCTTACATGTTGATGTCCTTTAGATTGTGCATGTTGGAGGATTTTTGAGAGAAGCTGATTACTTCCTTAATACTTCGGATAAACATTTGCTTTAAACTATGTTGAGCTTTGGGAACTTCAAGAACAAAACTGTTAGGTCAGTTATTAATACTTAGAAGTGTGTGAGAAATTCACTTCTTTGACTCCCCCACTCTTTCATGATTATTTTGAGTTGGAATAGCCCTATAAAGACTGTGTCACATGTTCTTCCTGAATAGTTGAATTGGCTCTTAGATAATGTTGGTTCAACCAAATAATAAAATAGAACTATCTGATCAGCTGAAATCCTGTTGCGTTGTGTAGTAAGTGGCACTCAAGAAGACCCACTGAATCAGTGAGGATTTGGGGAGCCAGCTCCTCCATATATTTCATTGATTCAAATAGGCCTACACTAGTTGTGATTTACTTTGAAAACACATTTCTTTGTGAATGAAATACAGCATGAATTGGTTCCCATAGATAAGTACGCCAACAGATAACCCATCATTTCACAATTCATTATTAAATTATTTATTAAATTATTTACAGCTGCCACTGAAAAACACCTGATTGGAAAAGGTAACTCAGCAGTTTTATCTGTACTGTTTGATTTCTGATGGTTTGTTCATATGCACAAGTAATTAGTAGATGTGATAGGTGTGAGACATTTCAATATGTGAGTAAACCCAACTGTTGTTTCTATTTGTGTCTATAAATGTGAATCTGTGAAGAGAAATTGTATGTCCTCCTTTGTTCTCTATTTTGGTAATCTACCTTTTTGATACTTAAATGTCAACCCTGATTTCTTGGTATATATTAAAATTGAATATATACCTGACTTCTCACAAAATAGATGATGAGACAGCAGGGATATGATTCCGAGATACATTTAAGAGACAAAATAAAAAGCACTTCTGATTAGCATCAGCTGCAAATCCCCTGTCTTAAATTCTGCAGCCTTACCATTCAGAAAATACTAAAATAAATACTTTATTTTATTTTATTTTATTTTATTTTATTTTATTTTATTTTATTTTATTTATTGCACTTATATGCTGCCCATCTAGAAATAGTCTACTCTGGGTGGCTCACAACATACAAGGTGAAAACAATTTGAAATATATATTAACAGTTTTTCAACAATATACAGAACAACAATAGTTCAAGATGGGATGAAAAGAGAAGTTCAGTAGTGCCTGGAGGGAAGGCCTGTCTGAATAACCAGGTCTTAAGTTGGTTTCTGAAAATACCCAGCTAGGGGGCCAAGCGAATCTCAGAGGGGAGTTTGTTCCAGAGAGAAGGAGCCACTGCTGAGAAGGCCTGGTGTCTTGTTTTTTCTTTCCGGGGCTCCCTTAGTGTTAGGCTCCTCAATCACCCCTCCTGGCTAGATTGGGTGGTACAGGTAGATCTAGGTGGGAGGAGGCGCTCCACCAAGTATCGAGGTCCTAAACCATTTAGGGCCTTGTATGTAATCATTAAAATTTTGAAATCAACATGGAAGCGTACAGGCAACCAATGCAAGGCGGCCAGGGTGGGAGTGATATGTTGGTATTTCCTCCCTCCAGTAAGAAGTCTGGCCGCCGCATTCTGCACCATTTGGAGCTTCCGCATCAACCGCAGAGGTAGCCCCATGTAAAGCGCATTGCAGTGGTCTAATTTCGAGATTACGAGCGTGTGGACCAGAGTGGTGAGCGCCCCAACATCAAGATAGGGATGCAGCTGGGCAATCTGCCAAAGATGGAAATATGTGGAACAGACCACTGATACCACCTAAGTTTCCATGGTAAGCGCCGGGTCCAGGTATATCCCCAAGCTGCAAACCTCACTCTTTGCAGTGAGAGTCACCCCCCCCCCAAAAGAGAGGGAGTTTCCCAAACTGCTGATGGAGGGTCCACCCACCCTCAGGACCTCCATCTTGCCCGGGTTCAGCCTCAGCCCATTTTCCTGCATCCATTGCAGTACAGCCTCCAGGCAGCGCTGAAGGGATGAACCGGCATCAGCTGCAGTTGGAAAAAAGGAGATGTAGATCTGGGTGTCATCAGCATATTGATGGCACAATGCTCCAAACTCCCTTATGACCCCACCCAGCGGCCTCATGTAGATATTAAACAGCTTTGGGGAGAGGGTCGAGCCCTGCGGAACTCCACAATTGAGGCACCAGAGGGCCAAGTCCCCCTCCCCAAGCTGTACACTCTGAGGACGGTCCTTCAAGAAGCGGAGCCAGGCAAGCGCCAGGCCACCAATTCCCAACTTGGAGATCCTCTTCAGGAGGATACCGTGGTCGACGGTATCAAAGGTAGCTGAGATATCGAGGAGGACTGACTGGGACATTTCCCCTCTGTCGGCCTCCCTCAATATGTTACCTAACAAGGCGACCAATGCTGTTTCTGTATCATGGCCTGGCCTGAAGCCCAACTGGAACAGATCCAGGGCATTTGTTTCATGTAAATCTGCCTGAAGCTGATCGGCCACCACCCTCTTGACTACTTTGCTAATGAAAGGAACATTGGCAACGGGCCTATAATTGCCAATATCGTCCGTGGCCAAATTAGGTTTCTCTTGAATGTGCCTAATGAGTGTCTCCTTGAGGGTGCGGGGAACCCTGCCCTCAAGAAAAGACCCATTAATTATTGCTGTGGCCCATTCAGTTGTTATAGGCCTGGCTGCTTTGATTAGCCAGGCTGGGCAAGGGTCAAGAAAAGAGGTGGTGGCCCGACAGTGGTCTAACGCTTTGTCCACAATATCAGACATCACAGGCTGAAAGACATCTAGAGTCACCGGGCAAGGCAGAGCACTGGACATCTCTGCTTGATCCACTGTATCCAAAAAAGGAAAAAGCTCCCGGCAGAGGGCCTCCACTTTTGATTTTAAAAATGCTGCAAATTGATCGGGTGAAATACTAGGAGGAGGCCCATCACTTAGACCAATTTCGGATAGGTCTCAAACTATATGGAAAAGTTCCGCCTGCTGATTTGAGGCCTCACTTATCCGGTCAGCAAGGTGAGCTCGACTAGCAGCCCTTATCTTAGCAAGGTAAGGTTAGTCACAGCCCTGACAGCTTCCCTATTATAATCCATCAGTTTCCTTCTCCACTTGCACTCTAGCCTTCTCCTGCTTCGCTTCATCGCTCATAGTTCCTGATTAAACCAGGATGCAGGCCGAGCTGTGCATTGGAGAGGGTGTTTAGGAGGGATCGTGTCAACAGCCCTAGTGGTGGCTGTAAACCAGTTGTCAACGAGTTGCCTCGATAGGAACACCAGCCAGATCTGCCAGAATCCCTCTCATGGTATCCTGGAATCCTATAGGATCCAGCAGCCTTCGAGGGCAGACCATTAAAATAGATCCTTACTCCCTGTGAGGTGGGAGGGCCACAGAGAGGTTACATTTTATTAGGTGGTGATCTGCCCATGAGAAGGGAACTGACACAAGGTCAGTCACCATCAGTCTACGCTCACTCCAATTGGTGGAGAAAACCAGGTCTAGTGTATGGCCTCCCACATGGGTGGGGCCTTTAACATATTGGGACATGTTCAAGGAAGCCATGGTTTCCAAAAACTCTAGAGCTGGACCAGAGGTCTCATCCTCCGCATGAACGTTGAAATTCCCCAAGACCAGAAGCCTTAGGGATTCCAAAAGAACTGCGGACACAAAGCCCACCAGCTCTGGTAAGGAGATGGCTGGGTCGCGGGGAGCATGGTAACCCAGCAAAATCCCAATACCATCCCTGGCTCCTATCAACACATGGAGGGCCTCCAATCTGGCTTCACCACCACAGAGTGCCTAGTAACCTGAAGAGTGTTTTTATATACAATGGCTACTCTCCCCCGTCCCTCCAGTCTACCTTGGTGCTGGACAGCATAACCGGGAGGACAAACAAGGGCCAGGGGTGGACCCCCTTCCCCACTAATCCATTATGTATGCCAAGTCTGCATCCTCTTCCAGAATAAGATCATATTTACCTGGAATTTATTGGATACAGACCTGGTATTCAACAACACCAATTTTAGAGTGGAGGGTTGATAGTTCTGGCTTCCTCGATGCTGGCAGTTGGTCAAAGTCCCAGAACGGTGTACAGCTTTCAAACATCTGTTCACCATTCTTCTGACATGAGTAGGGACTCTGTCAGTGCCATATCTCCCTCTACCCATAATCATCCAGATATTCAATGGCCCCTCGCTGGGAAGGCAGGTCTTCCACTCCATAGCAGGCAGCAAAAGAAAGAAAAAAAGAAAAAGAAAGAAAGAAAAAGAAAAAACCCAAAACACAAGATTAATACAATTTGAACCAGACATATATAACAAAAAATATTAAACTAAATAGCTAACAATAATTGAAATAAACAATTAAAGTGCATAAAATTGATAAAAAGTGCATAAGCCAATTACAATAAAATGAACAGGATAAAGTAAATGCAGCAAAACAAAATAACATAGAATGAAATAAATTAACTTTAAGAGTAAAAATAAAAATAAAGTAAACAATGCAAGTAAACAATATATAGAAGGAACCAGAAATTAAGCTTTAAATTCCTCCCACCCAATACCCTTAAAGCAAAAATAAAATTAAACCCAAAATTTCCTCCCCCCACTCACAGTCCTGTTCCATCTTGTTCTGTCAGTAGTTCTTATAGTTCCAGATGTTATTAGAAAGCTTTTCAAATTGAGATTGGGGAATGTTTCGGTGCTGAGCAGGGAGAGATAACAGTAGCAAAGAGTTGGTAAGTAAAATGGCGCTACTGTTGCCGTTCTTTGAACCAAGAGGGCAGCCGACATGTCCACACTGCATCTGATGTAGTCAAGAGAGAGGGCAGAGGGGATATTTCCTGAAGGGATCGGAGGCATGGCAACAAGCAAAGGGGCAGCTAGCTGGATCTCACAGCAGATGGAACAAATGGGACCCCAGTGCCGGCACCCCACTCCGAATTCTCTGATGAAACCACCAGCTCTCCAGCAAGTTGGGAAACTCCTCTGAGTGTCAAAGACTCCTCGTGTTCTCCCAAACTCTTTAGGCTGTACCCTGCAGGCTTCCCCATCGAGCCCCCCATTCACCTCCAGGCAGGAACCGCAAAGGACTTGCAGGGCTAGCAAAGCCTCCCAACAAAGGCTCCCTGGCTCTCGGTCACCAGCACAATTTTCTTCAGAGCGCCGCAGACAGCCTCAAATGAGTACCCGCAATCAATACTTTATTACGGTCAAAGACCAGTAAAACCAAATCAATATAAAATAGATACATATAATTATGGCTTAGTAAGATCAGTAAGGGTAATAAAATTCAATTAAAACATGATAAAACAACCCTTCTTTCCAGTTAATAACATCATGTATCCTTAATATATATAAAAACCTGAGCCAGTGTTATATTAAAAACATGTCCATCTAAAATCACCTACCCAAACATTTGATTACGAATAACCATTGCTGCTGCACAGAATTTGGCCACTTGTCTCGTAATATAAGGGGTATTGTCAGAGAGTAACAGCTGGACATAATCCTCCTCTGATCTCCCGGGAGATTTACAAATAATAGATGATAAAAGCTCCATTTGAAGATCCTGATAGAAAGTACAGAAAAGGAGAACATGACCAACTGATTCAGCTTTCTCACTGTTACAAGGGCAGAGAAAATCTGATGTAGACAAACATCAAAATTTTCCCTCCAAAAGCTTAGACGGAAATACATTGAGCCTAGCAAGTACCCGCAATCAGAGCTCCAGCGCCAGCTCTGATCTCCTGCCTTGTCCCACACTTCCGACCCTATCTGCAGCCATGAAAACAGCCCCTTCTCTCAGCCTCCACAGCACAGCCAGCCACCAAGAAGAACAGGATGGCAGGAATCAACAGGGCAGGAATCAACAAAATAAATGGACAAAATAAACGAAGAAAGAAGAGAAAGGAGAAAAGAAATCAGACCGGTGCGGCAGAGAGAAACGCCTTCTATTAGTATAAGTATTGATAGGAAGGAGGCATCATTCACAAGGAAGCTGAAGGAGGAAATACAGAAGCAACAGGTACATAATGAATCAGGGCCTGTCTAAATTAGATGGAAAACCTATGGCCCCCATTTCCTCAGCCCTCCCCAAGATATTTTTTAAGGCTCAAAAACTCTCTTTGGGCTCTCTAGGGAGCATTATGAGCAGTTCTGCCATGTTTTGAGTTGCCCAAGCACAATTGGCCTCCACACCATAAATATTTTAAAAAACATAGTGGATGCTACAGGGCATAAGAGTGCTTTTCAAGGCAGTCCATTGTTGTGAAAAAATGTGGGTAATATGAAGGTCATGGGAGAGTCTTCCATGGTCCACAAATGAGCATGGGGAGCGGTCAGATTCTGGAAACTGCCCACCCTTGGTCTGAAACATTTATTCCAGATGGTTATCAGTGTTTGCCTTCTTGATAACGTTAGACTCTCTAATGGAGATGGGTTTACCAGTTAAAACTCTGAAAATGCCACAGATAGGCATGGGATCACCTGATGTTTAGTCTTTGGCTTCCTCTAAGAAGTTAAAGAAACTGTGTAATTGCTGCCTATCATATGACTTATGATGTTTTGTGTTTGATTCAAAACTCAGCCCTAACTACTCGCTACATTAAATAAAGTACTTCATATTTGCTTTATTTTCAAATCCCAGAAATCACATGGGGCATATGCAATCAGGAGTGGGAATTGTGACAAACCCAGACCTACTGGGATATGTCACACAGTTACACTAAGCTGCCACCAACCATTCCCTATAAGAAGTCACACAGACCAGGGATGGATTTTTAAACAATAAAAGAATAAGGTTTATTTTAAATACACACAGGGAAAAATAAACAATCAGGTGAATAACATAAAGGAACGTGGCTTATTCTCACTCATACAAGCATACAGTTTGGTTCACCCAGAACCTTAACTTAAAGCCCAGACCCTGAACCTATCAGTTCTGGCTAACCAACAGACACCTGAACCTATCAGGTTGGTACTCTGACACACAGTAGTACCCTGTCTGACACACAGACTCCCACACCAACTCCTTCTTCCCAGCTGCTGCTTCGTCTGCTTAGCTTCTCCACACACGCATCACATATTTATACAGTACAGCCCCTCCTCCTGATGTCCCGCCTTCCACTCCCCATAGGATGGAACTTTCCCTCCAAACCCATGACAGACAGGTAACATCAGTGCTGTATGTAACACCTCCCCTCTTTAAAAGTTGTTTTGTAGGGGGAAAGCTAAGGTGCTTTTCACCAAAAAACAACCTGTATAAAATACACAACAACAGTTATACATACCATATTATACTTACATATACTTACATTCTAAGTTAAACCATAGCAAATATGCATTTAAACATTTACCATATACAGTACATCAATTTACCTTTATTAATACAAACCAAATTCAAAACCAGGTACATTTTACTTTTTATCAGCATTATATACACATAGTCCATGTTTCCTTCGCCGTCTTCATTCTTCAGGTCTTCTTGATAAGGCGTCAGCAACACAGTTCACTGACCCTCTGACCACCTTCACTTCAAAGTCATAGTCCTGTAGGTTTAAAGCCCACCTCATAAGTTTGCTATTGTGGGTTTTCATTGTCTTTAACCATTGCAATGGTGAATGGTCAGTACACAGAATAAAATGTCTTCCCCAGATGTAAGGCTTGGCCTTCTGGATCGCGTAGACTATGGCCAAACACTCCTTCTCCACGGTTGCCAAATGTCTCTCACCTTTTTGAAGTTTCCTACTCAGGTAGGACACTGGATGTTGGTCACCATTCTCATCCTCCTGGCACAGAACTGCTCCCACCCCGCTGTTAGACGCATCGGTGTAGATGATAAACTCCCGGTCGAAGTCTGGAGCACGCAGGACAGGATAGTTGATTAACGCCTCCTTCAACCTCTGGAACGCCGCCTCACAGTCGCTGGTCCACGGGATGCTGTCATCAGCCTTCTTCCTCGTCAGATCGGTCAGCGGAGCCGCAATCTCGCTAAACCTCGGGATGAACTTTCTGTAGTAGCCCACCAACCCAAGAAATGATTTGACTTTTTTCTTGGTGTTGGGTCTAGGCCAACCACGAACAGCTTCTATTTTGGCCTCCAGGGGTTTTATCATTCCTCCCCCTACCATGTGACCCAAGTATTTTATTTCTGGGCTACCCAGCTGACACTTGCTGGCCTTTACTGTTAGCCCTGCTGCACTTAACCTCTGCAGCACTAACTCCAGGTGTATCAGGTGATCTTCCCAGGTATTACTGAAGATCCCTATGTCGTCAATGTAGGCCACTGTAAAGTCACTGAGCCCTGCCAAGGTCTGGTCCATCAGCCTTTGGAATGTGGCTGGTGCATTTCTGAGACCAAAGCTCAGGACTCGAAACTCATAGAGACCAAAAGGGCTGCAAAAGGCAGTCTTTTCTTGATCCCTGGGATCAATTCTTAATTGCCAATATCCCTTTACCAGGTCCAATGATGAGATGAACCGACAACCCCCTATGGTTTCAATCAGGTTGTCTAGCCTGGGCATTGGGTAGGCATCAGGAGTGGTTACACGGTTTAATTTCCTGTAATCGACACAAAACCTAATGCTCCCATCAGGCTTGTCCACAAGGACTATCGGAGAGGACCAAGGACTAGAAGAGGGGACGATTATGTTCTCCCTAAGCATCTCGTCCAGCTCCTTCCGCACCTTGTCCCTATAGGGTCCCGTTACTCGGTATGGGGATACTGCCTGCGGGGGTGCATCCCCTGTATGGATCCGATGCATCACTCCCTTCACTATCCCCGGCTTGTTGGAAAACACCTGTTGATATTTACTAAGCAGCATTTTTAGTTCTTGCTGCTGGTCTTGGGTGAGTGCAGGACTGATCTTTACCTCCTCTGGGTTGTATTTTACTTCCCCTCTACCCTCCCAGAAGGGTAATTCCGCTTCCTCACTCTCAGCTGCTTTTATCGCGAATAAAACCCTCTGTTCCCCTCTGTAGTAGGGTTTTAGGGCATTCACATGAACCACCCTCCTTGCTTGGTTCTCCTCCTGCTCTATAAGGTAGTTCATGTCTGACATCTTGGAAATGACCCTATATGGTCCTGCCCATTTGAGCTGCAGTTTATTCTCTCTGCAGGGCCTAAGCCAAAGCACCTCCTCCCCTGGGTCAAAGTGCCTCTCTCTAGCTTTGTGGTCATACCAAGTTTTCTGTCTGACCTTCTGAGCTTGCAGGTTTTCTGCTGCCAGCTCTAGATTTCTCCTTAGGTCATTCATCAAGGTGTCTATGTAAGTCACAACGTCTTGTGGGTCATCCTGGGTGATCTGCTCCCAATTTTGTTTGATCAAATCAAGGGGCCCTTTCACCCCTAAGTGTGCAGCAAACATGTCAGAGTGACCCCTTTGTAAGATCATGGGGCGATACGTTTCAGGTACCACTAGCTGACTTCTGATCCCATCTCCCCCTTTTGAGATATTCCTCAGGGTTTCTCTATATAAAATCCCCTTTTTCTCCAGAAATCTCACTGGGGTTTCAGGTGTTAGCTGGGCATCAGTCACCTGTTCAAAACACTTTTGGAGAGTGGCGTCTGCCTTTTGCTCCTGTCCAAATCTGCTGTCTGTGGTTAAGGTTTCCACCACAGCTTCTGAACTCCCCTCTGCTTCCGTCTCTGGCTCATCATTACCCCCCTGAACTGTCCCTGTGGTGGCTTGTGAGCGTGTAATCACTAGCACCCGTTTCACATGTTCAGCCAGGTCATTTCCCACGAGCACGGCTGCTGGCAGAGTCGATGAAATTGCTAGCCGCCAAACTCCCCTCCAGCCTTGAAAGTTGACAGGTACCTCTGCTACTGGCAGAGAGATTACCTGCCCCTCAATCCCTGCCACCTTCATGCTCTCATTTGGGATTATAAACTCCCTAGGAATGATATCTGGATGGCACAGGGTTACCTGGGAACAAGTGTCCCGCAGCCCCCTATACTGACGGTCAAGTATTCCTACGTCCACCCCGGCTGTCTCAAACAACTGAGAATCTGTTTTCACCAGCAAGCAGCGCTTTACCTCTATAAGAGGACCATTTTCCTCAGCCTGATCAGCAGAGGTAGCTGTTCCAGACTGAGTAGCCATGGCAACAGGCTCCCTCAGTGACACTGAGCCTTGCTCTTTCTGGACACAGAACACAGCTTTTGGCTTGGTCCCACTAGAATTCTGAGGCACCATTCCTTTTAGCTGCTTTAATTTCTCACACTCTGAGATTAGATGACCCTTTCCCTGACAGAAATAACATTTTCTGGTGTATTTTGATTCTCTCTCATCTTGTTTTGGTTTTCCCTCCAAAATCTGAGGTCTTAGTTTCATGTCTGAGGGCTTCCCTTCACCATGGGCCCCTCCCCCTTGCTGGTTTTTCCCTGGTCCCTGAGAGTACTTGCTGTAGGTTTCTTTGGGTTTACCCACAGATTTCCCCTCACCCAAGGGCTTTCTTATTTGGGAAATAAAATCTGCGATCTCTGCGGCTGCTGCCACAGATTTCGGTTTCCTTTCCCTCACCTGGAATTTCAATTCCCCATGCAGGACTGAATAGAACTGTTCCAGGGCTATCAAATCTTTAAGCTGTTCATAGGTCTCTGTTCCCTCCTGCGATAGCCATTTCTCAAGCAGCCTCACCAATTGGGCCCCCACTTGGGTAAAAGTCTGTTCTGGTTTTTTGGTTAGGGACCTGAATCTTTGTCTCAGCTGCTCTGCATTTATCCCATGTCTGGCAAACACCAGTTTTTTAAACTCTGCAAAATCTTTCATCAGTTCCTCAGGCATCTCGGCATAAACCTCAGCCAGGCTACCACTGATTAAAGATCGCATGATGGTCATCTTCTCAGTTTCCCTCACTGAGAAGTCCACAAACGCTCTTTCCACTAAGGAAAAGAACACCTCAGGACAATCTCCCTTGTGGTACACAGGGAATTTCTTCAGGTCAGCCTTAGACAATTGGCTTCCCTCAGAATCCCTATTATTATTATTGTTCTGGTTCATCAGTTCCAATCTCTTTAATTCAAACGCCATTCTCTCTCTCTCCAATCTTTCCTGCCTCTCCCTTTCCTCCATTTCAAATTGCCTCATCCTCAGTTCATGCTGTTGGACTAGGATCAATTTTCTGAGTTCTGGGTTCTGCTCTCCTGTGCTGTCACCCTGCACTGAGCCAAATTCATCCTCAGAACCTTGGTCAATCTGGGGGTCTTTCACTTCACTCATGTCTGCTATCTGGCTTCGAGTCAAGGGCATAATCCCCCCTCAGAACAGGCTGCTTTAAAAAGTCAAGCCTCAAAATAAAACGACCACTTTTTTCCTTCTTGCCTCAGAACCAGCTTGCCCTAGAGACTGCTGCTGTTCTTCAGCACTAAAGTTGCAACAGTATCGAGTCAGAGCCTACCCCCCTCTGCTGGGCCTCTCAGCTGGCAAGCTAGCTCACTGTTGCTACGCAGTTTTGCCTCAGCTTTTTCCCGCCAAAACTAGGCTGCCTCAGAGCACCTTAATCTAAGTCTCCCCAGTTGGCACGTTCTTCTACTAGCGCACCTCCCCGTGAGGTACACCTAGAAGATTACCTACGCGCCTCAGACTGTCCCTGACTAGACCCCCCTTGCTCTGGGCACACTTGCCAAGGCTTTGCTGGACCACTGGACAACTGGACCAGTCGTATCCCACACGCTGGACACCAATCAATGTGACAAACCCAGACCTACTAGGATATGTCACACAGTTACACTAAGCTGCCACCAACCATTCCCTATAAGAAGTCACACAGACCAGGGATGGATTTTTAAACAATAAAAGAATAAGGTTTATTTTAAATACACACAGGGAAAAATAAACAATCAGGTGAATAACATAAAGGAACGTGGCTTATTCTCACTCATACAAGCATACAGTTTGGTTCACCCAGAACCTTAACTTAAAGCCCAGACCCTGAACCTATCAGTTCTGGCTAACCAACAGACACCTGAACCTATCAGGTTGGTACTCTGACACACAGTAGTACCCTGTCTGACACACAGACTCCCACACCAACTCCTTCTTCCCAGCTGCTGCTTCGTCTGCTTAGCTTCTCCACACACGCATCACATATTTATACAGTACAGCCCCTCCTCCTGATGTCCCGCCTTCCACTCCCCATAGGATGGAACCTTCCCTCCAAACCCATGACAGACAGGTAACATCAGTGCTGTATGTAACAGGAATCACCAAATCTGTAGGGAGGGGACATTGGCTCTGTAGCCATTTTGCTTCTCACACACTCACCAGGAAGGACAGGTCAAAAGAAGAAGAAAGAGAGAAAGAAAAAGAAAAAGAATGAATGTCAGTGGAATTTTCTTTGTTTTTAAAAGTTTGGTGTGAGTTATATTTTACTTACCTAAAGTTAGTCCCAAAAGGGACATGAAAGGAATTCTTCCCAAATAATGTGAGGACTCTGAGCACATTCAAGTATCTCTTGGGCAGCAATGACACCCTGTTGGGCTGATTCTTCCATTCCAGATGCACCACTGGATTGCTTCTGAAATGAGTGAAGAAGTCCATGCATGAGGTCTCAATCCAGGTAAAATTCATGTAGGAGAATTTTTATGTAAAAAAAGAAAGAAAGTGATGCTTTGCTGTATGGTACACAATTAAGGTGTTGTGTCCAGTTTAACTCTCATGAATTATACACAACTCAGAATTATATACAACTAGTCTTTCTTAAAAAAATTATGACTAAAATTTCAACAGAACAATAACAATATGTTCTCATCCTCAAAATATGAATATTTTGCAGTCTATCTCCTAGCCAAAACACCAAGTAAAGTTTTGAAAAAAGTCTTCTATAATTCATAACATGTTCCACTGTAAATAATTCAAGATGTAAAATGTTTTTTAAAAATACAATAAATGTAAGCATATTCTATTATTCTGTGGTATCATTTCTGTAAAGGAAACATGGTGGAATACATTTCATAGGTAAGATAAAACCACAATTACCTTTGTTTTAATTCCCAAAGCAAAATACAAAGTACTTCTGTGAACATTATGTCACCACTAAAGCACCAATTACTCTCCCTTTCACAGGTTAAGCCATCTTAGTTATTGCAAGGGTGGCATTTGCAATACATCATTCTCTGCTCCTTCAGTTCTTCAGAAGCGTGCTTGCAGTGAAACAGTCAAGTTTTTTTTAGGGCAATCCATGACAGAATTCAGAGAATGGTGTCTATGCATCATTTATATGGAGTTGTGCTTTGCCTGGGTCAAAGATCGTCAACTTTTCTATTCTCTGGGGAACACTCCATTCTCCAGATAATGGTCCACAGGATGGAAGCATATGTTGCTGCACATACTGACCCCATCACAAAAATCCAAGCTCTGTCATAAAGTTGCTGCCATCTTGCTGCTAGCAAAGTCTTCACAGATAACTTCAAAGCAAGGACATTACTTACAGAGACATTTAATATATTCACTCAGGGAATACCTCTATTACTCATGATATAAAAAATGTTTCAGTTCTCCATTCAGGTGAAAAATGTGTGCCAGATATTTGCCATGCCCCTGATTTAAATTCAGCTGCATTTAAATTCAACATAGAGTAATCTATTTGTGAGAATGTGGATAATTTGAGGGATGTTATGTAATAATATATATGAAGGAAATAGGTGGTTCTACTTATTTTCTTAGTCTTTTCTCTTAGTCTTTGAAGACTATTGTCCAAGAAAATATGTAGGATGCATAAGTACGTTGGCATTATTAGGAGTGGTGAATAATTTGTAATTAATTAGTCCCCTGATCAAGTTCCTGGTCATGTGTGAAGTCATACAACAGGAGTACTTCTAGGAGTACAATGGGGAACTCATTAATAGGAACTATTCACTGCTATGAGTTACACCAGTGCGTCTATTCAGGTGAAAATAGTTGATTCTGGACTCTTGGATTCTTTTGTATATGACTTTAGATACTCCTTATGTATAAACCTGATTTATTATTTGATATACTTAGTTTTTTCATATATCGCCCTCTTTTTATTATTTGGATATTTTTACAAAATAGACAAAACTAGATTAAATCAATATGCTGTGGCCAAAGAAAATATATTTGCAGATCTTATTTGCCCTGGTGACCATCAGGGCCAGGACCCATTAAGCAGAATGTCACATATACTGGAGGAAGGTCCTGGGTTATTTCTACCACACAATATTTTCTAGGTGTCCTACATTAGCACGATCCCTTGCAGGTGGTAGAGGACACTATTCCATTGCCACTATTGGAGTTAGATGCAGTAACCAGTCTAGTCAGCTTTATACATGGACTAGGAATGGAACCCCCATGCAGAAAAATATCCTGGGATGACGCAATCCTTCAGGTGGATATTAATCAGTCCAATATTATTTTCCTACTTTTGGATAGATTCCAAAAGTTGGAAAAGTCATTTTAAAATGAGAGAATATAATGAGATGCCAAAGCTACCCATTATGAGTGCCATTGTATCATTCTAATAATCTCTGCTAGGTCTTCCTAAAAAGACGTGGTACATTAAAAGTTATTATCAGCTTATGGTAAGCCCTTTCCCAAGGATACTGTGTCTTTAAAAAGTTTTTTTTTCTTTTCTTTCCTTTCCTTTCCTTTCTGTTCTATCCCTTTCCTTTCCTTTCCTTTCCTTTCCTTTCCTTTCCTTATACAAAGACACACTGTTTGGGTTATGAATATAATTAATGTTTTCTATGGTGGGCTTCATCAGTATGTCTTGCTGCATACAACAAGTGAGACATGTCAAGCTTGCTGTCAAGGCCCACTCCTGTTTGAGTGCTAAAGTGATTTGTTTACCCACTGCTGAAATGGTCTGTACCCTTCCCTTGAATGCAGTGGGCCAGTGGCATCCTACAGAAAGTGGAAATAGTAATTGCATATTATACTTCTAATCTGCCAAACACACTCTTTTATTTAAATTGCCTGGCCTATAAATCATAAGTAATCACCTCAAGCCTAAATGACCTTAACAAGAATTATAGTGAGACTTGTTCAGCTGAAATATATGGGAGCACACAGTTCAGTCTGTCTTCTGTTTAGTCTCTGCTTGCATGACATGTGTTGCTCACATGCCTGCAATACCATCTTGTGATGATCTGGAAGTAGATATGTGCTGCCATCCCATCTCAAACACTGAGTTTTTCAGTGGAGCTGGTTTAGGCAATCTCTACACAAGGGAATAAATCAATGCAAATCTGATTTCAAAAACAGCAGCACCCAAAAGCCAGTTTCAGAATATTTTCGCCTCTCAGAATGCTCTGCTATGGATCTGAAAGTGACTATTGCAGGAAAAACAAATCAAAATCTTGACTGATTCAAAACTTTCATATTTGTAACAAACCAAGACCAGGACTGAAGCACATATGACTTCCTTCTCTTCCTTCTCCCCTCTTCTCTGGGAATATTCTGCTAAGAAGGGACAAAGAGAGGAGTCTGGCTGCTACCTTTGCTTCTCAACCACTACTGGTTTCATCCAGTTGACACAGTAGCAGGAAGAACTTGACAACTGTCAGTATTATTCCTCAGGTCTTTTTTCATGTGATATGGTAAGTTACAACTTAACTTGGGATAGATTTAAGTTCCAACTTACAGTAGTGCCTTGACTTACGAACTTAATCTATCCCAGACGATGTTCATAAGTCAAAGTGTTCATAAGTCAAATCAGGATTTCCCCATAGGAATGCATTGAAACCTGATTAATCTGTTCTGGCTGTTTTTTGTTCATATGTAGAGGCGCCGTTTGTAAGTCAAAGCATTAGTTTCCATAGGAACTAATGCAAAACTGGTTAATCCATCCTCTACCACTAGGGGGAGAAATTTTTTTAACCTAAGATGACTTGGGTTAAAAAACATAGGATCTTGAGCCCCTCCCAAAAATAAAGAGCAGCTTTCCTGTTTGGGTCTGCCAATAGAAGTGGGCATAGTGCAGATGGCTTAACAGGGGTGGGTGCCAGCATAAAAAGGCCTGTGCTGCTGCTGCGTTCCTTACTTTCATGCTCCTGCTGTGGGGGCTGACCCTGCTCCCCCAGCACCTCCCTCCTGGTGGATATTAGGTTTGGAGGGGGGCCTAGCTCCCCAAAGGTCAACAGAGGGGTTGCTGCTGGGTACACGCCACTTATGGATGTGGGTCAAAACAGCTCTCATACTCCTGATCGTATTGATATTGGAGGCATGCGCATTTCCCCACATTGTATTCCCAATTTAAGGTTTTAACTCCTTCACTTTTCCCTTTAACATGTGGCTCGACTTCAACCAGCCACAAGGTGCTGTCAATGAGGTCCCAACATGCTGTACCACTTTTGGAAGCTCTCTGTCTGAAGGTCTCATCATATGCTATTGCAGCCCCATTCCCTGCCAACTTCCTGGCCCTTAAAACATTCCAATAGTGGTTATTAAGGTGCCAGGCTCTTTCGGGGTATGCAATCTGTACAATGCCCACAAACTCCATGTAGCCATCTAGCCAATTGCCGGATGTTCTGTCCACCTCCCTCCTGGGTTTCTTGCCTGCCTTGTCCCAACTTAAGGGACAAGGCAGGCCCTAGTATGACCTTCTTCCCCTTCTGGTATAAGGAGGGGAAAATGTCAACATGTCACGCTGTACTTTGCAGGACAGATGGATGCCAGGTGTGTCCTCATAATCCTTGATAGATGTTGTGCAGCCTACTGAAGGTGTCTGGCCAGCATCCCACACCTCATCAATCTCAGGCTGGGCTGCCCTCCATTAGCAAGCCAGCCACCCATCGTGGTATTCCTGATACCTGAGCTGCCTCCCTCCAGTAATCCCTTCACTCCCTATTTGCATCTTCATCAGAAGAGGACTCACCCAAAGAAGACTCTGAGGATGATGAGTCTTCCCTCCAGGCAGTGCACCTCTTGCCTCTGCCAACCAACCGCCTCTTTCTCTTTCTGGGCTTGGTAGCTGCCCCTGCTGGACTTGTACTGCAGGATATGCTGGAAGCCCCCTGGTCTTCCTGTGTGTGACCTCCCTGGCTGGATGGTCCTAGCTGTGTAGCATCTGCTCTCTCCTCCTCCTCCTCCCAAGCCAGACTTCCAAGCTGCTTGGAGATCTGGGCAAGTGCCTGAGTAAAAAAAAAAAAACTGCCAGGAGCCCCTCTGCTGCTGTGCTCCCCTTCATTCCTGTTGGCCACCAGCTTTTGCCTTGCCAGGACCTGTTTACCCACCCTTTGCAAAAGGGCCCATGCCTTCCCCTGTGTATTGAATGGGACAGTTTGACCCATAGTAAAAGGTTGGGTGGCCAGTTTGTCAGAAGTCAGAATAGTCAAAGCTATGGTCCAGCTCTCAAAGTGAGAGCTGGACCATAAAAAAAGCTGACCGCCGAAGAATTGATGCCTTTGAATTGTGGTGCTGGAGGAGGCTCTTGAGAGTCCCCTGGACTGCAAGGAGAACAAACCTATCAATTCTAAAGGAAATCAACCCTGAGTGCTCACTGGAAGGACAGATCCTGAAGCTGAGGCTCCAGTACTTTGGCCATCTCATGAGAAGAGAAGACTCCTTGGAAAAGACCTTGATGTTGGGAAAGTGTGACGGCAAGAGGAGAAGGGGACGACAGAGGATGAGATGGCTGGACAGTGTCTGCGAAGCAACCAACATGAATTTGACACAACTACGGGAGGCGGTGGAAGATAGGAGGACCTGGCGTGCTCTGGTCCATGGGGTCACAAAGAGTCGGACACGACTAAATGACTAAATGATGACGAACAGGTTGGGTACACTGGCCGCTGTTCTTGGAGGGCATTGTTGCCTCCTGCTGGGGTGGTTTATTGAGGGCCATATGGGAGGGTACAGTTCCCAGGGGCTCCTGTGTGGAGTCCAGAAAAAAAAAATACTTGGGGGGGGGTACTGCTGGGAAATGGTCAAAGGCCTATTGAAAAAGGCAAGTGGTCATGAGGCGGGGGGAGCTGGTTCTGCTGAAGCCATGCTATATTCCAATAAGGCCTGTGGAATTGTGGTTTATTCCCTCATGCAGAGGGGAGGGGGCCAAGAGGCTAGATTATAGTGCCTCAGTCTCCCCCATGTCCCGAGAGAGCTTCGTGGTGCAGTGGTTAAACCGCTGTATTGCAGCCAAAACTGTGCTCACGACCTGAGGTTCAATCCCAGGTAGCCAGCTCAAGGTTGACTCAGCCTTCTATCCTTTCAAGGTCAGTAAAATGAGTACCCAGCTTCCTGGGGAGGCAATGTGTAGCCTGCATAATTAACTTGTAAACCGCCCAGAGAGTGCTTGAAGTACTCTGGGGCGGTTTATAAGCAGCATGCTTTGCTTTGTTTCCAGAGCAAAGCACTTCTCCCCCATCTGCTTTCTTTCTTCCTTCCTTTCTTTCTTTCTTTCTTTCTTTCTTTCTTTCTTTCTTTCTTTCTTTCTTTCTTTCTTTCTTTCTTTCTTTCTTTCTTTCTTTCTTTCTTTCTTTCTTTCTTTCTTTCTTTCTTTCTTTCTTTCTTTTACTTTTTATTTGTTTATTTATTTAATGTAAATTTGGGTGACTGACTGGCCTGTCACCTTCTGCTGCTGCTGCTCAGAAATGGTAGAAGGGCAGTGGTGACCTGGGTTTTAGCCCTGGTCTCCTCCCCCAAGTTCCTCCCCACCCCATTGAGCACTCTGGCTGCCTGGGCAGAGGCAGCCCAAATTTCAGTCCTGCCCCCCCACACCTCCTCACCCCAATGGGGCACTCCAGCTGCTGTCCCACATGGTTCTCACTGCTGCTTCACTCTGCTTGACTCCACTCACCTCCATCTGCTGCTCCCAGTCTCTGCAGGCCTCTGCTTCTGCACAGCCTCTCTGGTCCTCCAGAGTGATTGCTTCTTTTGGATGCCTGAGGAAGCTTCAGAAGGTCTTTGCAAGCCTCCAGAAGTCTTGCAGGCCTTCTCTGCCTCAGTGTTGCCCCCTGGAACCAGCAATCCTTGAAGGAAGCTGATTGGAAGGAACTGGAGCTCAAAAGGACCCCAGCTCCTCCTTTTGAATCTTACTGGCAGATTGGTGCAGCTGGCCAGCCCCAGTCCTCCCTGCTACCCTTCCTGTTGGGGGGATACGAGGGCCCGGCAACTTCCTGCTGGCTGGACAACTTCCTGTTGGCCACAACTATGTGCCCACTGCCATTATGGGGCCTACAAACTCAGAGGGAGGTTGCATGATGTTGCATGTTTGGAGGAAGCCTCCCTCTGTAGAAACAAGCCTAGCCCTGCCAGTCAAAAAGTAGCATTTCAGGGAATATGTTCCAAATGATATTTTCCCCCCAATATGCTACTCTTTTGTATGGAGGGAGGTTTTAAAAAAGGAAGATTTTTTTTAAGAATGCGGGATTGCCAGATATTAAAACTGCAGTCCTATGCATAGTTAAATAAAACCTGGGAATAAAACCTGCTGAACACAGGAGGCCTTGCTTTTCAAGCAAACTTTATTAAATATAGAAGTTTCTGCTATTGGCAGTGTCAAGTCATACACTGTAAGAAAAGATTCACCCTGGTTAACTAACCCTTAGATTAGGAATACTTTGATGATGAGGACTCATACCCTCACTTTATGAAATCTGATGAAATCCCTTCCACTTTATGAAAAGTACAATGAATGGAGCAATCTATAAATCTATACAAAAGAATAAATGCCAGCACATCCCTATGTCAAAGATCGTATAACCATATAACAGAAAAACACTGGGAACTTCAATCATACTGTTAAATACAAAAAGGCGGAGGAGAAATAAAACAATCTATCACCCTTCTCTTCTACATTGCAACACTTTGTATTCCATTGTGTTTCATGATTTTTTTCATTACATTGTATAAATTACTCTCATCTAGACATAAAACATTACATTTTTTTTTTATCTTTATGTTTTATTCTGCCTGGAATTGATGTAATAATATCTGTTTCAACATTGATTATCTGGATACCTGATGGCAGAAAATCATTTTTATATATTGAATTTTAGTGTTCAAGTGGAGGATGGCTGTTAAAGTCTTTGAACCTTTTTAAAAATTTTGTGACCATCTGTAAATGGTAAAAATGGTGTAGCAAACTGAGAACCAAATCGCAGATTATGAATCTCTCAGACAGCCTGCTAGAAGTGACCCTCTTGTAGAGGTTTATCAATTCTGTAACATGATGTTGAGAGTCAGCCAATGACCATCTTCTTCCAGACTCTGGCACAGAGAATTTTCGCACCAATGTTACCATCTGGGGAGGGAGTGTCAACTCTGGCTTGGGAAATCTCAACCCATAGCTGAGATGTTGTGATTAAGATGAGGATTTCTATGACCTAAAATGTCAGAAATATACAACCATTTATGACTTTTAAATCGTTTAAATATGACCAATTCAAAAAAGAGACTTAACAATTTTTCTGAAATTAGTACTCAGTTTTTTAAAACATTTGCTTATATACACACAGAAAAACTGAAAATTTTATTTTTCTTCACTTCATAGTGCAGAAGTGCATGTACTGAAGGAATCAAATGAACATTTTGAGAGTAAAATGGTCATACCTGGATTAGTTTTCATCAGTAGCAGAATTACACTGAATGATCATGGGCATCTCGAAGTTATCAAATTCATAACTCCTTCTGTTGTCCAACAGTATGTTCTTGTATCACAAGAGAAACACATTTGAAAAACGTTGATTCACCTGAAGAAAATTCTGGATCAAAGTCATCAAAATTTGCTTCAAGTGCAGTCAAAACGTTACTTATTTTGCAAAGTGCTGAATAATCCAGATTAGATTGCAGTACTTTTTGCAGTTTATCACTGTTTTTTTTTCAGCCACTTTCCCCTTTGCACATTTTAAATCACCCTCAGTTTGCTTCACAATTTTCAGTACATCACTAAGTTCCATTCCTACAGTTTCTAGGTGGATGATTGCCCTTGATAATCCATTGGAGTTAGATTTTATATATGTTAAGATTTTAGCCATGGTTTCAGAAAAGTAAACTCTGCACAATCTTAATATAGGAAAAAGCACAACAGTCAAATTCTTTAACTATCCACTGCAAGTAATCATAATTTGTGGAATAATATATAGCTGCATCCAGCCAAGTACACCACTGTGTCATGAAAGGTTAGGGAGGAAGCACCAAAGTAGGTGCAATTTCTTTGAATTTTTGTACTCAGTGGAGCTTTAATGAACTTGTTTTTCCTGTTCAAAATTATCTTATCTACATCAGGATCATTGCTTTGAATCTCTTCTACCACTATGTATATCATGTGCGAAGCATGTGATATGGATCATTTTAGGATAAAGAAGTTTAAGTCTCTTGGCTGCCTTAGTCATTTATGGAGCAGCATTTGTTACGAACAGGAGGATGTTTCCCCATTTTGCACCAAACAACCAGAGTAGTTTTACAGAATTCTCAAAGAGCATAGCAATAGTGGAACTGTTTACTTTTTGTAGCATTTAACATGTTAGAAGAAATACTTAACCAGGCTTGCCGCATTTCAGAGTGCCAATAATAATGTTAGCTGCATATCTTCTGTTTACATCAGTGATCTTCAACCTTGGGCCTCCAGATGTTCTTGGACTACAGCTCCCAGAAGGACTTCACCACCACCTCTGCTGGCCAGGATTTCTGGGAGTTGAAGTCCAAGAACATCTGGAGGCCCAAGGTTGGGGACCACTGGTTTACATCACTTGTTTCATCTATTGAAACCCATACTTTACTGTTGCCAGCAACAGATCTTATTTATTTATTTATTTATTTATTTATTTATAAATATAAATATAAATATAAATATAAATATAAATATAAATATAAATATAAATATAAATATAAATATATAAAACTTATATGCTGCCCACTCTACCCAAAGGTCTCTGGGAGGCTTACAACATTTAAAATACAATAAAAAGGTAAAATAAAAGGGCAAAATAATTAAAATGCAATTAAAAATATAAACTCTAAAAATTGCCATCAGACCCACAGCTAATATTATTTCAATTAAAAGCCTTATGGAACAGGAAGGTTTTGACCTAGCGCCAAAATGTCATTAGCGTTGGCGCCAGACGAATCTCAGTTGGGAGGGCATTCCATAGTCTGGGGGCAGCTGCCGAAAAGGCCCTTTCTCTACAAGCCCTCTTATCTCCTTCAGGGACAGCTCTTTCAAAAGGGCCCCCTGGCTAGATCTTAACTGCCGGGTAGGTTCATATTGAAGGAGGCGGTCCTTCAGGTATCCAGGGTCCAAGCCATTTAGGGCTTTATATGTCAAAACAAGCACTTTGAATTGGGCTCGGGCAGCAACTGGTAGCCAATGTAACTTAAACAGAATTGGCTTGATATGTTCCCTAGCGGCCCCACCACTCTATTCTGGACCAGTTGCAGTCGCCGGATCATCTTCAAAGGCAGCCCCACGTAGAGCACATTGCAGCAATCTATGCGAGATGTTAGCAGTGCGTGTGTAACTGTCATGAGACTCTGCTCATCCAGGTAGGGCCGTAGCTGGTATAATTTCCGCAGCTGAAGGAAGGCGCCTCTGGCCACTGAGCACACCTGGGCTTCCAGTGTTAGACTGGGGTCCAGGAGCACCCCCAAGCTGGACCCCAGTCCTTTAGGGGGAGTGTAACCCCATTCAGGGAAATGGCCCTCCAACCTGTCCGGCGAAGCACCCACTAACAGCACTTCCGTCTTGTCTGGATTGAGATTCAATTTATTAACCCTCATCCAGTCCATTATCAGGTTCAGACATGAGTTCAGCACAGAAACTGCCTCACCTGGATTGGTGGAAAACGAGAGGTAGAGCTGAGTATCGTCAGCATATTGCTGACTTCTCAGCCCAAACCTCCTGATGACCTCTCCCAGTGGTTTCATGTAGATGTTAAATGGCATGGGGGACAGTATTGAGCCCTGAGGAACCTCATGACATAAACACCATGAGACAGAGCAACTGTCCCCCAGCACCACCCTCTCGACATGGTCAGCCAGGAAGGAGCGGAACCACTGTAAAGCAGTGTCCCCAACTCCCAACCCAGCCAGCCTATCCAGAAGAACACCATGGGTCGATGGTGTCGAAAGCCGCTGAGAGGTCCAGGAGTATCAACAGAATCACACTTCCCCTATCTCTCTCCCTACAAAGGTCATCGTACAGGGTGACCAAGGCAGTTTCCGTACTAAAACCAGGCCTGAAACCTGATTGAAATGGATCCAGAAAATCTGTTTCATCCAGCAGCTCCTGGAGTTGCCCAGCCACAACCTGCTCCAACACCTTGCCCAATTAAGGGAGGTTCGCTACTGGTCAGTAGTTAACCACTTATATTTTAAATTTATTTTTAATTTATATTTATTTTATATTATTAATTTTATATTAAAATAATATATTAAATTCATTTTTATCTATTAATTAAAATTGATAAATATATTAATAAAATAAAATATTAATTTTACAGTGGTGCCTCACTTAGCGATGTTAATCCGTGCAGCAAAAATCGCTGCAAAGCGATAACATCGCTAAGCGATTTTAAAAAGCCCATAGAAACGCATTAAAACACATTTAATGCATTCCTACGGGCTTAAAAATTAACCTTAAGTGAAAATCCTCCATTGCGGCGGCCATTTTCGGTGCCTCTAAAGCGAGGCAAAACAATGGGCGGCCATTTTTCCCGGCGGCCATTTTGGAACTGCTGATCAGCTGGCCGAAAATGGGGGCTTTGCGTTGATCGCTTCCCCACAATCATCATAAAGTGAATTTTCCCCATAGGAAACATCGCAAAGCAATCGCTTTTGCGATTGCAAAAACAGCATCGCTAAGCAATTTCATCACTCAACGGAGCAATCGCTAAGCGAGGCACCACTGTATATTAAAATAATCTTATATTTCCTAACACATCTTCATAAAAGGCAGATATGTAATTTTTAATTAGAGTTGATTTATTTGGAGTTGAGTGACTGGTGTACTTCTTGAAGAAACATCAGAGGCTATTAGTACCTAATTAGTACCTAATTTCTTTAAGGGAATATTTGAAGTAACCATCATTGTATTAGACATCCTTCAGTCTTGAAAGACTATGGTAACGTGCTCTGTATAGGACTTACTGTAGAACAGCATCTAGTGTGCCTGAGGAGGCCAATTCAAGAGTGACAATCCCTTCCACACTGAAGACAAACCCGATCTGTCTCCTGTCCAGCTCCCTGATTTTGCTGCTTTTGTGACTTCCTCTTTGCCTCAGCCTGCTGGACAAGGGTCTCTTCAAAATGCGAGAGGCCATCATGCAACGCCTGCCTCCAGGCTGAATGCTCAGATGTCAGGGTTTCCAATCTGTTAAGGTCCATTCCTAAGGCCTTCAGATCCTGCTTGCAGATGTCCTTGTATTGCAGCTGTGGTCTCCCTCTGGGGCAATTTCCCTGCACTAATTCTCCATACAGGAGATCCTTTGGAATCTGACCATCAGCCATTCTCACAACCTGCCTAAGGCAACACAGACATCACTGTTTCAGTAATGTATATATGCTAAAAATTCCAGCTCATTCTAGGACTACTCTATTTGGAACTTTGTCCTGCCAGGCGATACCAAAAATCCGTCGGAGGCAATGCATATGGAAGGTGTTCAGCTTCCTCTCCTGCCGTGCATGAAGTGTCCAGGACTCACTGCAGTGCAGGAGTGTGCTCAGGACACAGGGTCTATAGACCTGGATCTTGGTATATGTCGTCAGCTTCTTACTGAGCCATACTCTCTTTGTGAGTCTAGAGAACATGGTAGCTGCTTTGCCAATAAGTTTATCCAGCTAGACTTTGATGAACCTGCAGTTAAAGAGGTTCTCTTGAAAAGGAGATGTTGGCAGTTTTCTGTGAAGGTAAATCTTGCTAAACAACTGTAATGTTTCACAGTATCACAATGTTGTTGAATATTCAAATGCTTTTGGGCTGACACCTTAACTTCCCACATTGTACAAAACAAATTGACACAATCACTACTGAAAATACACTCCCCAACCTCTTAAACAAAATGCTGGAATTGTACACTACATCTACTTTTAGGCACATTGAAATCTTTGTGAGGGTTGCTGATGACCAAAATACAATCCAAATATAAAATTTATTATGAAATTAAGCAGAAATATGATGTAACACTTTAAAAAGACCAAAATACTGTATGACTTTTCTTGCAGAATAAAAGTCACATGGTTCTCACCAGACGGAAGTACTGAGGGTGGGCCCTCCCACAGTTGGGGATTTGGGAAACTCCCTCTCTTTTGGGGGGGTGACTCTCCCTGCAAAGGACGGTGTACGCAGCTTGGGGATCCATCTGGACCCGGTGCTCTCCATGGAGTCACAGGTGGCGTCGGTGGTCTGCACCGCCTTTTTTCACCTCAGGCGGATAGCCCAGCTGCGGCCCTACCTGGATGTGGGGGCACTCACCATCTTAGTACACGTGCTCGTAATCTCAAGATTAGACCACTGTAATGCGCTCTACGTGGGGCTTCCTTTGAGGTTGCTGCGGAAATTACAGGTGGTGCAGAATGCGGCGGCCAGACTACTCAGTGGGCTGAGAAGATACCAACATATTTCGCCCACTCTGGCCGCATTGCATTGGCTGCCCATCAGGTTCCGCATCGACTTCAAAGTGTTAACGATTACGTATAAAGCCCTAAACGGTTTAGGGCCTCGATACCTGGCGGAACGCCTACTCCCACCAAGTTCTACCCGGGTCACACGGGCGAGCCAGGAGGTGAGGCTGAGGAGCTTAACGCCGAGGGAGGCCCGAAAAGAGAAAACAAGAAATAGGGCCTTCTCGGCGGTGGCTCCTCGCCTTTGGAATAACTTACCTCCTGGCATTCGCGGAGCTCCCTCGCTGGGCACCTTTAAGAACCTATTAAAGACTTGGATGTTTCGGCAGGCCTTCTCTCCAGATTACTTTTGACTTTCTTCTCTCCTTTATTGTTCCCCTATTTTTAATTGTTGTTGTAATTAGGCTGTTTTATGTTATTGTATTTTATCTCTGTTGTTGGCCGCCTAGAGTAGTCCACCACGACTAGATAGGCGGGATATAAATTAAATAAATAAATAAATAAATAAATAAATTAGTAATAAACCAGTTTTAATTTACTTACAAATTCAAATAAATGTTGCAGAAAAAATATGACATCTCATAGAATTCCTTGCCATAGTCATGAGGGTTGGAGTCAAGTTCATCCAGTTTTCACAGCTATATGAACATACTATATCAGCATCTTCTGAGTCACTGTGCAAACTGGAATCTTTTAGTATTAACATTTCTCTGGATTTCAGAATGCAGTTGTTCAAACAATACAGGCAGGACAGAGAAATGTAGGAAACCAATGGCAAAACACAAATGATGTATTAAAAGGTGTCAGGTTCACTCTATGGCATTACTAGTTGGAAAAGAATTGCAGCTACCCCAGCAGGGAAATAACTCTTCCTGAGGACCATAGAGAACACCGCATCATGTCAAAATACACAGTACTAAATGTGAGAGACCAATGGTTTGATTCAGTATAGGACACATTTACATGGTTGCATGTTCAGAAGCTTTGCCATATATCTCTCTGTATGGGCAGTAGTTTTTATAGCAGTTTTGACTACACCAATGCTGAACTAATCCATTATACCATCAAGTCATGGTGTTATCAGTACTAGAGGTTTCTGTACTATCACAGCATGGATTGTACAGGTTATTCAGTTGCCACTGATGGTGGCAGAGGCATCTAGAATGAACCAATAGCTTTAACCCAGGATCATGTTTGAGGCTTCTTTACAATGGCAGCAAGGCCAATACACTTCCCAGAGTTTCCTGTAGCCACTGCAAAAGACCAACATCTTTCCAAGGCATATAAGATGGGAAGAATTTTAAGAGGTGGGCAAAAATGCTTTGCAGATCTCTTTTGCCAGAATCTAGCTGCAAGGTTATTTTAAAATGTATTCCTTTGCTGTGGCCCCTTGTATCATAGAATAGAAGTGTCAAAGTGAAAGATACATCAGATGGATTTTTCTACTTCATAGCACAGGCTGAGAAAATATATAACCCATACTCCCAACCCTAGTCTGTGAAAAACTATTTTGCTTTACCTTTTGACATTTACAGTTTATTAGTGGTTATATGTAAATGATGCAAAATTCAATACTTGGCTTTCCTTCTACATTGCAGTGTTTAGCATGTAACCTGTGGCAATCCAAGAGTCACTGCTTTTAGTCAAAGTTTTGCATACACGAAGTAATGAGTTCACAAAATGTTGCTTCCTAGCTATTTCTGATCAACTGTGAAATTGTGGATTCTTTATCCCTGTTGCACTCTTTAGTTGCCAGAATGTGGAATGAATTTTCATTCACGAACACTGGTTGCATATTTTGAATTCTCCTCACGTTCTTCTCAGATTGCTATAAAAACTTCTCAGAATTCAGAATATAGATAACAGTCTTTCCTTTGCATTTTGCTCCTGTGGAGCACTAGAAATCTTCTTTTAATACTACTTGGTGAGAGAGGGAAAGGAAGGTGGAAGCAACTGAGAGGGCCCTGGGCTGCCTATCAAAAAAAAAAAAAAAAACTTAAAAAGAAAGATGTTATGTGTCAACAAGTCACTTCTGATGTGTGGTGATTATATGAGTTAATGACCACCAGTGTCATATAATTAATAGCTATCACTCAGATCTTGCAAACCAACAGCATCTCACATGATATTCTCTCTTCCTACTACCCTTCTTCCTAGCAAAATTATATTTTCCAGTAAGTTACACTGAGGTCTTGCAAACTTGCAGCTTTATTGAGACAACTGTCCCATGTTATTCCTTCCTCTCTTCTTACTGCCTTTCCTTTCCCCAGCAAAACTATATTTTCTCTCCAGTTCTGTATTTAATATTATATATGCATGGTAGACTAGCCTCTGTTTCCTCATTTTTGCTCCAAAGAGAGTTCAGGCTTGAGTTGATTGAGCACCCACTTACTATCCCTCCATTTTTTAAAAAAAATAAGGTGCATGTGCAGAGACAGCTGGCCTGTGGGAGACAGCTGAGCTGCCTTTCAAGATGGCAGCAGCAGCAGTAGAGAAGGTGGCAGCAGCAAAAGGTTGGGAGGAGATGGTGACAGTGGGAAAGGTAAGAGGGATATTTCAAGGTGCTGGGGGGACTTTTATAGGCTGATGATCATTCGTGGTTCGTTGAGAAAATTTGAGAAATTTGTGGTTTTTGGTTCATCACCTTCGGCAAACCATGAACCTAGACAAAACACCATTTTGCTGACTCATGCTGATAAGCTCGACTCATAAATTTACAGATCATAAACTGCTCTAAACTGCATTGTAAATGGGAGAATTATGAACTTTAGAAACATCTTTACTTACATGCAGTTTTAGCCAATATCCAGGGGTATGTTTCTGTTTAGAGTGATCCAGTCATGTGCTCCTTCCCATTCCTTCTCCTCTCCTTCTGAAACCCTTTGTGGTACCAAAACCCTGTTATAGAGGGTTTCTGGATGCTTTAGGGCAGCGATCCCCAACCCCCGGTCCCTGGCCTGGTCCCGGTCCCTGCTTCAACTCCTGGGAAGATTGGCAACTGTCTTTAATGATTTCCACTTGTGAATAATCTTCCTCACTGTAAAATGATGGACTTTACATTGTTTGGAAATGGCCTTATAACCCTTCCCAGATGGATGGGCAGCAACAATGACTTCTTTATTATCATTGCTGACGTGTTTCCTTCTTGGCATTGTTTTAATGGACACCAGAATGGTCCAAACCAGCAAACTGCTAAAACGTCTGCTTTTATAGAGGTAGTCACACTTGCTGATGATCAATTACTCAAGGGCATTTGGTTAGCAGCATATGGCTGCTACTTAGCCTCTTAATTCTTATGGAAGCAGTAAGGGTGTACTTAGTGCACATGGCTTCTCCATTTTGGCTTCATTTTTGTTAAATAAATTGTGGCAACTGTATGTCATGTTCATCCGAGGTTGTATTTACCTAATTTTCAGGCCTGCTAAGGACCACATAATTTTTATCATGTCCTGACATTTAAAACCATAGAATTCAAATAGGTTGTACTTCCTTTTTTCACATGACTATATAAAGCTTTAAATGACTCTGATGTGGGCTCAGTGACTGATTCACATAAGAGATCCCCAGATCTTTGAGAAAGAACTTTCTCTCAGCCCTACTGCCCTCACAGGGAAGTTTAGTGTAGATAAGAGAGAGAGTCTATAGAGTGGCTTTTCCCGTGCTGTGGAACCACCTCACATAGGAGACCACTCTGGCACCCTCTCTGCCATCCTTCTGCTAGATAAAATCTTTGTTTTTAGCTAGGGTTTTAGTAACTAAACTGCTGTTAGGAATGGTTTTTAAATGGGGAAATTTTGTTTTCTAAAATGTATTTTTTTTTAAGTTTGAAAGGGATTTTATTTCATATTTTTAATGATTAATATGTTTAATTACAATTAATTACAATTAATATTGTAATTCAATAGTAAAAATATTCTGCTTAGCATAAGCCAAATAGCACCCTCAGTCCATCCCTCTCTGATAAATAAAACATCCCCACCATGATTCTCATTGCAATTCCTGGTGGTGCACATGCACACAAGAAGCTAGCAGAATCACAGTGGGGACAGTTTATTTACCAGGGAAAAATGGATTGAAAGGTATGACTTGACTTATGCTAAGCACCAGAATTTGGCTCCTTATTTGTGTTTTTAAATTTTTTGCAAGCCACAATGAGCTTGCATGTAGAGAGGTGGGATATAAATTAAGCAATCAGTCAATCAATCAATCAAGCAAACAAAATGTTGGCTGCATGATAGTAGTGAGCCCCCCTCAAGCAGTGCCCTCTAGATTAGGAATGGGGGAATCTCTCATGCTCAGTCTTTTTGAGGTTCTCCCCCTGAGAGCTCATTCTACCCTGGTTCTGCATGAACCCTTCCCCCTTTGTCCATTTTTAAAACATGTCCATGTCGTTGAACATCTTTTTTTATTATTGTTATTATTTTGTGCAATGCATTGCAAACCCAAAATTGTGTGGATTTCTGAGTACACGTTGCATTAGGTTCCAATTTCAGTTCCAGGAAGTGCAAATTGTACAAATGACTAGTGAATTGTAGATCTCTCTTTCCAGGGCACCTCAGTTCACTTTATTACCTGAAATGGTGCCCCTTTCTATGCCAAGGAAAGGGCACAAAGTATCCAAGACCAACCCACCCATTTTGCCATCTGAGGCAGCAAATCCCACATGCGCCTTGTTTTTCCCCTCAAGACTAAAAATGCAACTAAATAAATTAACAACTAATCATTTGCTGCCTTCATGACAGTCACAATCTGCTGCCTGAGGTAGTTGCTTCACACTGCCTAATACTACAGCTGGGCCTGCAAGTCTTGGACACAAGTAAGTACTGGATAGGAATATCTTGGGGCTTATTTGCGATCTTTCATCTGCCTTTTGTCAGCTAGTAACAGATATTTCTTCTCTTTTCTTTGTAAAGTACAACAATGAAAATAACAGCCACTAAAACACCACTGAGGGTTTTACTTATTAATTATAGATTAATTATGAAGCCTTATTTCATCACAAACCAGTCAGTAGGGATGAGTTTCTTCTGTAAGGCAAAACTTAAGCTGAATTTAGTGCCATTCCTCTGCCATTAAAGGCTTACATGCCACCTGGTGGACAAACCTAGTAGTTTGCAAGGTTTTAAGTTTAAAAAAATATTTAATACATGACCAGTAAATAATTCATAGGCACATTATGTTTCTGTGGAAATGTCTCCAGTGTATTTTTTTCACCATTTTGTACAGCAGGCTTTGGACTGTGGAAAGTTAATACCACTGGAGAAGAGACTACAACCAGCAGAGATAATGTAAAACATTTTGATTCCATAGTATCAAGGTGTTGCATATTGGCTTTGAGACACTGGCAAATTGCATTGCTAAGTGTCTGGTATTGAATACTTATTAAAAGTCATTTATTTTCTCCACTGGGAAAATAGTTTGTACTATCTAAATCAACTGTTGCTACATGCTAGATTTGCAGCCCACCAGTGGATCTGCTGTGTCAGAGCCATAAAGTAGTGATTGTAACTGTTAGAGACAGTTGTTTCAAACCAGCTATGCTATAAAGGAGTAGGCAACAGATGTTTTCCAGATATTTTAGATTTCAACCCCTGAGATTTCTAATCACAGGCCCTTCTGTCTGAGGCTTATGTAGCAATTGCAAACCAAGGCATCTGGGGAGCACCATGTTGCCCACACTGATCTAGATGGTTGGGAGTTCCAGTGTATACAATAGCTTTCTGTGTGTGCCTCAGGGCTTTCCCATTAATATAAAAAGCAGGCCTGTATATGCTTTTCTCCCTTGCCATCCTACTCATTCACTGAAATGAATGGGCCAACTCATTAAAATGTTTATGATATCCTGTGTGGTCTCTCCTTTTCAACTGGCTGTGGAAGTTCTAAACTATTTCCTGGATGTGATGGGGGAATTGGACATGTGTGGGGAAACTAAGGTTCAAGCCAGACAAGAGATAGTGTTGATCTTCAAGCAATCAAAGTAGGGAGTGTGAGTACAACCTGCTAGATTTGCCTCTTGGGAGTTTTTGTATAACTAATGCTGACCTGTGAAAGTCAGGTGTTAATGACCAGGAGTATCTTCACTGCTGTTTTAGCTGCACCTATTCTTCGGGAAAGAAATTTTGGCCGCAATTATGCCTTGATCTCCTCTTGCTTAGATTACTGTAATATACTCTACCTGGAGCTGCTCTTGGAAAGTGTTCAGAAATTACAGCTAGTGTCAAATGAATTGCCCAAGGTTTTGTTGTGAATACACTTTTAGATCTCATTACACAGTATAAGAGCAACTTCACTGTGTTCTCTTTTTTTTAACCTATAAAGCCCTAAATCGATTTTGGGAAAACAGCTGAACATCTGTCTTTCTTTCATATTAACATGGCCATCATTTACAGTGTAGTAAGAGGCAGGCTGGGTAGTGGATACCTGGGTCAGGTTTTTGTTTTTAACAATAGCATCTCAACTCTAATGGGATGAGACTGGCTTTTTCCCTGTTCTGTTCCCTGGGCAGAAATGGGTGTCCTGTTCTGTCAGGCCTTTAAAGTTTAATGCTTTGCTGCTCATAAATTTTATAGTACAGGCTTTTAAAATTATTTCTGAAGTATTAGAACATTGTCTTTACCTACTAAGGACAACATACGGTTTGTTGTAGGGGTTAACATGTTGGACTGGAACTTGGACAGAGCAGATTCAGAGCCTCACTGAGCCATGAAACTCATTTGATAATCATTGACCAATGAATCTCTCCCAATCTGGCCTGTTTCACAAAGGTGTTGTGAGGATAAAGTAGTGGAAAGAAGGTCCATTTATATCACCTTGATCTCATTACATGATGCTTGGTCTTTACAGGTAACAAACAAAATTCATATGGTTAGATCCCTCATGAAGACTTCCTCCTCCAACACTAAATGCTACTTTGGACCATCCATCAGCCTTCAGGACTGTAATGCCAAAAAACCCTAGAAAAGCCTTAACACAACTTGTTCCTTTGCATCATGGTTGAGTGGAAGAGAAATTATTATGAGGCAATGATATTTTATTTGAAAAGACAAAGAAATCCAGTCTGGATTGTCTCCTGCAGTTTAAAGATTGATAACCTTAAATGTCAATAGTAGCATACCTCTACCAAAAAGAGCTCAGGGAAATGGTGCATTCAGAAGCAGCAAATCAAATTAATGAAGCTGGCTCCTTTAATTATATTTTCTACTGCAGGAAAACTCCACTAACAACTTTGACATTATTTTATTTTTTAATTAGATTTTGTTCTGGTCTAATGGCAACAGAGCCAATTAAGTGGACATTTTTGTGGCTGTTAAGAGTTCCAACCTGGCTGACTTCAAAGCACAAGGCTGAAGCTAGTTTGTCAGAACATCCACCTTACAAAATAAGTATTGTTTTTATGAGGAACTTCTTCAGTGGAAATCCTATATAACTGTAAACATGTTTGTTAAAGTTTATTAATATATTAATGTTCTGGTGAGGTTTGCAGCTGAGAAAAGAGAGATGGATAGCTAATCTAAGGCACTGCACTGAACAGGGTGCAGTCACACATATATTGATTCTGCCATTATTTAAAGTGTTTCATAAATTTCTGTTTGCACGACATACAGGCAACATAGATTCGTCTAGCCAGCCAAATGTTTTTTTTTTCCACCTCACCAGTAGGGCTGTTTTAAAATGATCCTGTGTTTAAAATGAAACCTGTGTTTCTTCAATCTTTATCGTTTTGGTCCATGTAAATGCTGCTTTCAATTTATTTACAGGTCGGGTTTGGCTTTTGCATGGCCACCACATTTGTACATCTTTTTTTAAAAAATTAGTTGCTTAGTAATCAATTACTCACTTTTTCTTTTATATTTTTTCTCCACAAGAAGTTACTGATTTATCACTTAGAAGATTTCCCTATAGTAACTGTCAACCCCCTCTTTTGTGTAGCTTATAGTTAATTTTCCCAACTTTTTCAGCAACAGGTCAAGTTTTTTAAAATGGTACCCTACATTTATCTAGTGACATATCCCATCAGGTGGCACATTGACTAACAGTTGGAAGTGACAGGAAATTGGCATGTATATGCCACTTTAGTAATGTGTACTTACTTTTTTAAAAATAAACTTTTATGGCAGAGGGGACTCAGAAACAAGATAGAAAATGAAATGATTTATATGAAATGACTAGAGATGGGTATGAACCAGCAAAACGGCAGTTCATTGTGGTTCATGGTTTGTTGAAATCCATGAACCACAAACTTCTTGAACTTTCCAAAAATATGAATCATCAATCAGTTCATTTTGTTTTGGAAGTTCAGTAGCCCTAGAATGGCCAACCAGCCACCTAGAGACACCAAAATCACAGGGGTGGTGTAGAGAACTCTCCTCTACATTTGCACTATGATTGGTGAAGTTTGGATTTCAAACATTTGAATTATACATCCTCAAAGCAGGTCCCCCCCCAGAAAAGTGCCCTTCTAGCAGCTGGCTTGGAGAAAATTCCAACAGTGATTCATGCCATGGAACCTGACACAGGGTGTTGTTCATCAGGAGGTGGACTGGGGAGAGACAACACATTTTCCTCAAATCCCATGGACAATACTATGCCGGAGGTTTCAACTGAGGTACATGGGTTACTGTGTGGTCAGCAGGGGTGGAGGGAGGAATAGACAAGCTGCTTCACAAGAGAAGTAGTGCTGCTGGAGATCCAAGCTAACCTGGTTCTAAGGTAGAAGGGTTCCTCTAACTAGTAGAAGTGGCTCTGAAATGAAAATGGCTCTTGTGAATTAATCTTATAAATAAGAACAGCCACCTAGAGTGGTCGTTTCAACCAGATAAGCGGGGTATAAATAAATAAATAAATAAATAAATAAATAAATAAATAAATAAATAAATAAATAAATAAATAAATAAATAAACTTCCTCAGAACCCTTTGAGTGGCGCATTTGGCTTGCTGACCTGACAATTCAGGAGTCTCTAGCTCCCTTTCACGGTTGCCTAATGATTCTGATTGACAGGAGCAGGCTGTCCGGGGTGTGGGAGAGAAAATGGGCAATTGAACCAAATGAACCAAAAATCACTTTACAAAGTTCATTGGTTTGGTTTGTTACTTTTGACAAACCCGAACCAACCCAAATCAATGAACTGGCAATTTTTGACAAATTTCTTCATTTCTTGTTTTGTGCCAGTCTCTAGAGATGACATATGTATCCTACAAGACTGGCACAAATAGCAAGCAATGTACTAATTGAAATGACAGCCGTGTGAATGGGTCTAGTGGTATAGACACAACATGACTATACATACAAATATATTGATATAAAAAAGTAGGAAAAAAGAAATGATTCAAATGGTTCTGCAGTAGTGCACAGGGTGTCTTGGGATTTCGATAACAGAAATGTGAATGCTTATTTCTAATACAAGGGATATTGGGGCTCAGGCAGATATACTGGGAACTCAAGGGGCCAAAACCTACCAGTTAGTTGTTGAGTGCAAGTTCAGTGGCATAAACTGTCTCAATGAATTGCCATTAGCTGACAGGTGATTGCTTTCATCCCTCATTGCATGCCAGTCCTGTGAATTGGTGTATGACAAGTGATTCAAACAGGAATTAACTACTGTGTTTTATGCCATTGCACTTTTACCATTGGAACTAACCAGTGCAGATATACCTATTGACAGATACATTAAGTGTGGCTGGAATTACCCTGAGAATAGCTGTATGCATATTCAAAATCATCCCTCTATTAGATGTCATATAGTTTCCTGTTGCTGTTAAGAACTAAGTAAGATTAGTTTGACAGCTTCTGGTGTATGTATGTGTTGTATGGGGGGGGGGGTTGTGTTGTAAAATTTCAGTTTTTTCAAAAACAATTATGAGGATCCAGTAGGGTTGCTCTGCTGACAAAACTGGTTCCATCAATAGAACTGAGAAAAGCCCCAAACCCCTCGAAACTTTATTTATTTATTTATTTATTTATTTATTTATTTATTTATTTATTTATTTATTTATTTATTTATACCCTGCCTTTCTCCTTAAAAAGGACATTGATGGCTAGCATCACTAAAATATGGTATTTAAAGCTAAAAATTTATGAATGTACAAATACTAAAAAGGATCAAACAAATACCACTTTAAGAAATGTTAACCTTTTCTCTAAATGGTAAATCTTTTCTGGGGGTAGGGCATGGGGTGGCTCCAGGTGAGAGAGAAGCAGAAGATAGTTCATGCTGGTGGGCTAGCGCTTTTTAAACATTTGTTCATTATATCTTTCATTATGACTTTGGTTCATTATATCTCTCTCCTCTCAGTGAACCCATAGCAAAACAGGTGAATTTGATGGAAATGTCTATTCAGCCTTTCACAGCCAAACACAGAGTGTGTCCATATTTGTACTTTACCTAGATGAAAAACCTTCACATGCAGATACACGGAGTGCCTCCCCTGCCCTTCTTGGTTCCTGAGACTGTCAGCTGAGACTATATCTGAACCCAAATCATGAAACATGTGGGCACAAGGCCCCCCCTGCTACAGCTGTCTTCCTTTTTTCTTCTTCCCCCCTTTGGCCAACAGTTTGCAGTGGCATCAGTGAGGAGATCTCTCTTCAAGCCCTCTGCTGCCCTCTGGTCTCAGATCATGTGGAAATAAATCTACAATCGTGCCCCGCTTCCTGTTCCAAATGGCTTTTAACTGAAGTAGCATCAGCTGTAGGTCTGATGGCAATTTTTAGAATATATATTTTAATTGCATTTTAATTATTTTGCCCTTTTATTTTGCCTTTTTATTGTATTTTAAATACTGTAAGCCACCCAGAGACCTTCGGGTAGTGTGGGCGGCATATAAGTTAAATAAATAAATAAATAAATAAATAAATAAATAAATAAATAAATAAATAAATAAATAAATAAATGTGTGTGTGTGTGTGTGTGTGTGTGTTTAGTCGTTTAGTCGTGTCCGACTCCTCGTGACCCCATGGACCAGAGCACGCCAGGCCCTCCTGTCCTCCACTGCCTCCCGGAGTTGTGTCAGGTTCATGTTGGTTGCTTCGCAGACACTGTCCAGCCATCTCATCCTCGGTCGTCCCCTTCTCCTCTTGCCATCACACCTTCCTAACATCAAGGTTTTTTCCAAGGACTCTTTTCTTCTCATGAGATGGCCAAAGTACTGGAGCCTCAGCTTCAGGATCTGTCCTTCCAGTGAGCACTCAGGGTTGATTTCCTTTAGAATTGATAGGTTTGTTCTCTTTGCAGTCCAGGGGATTCTCAAGAGCTTCCTCCAGCACCACAATTCAAAGGCATCAATTCTTCGGCGGTCTGCTTTCTTTATGGTCCAGCTCTCACTTCCATACATCACGACAGGAAAAACCATAGCTTTGACTATTCGGACTTTTGTTGGCAAGGTGATGTCTCTGCTTTTCAAGATGCTGTCAAGATTTGTCATCGCTTTCCTCCCAAGAAGAAGGCGTCTTTTAATTTCAGGGCTGCTGTCTCCATCTGCAGTGAGCATGGAGCCCAGGAAGATAAAATTTGACACTGCCTCCATATCTTCCCCTTCTATTTCCCAGGAGGTGATGGGACCAGTGGCCATGATCTTAGTTTTTTTGATGTTGAGTTTCAGACCATTTTTTGCACTCTCCTCTTTCACTCTCATTACAAGGTTCTTTAATTCCTCCTCACTTTCTGCCATCAGAGTGGTATCATCTGCATATCGGAGGTTGTTGATATTTCTTCCGGCAATCTTAATTCCGGCTTGGGTTTCTTCCAGTCCAGCCTTCCGCATGATGTATTCTGCATATAAGTTAAATAAGCTGGGGGACAATATACAGCCTTGCCGTACTCCTTTCCCAATTTTGAACCACTCAGTTGTTCCATGACCAGTTCTAACTGTTGCTTCCTGTCCCACATATAGGTTTCTCAGGAGACAGATAAAGTGGTCAGGCACTCCCATTTCTTTAAGAACTTGCCATAGTTTGTTGTGGTCCACACAGTCAAAGGCTTTCGCATAGTCAATGAAGCAGAAGTAGATATTTTTCTGGAACTCTCTGGCTTTCTCCATAATCCAGCGCAAGTTAGCAATTTGGTCTCGAGTTCCTCTGCCTCTTCGGAATCCAGCTTGTACTTCTGGGAGTTCTCGGTCCACATACTGCTGAAGCCTACCTTGTAGGATTTTGAGCATAACCTTGCTAGCGTGCGAAATGAGTGCAATTGTACGGTAGTTGGAGCATTCTTTGGCACTGCCTTTCTTTGGGATTGGGATGTAGACTGATCTTTTCCAATCCTCTGGCCACTGCTGAGTTTTCCAAACTTGCTGGCATATTGAATGTAGCACCTTAACAGCATCATCTTTCAAGATTTTAAATAGTTCAACTGGAATGCCATCACCTCCACTGGCCTTGTTGTTAGCCAGGCTTTCTAAGGCCCACTTGACTTCGCTCTCCAGGATGTCTGGCTCAAGGTCAGCAACTACATTGTCTGGGTTGTCCGGGATATCCACATCTTTCTGATATAATTCCTCTGTGTATTCTTGCCACCTCTTCTTGACGTCTTCTGCTTCTGTTAGGTCCCTCCCATTTTTGTCTTTTATCATGTTCATCTTTGCGCAAAATGTTCCTCTAATATGTCCAATTTTCCTGAACAGATCTCTGGTCTTTCCTTTTCTGTTATCTTCCTCTATTTCTTTGCATTGTTCATTTAAGAAGGCCCTCTTGTCTCTCCTTGCTATTCTTTGGAAGTCTGCATTCAATTTTCTGTAACTTTCCCTATCTCCCTTGCATTTTGTTTCCCTTCTCCTCTCTGCTATTTCTAAGGCCTCGTTGGACAGCCACTTTGCTTTCTTGCATTTCCTTTTCTTTGGGATGGTTTTCGTTGCTGCCTCCTGGACAATGTTACGAGCCTCTATCCAAAGTTCTTCAGGCACTCTGTCCACCAAATCTAGTTCCTTAAATCTGTTCTTTACTTCCACTGTGTATTCATAGGGGATTTGGTTTAGATTATACCTGAGTGGCCCAGTGGTTTTTCCTACTCTCTTCAGTCTAAGCTTGAATTTTGCTATGAGAAGCTGATGATCAGAACCGCAGTCAGCTCCAGGTCTTGTTTTTGCTGACTGTATAGAGCTTCTCCATCTTTGGCTGCAGAGAATATAATCAATCTGATTTCGATATTGCCCATCTGGTGATTTCCATGTATAGAGTCGCCTCTTGTGTTGTTGGAAAAGAGTGTTTGTGATGACCAGCTTATTCTCTTGACAAAACTCTATTAGCCTTTGTCCTGCTTCGTTCTGAACTCCAAGGCCAAACTTCCCTAAATACAAATCCACTTCACAACGATGTTTTTGCGATCACGATTGTGATCACAAAACGATGTTTTAATGGGTTTTTTTCATTTGACAATGCTCGGTTCCCTGCTTTGGGAAGCAATTCTTCACATTATGACGATCAAAACAGCTGATCATCGAGTTTTCAAAATGGCTCCCCGCTGTGGTTTTGGATGGATTCCTCACTATACAGGCACCGAAAATGGCCGCCCCTATGGAGGATCTTCACTGGACAGTGAGTTATTCAGCCCATTGGAACGCATCGAAAGGTTTTCAATGCATTTCAATGGGCTTTTTTATTTTGCTTTAAGACGTTTTTGCTCTACAGCAATTTCGCTGGAACGAATTAATGTCGTCAAGTGAGGCACCGCTGTATAAGCTGCTATACCAACATACAAAGTCTGGTCTCTGGGTGTCTGTGAATTTCATTGTATGGGTATACTGTGTATATACTTACAATGATAATATATTATTATTATTATTATTATTATTATTATTATTATTATTATTATTATTATTATTATTATTATTATTATAATAGCTGCTGGAGAAGCTGGCAGCAAATATGAAGGACTTGCCTTGTTAGCAGTACCATTATAAATCTCAAAACCAAAAATTGATACCATGAACCCATGCTACCGTGTTTCCTCAAAAATTAGACAGGGTCTTATATTAAGTTTTGCTCCGTTAGGGCTTATTTTCAGAGGATGTTTTATTTTACAGTAATGTCATCTTCTGGTTGCTGCACAATGCTGCACAATGGTAGAGGGTGGGGTTTCACTTAACTAAGTTTTATTTTTGGGGTAGGGCTTATATTACGAGTGTTCTGAAAAATCATACTAGGGCTTATTTTCAGGTTAGGACTTATTTTCAGGGAAACAGGGTATGCAGAACCATTAAAAATATATTCATATAGCATCTTTGGACCGACAAAGTAGCAATTCAGTCACTCCCAGATGAAATATAACTTATTAAACACCACATAAGCCATGAAACTGTAAAATGAAGATCTCCTGACTTAACTGTGTGTCAATTCTTCTGTGATTTTAGAAAAAGATTCTAAACACACAGTGGAATCAGGAGCAAGGTCTTTATACCCAGACTATTTTCAGTAATCTTCCACACATTATTTTTCCTAATTTGTACTTCAGGGCTTTTAAGGATATAAATAGAAGTGCAATGGATGAATGCAACATGCTGTGCAGAGATGAGTGGTTGGCCACAGTTCACACAAGAGCAGGCAAACAATATACCATGGTCTGTAGAACTCTTGTCCATTTGAAGTGGGATGGTTCACACCTTACTGGCTTTTGGGACACTTGCAAAAAGCACTGGATAAGCTGATCTAGCCTGTCACCTGTAAAATTCCTAAGCAGAGGTGGACACCTAGGACTATACTGGAGATATAATCTCAGTCGTGCCTTGGCTGCTGCTTAGAGCCCAGCTTACAACTGCCCTGCTCTGGCACTTTAGGGAAGAATAGCAGTAGCATAGGTACAGGTATGTCAGAGAGACACCCTCCCTCCAGTTTATCAGCTGGCACTGCAAGAGCTCTTTCCCTCTAGCTTGTGCTTGAACTACTGTAAGTAAGGCAGTGGGTGATGGGATGAAAACAGCTACATGTCCAAGCCTGGACACATCACAAGCAGCATTCAGAGGGCCAGCTATTTGCTTGCTGCTTGAGAAGACATTTTAACACTTCAGCACAGTAAGGCAATGCAGTTGTGAGAAATGCAAGCAGAGCACATCAAGATACCACTGCTTTCGTTCTGCCGCTGCTAACTAGGAACAGCTATCCAGGAAGTTAGCCATTTTATCTGCCTTGCCTCAAAACACCAATAACATTTAGGAACATTATAAGGACTCAGCTTAATTTTCTCCCCTCCTCTCTCCACAGCCGATGTTCTTTGTGTGCTATGTCTTACATTTTAGACCTAAAGACTGGGACTCTCATATTACCTAACCTACAACTTGCTCGGGGAGTTTTTTGGTCCAAAGGACAACAAATAAACCTTTTAAGTAAATAAAATAAACAATCCATAACACTTAATAGCTTAAGATACCAAATTTTCCCACACCAAATTGGAAAATCAATTATCTCCAGCATCACACATGGAAAGGAGACAAATTATGTTCACAGACAGTGCAACAGTTCAGTATTTGCAGCAATCAGATTTTCCCCTTCCAAAGGAGCATCATTGGGTGGTGATAAGTCAATGTGATACAATCACGTTCCTTGGTCAGAATAGTGTAGTTGGTAGAGTAATTGGCCAGAATGGTTGGCTGATATTTAGCAAATCAAGCTTCTCACTACATTATGAAACTCACTGAGTAATCTTGTACAAGTTCAAGAAACCTCTCTGGACTGTTGTGAAGATACATTGGGGAGGCATCTATGCCACCTTGAGCTTATTATAGGAAAGAGGGGATATATAGGAAACTAAATAATAAAAAAAAATGATAATTTAAACTAGAACCAAGAGAGATTTTGGTACATATGGTTTGCTCTGCCCTTTGAAATCTACTAGTTCTGCTCCCCTTCTTTATATTCTAGTTCTACTCCCCTTCTTTATATTCTATCAGAACCTGATAATTTCATTTCAAAAGTTACAGAAGGAATACACTTCTTTTCACTGTACTCACTGCCTCCCTCTCTTCCCTGTCATCTATTTTTGCATTTGCAAATATCCTAAATATTGGCAGAACAATGGTCCTGAATAAGTGGTTTTTGAAAGGATGAAATACATAGGCAGCTTCTCCCCACTTTCAGTTTCCTAAAAATAATATTAAAACAGGGTGTGTTAGGAAGGAAGTTGAGTCTCTAATGGATATTGAGCACCCAGACCACTCAGAGTATCATGGGCCCGATTATGCCTTAGCTATTAAAATATCCAGTGAGAATGCAGTAAATTTAAGCATTGGGATGTACCACTAGGCATCCTTCAGTCTCGAGAGACTATGGTAACATGCTCTGAATAGGTTTTGGAACGGTGTCCAGTGTGGCTGAGAAGGTCAATATGAGAGTGACAATCCCTTCCACACTGAACACAAATACAAGTGGTCCCCTGTCCAGCTCCCTCATTTTGCTGGTTTCAGGACTGCCTCTTTGCCTCAGCCTGCTGGACAAATTTCTCTTCAAATTGGGAGAGGCCGGGATAAAACGTCTGCCTCCAGGCTGAATGCTCAAATGACAAGGTTTCCCATCTCTTGAGGTCCATTCCTAAGCCTTCAGATCCCACTCGCAGATATCCTTGTATCGTAACTGTGGTCTCCCTCTGGGGCACTAATTCTCCATACAGGAGATCTTTTGGAATTTGACTGTCAGCCATTCTCACGACATGCCCAAACCAACATAGACATTGCTGTTTCAGTAATGTAAATTCCAGCTTGTTCTAGGACTATTCTATTTGGAATTTTTTCTTGCAAGGTGATACCAAAAATGATCTGGAGACAATGCATATGGGAAGGTGTTCAGTTTCCTCTCCTGCCGTGCACAAAGGGTCCAGGACTCACTGCAGTACAGGAGTGTATTCAGGGCACAGGCTCTATAGACCTGGATCTTGGTATATGCCATCAGCTTCTTAGTAAGCCATAATCTCTTTGTGAGTCTAGAGAACATGGTAGCTACTTTGCCAGTGCGTTTATCCAGCTTGACATCTAGGGAGAGAGAGATCATTGAACCAAGGTAAACAAAGTCATGAACAACCTGCAATTTTTGTGTGGAGATGGTAATAGAGGGAGGTGAGTCCACACCCTGGCTTTCTTCAGGCTGATTGTTATTCTAAAATATTGGCAGGCCTTACTAAGATGATTCCTAAGTTGTTGGAGCTCTTCAGCAGAATGGGCAACAATGGCTGCATCATCTGCGAAGAGGAAGTCCCATATGCATTTCAGTTGGACTTTGGTCCTCGCTCTCAATCTAGAGAGATTAAAGAGCTTTCTGTCTGATCTAGTCTGGAGATAGACACCTTCTGTTGCAGTTCCAAAAGTGTGCTTCAGCATGACAGCAAAAAAGATCCCAGTCAGGGTTGGTGCAAGGACACAGCCCTGTTTCACTCCGCTTCGGATGTCAAAGGGATCTAATGCTGAGCCATCAAAAAACTACAGTGCCCTTCATTTCCTCATGAAAGGATCTGATGATGTTAAGAAGTCGAGGTGGACATCCAATCTTAAGAAGTATTTTAAAAAGGCCATCCCTGGTAACCAAATCAAAGGCCTTTGAAAGATCTATGAAGGCCACAAATGGAGGCTGTCATTGTTCCTTACATTTCTCCTGCAACTGTCTGAGGGAAAATACCATCTCACTGGTGGATCTATTAGCTTGAAATCCACACTATGATTCTGGATAGACTCTGTTTGCAAGCACCTGGAGTCTCTTCAGCACGACACAGGCAAGCAGCTTCCTACAATGCTGAGAAGAGAGATGCCACGGTAGTAATTGCAGTTGCCCCTCTCGCCTTTGTTCTTGTACAATGTGACAATGTTTGCATCCTTCATGTCCTGTGGTACTCCACCTTCCCTTCAGCAAAGACAAAAGATTTCATACAGCTCAGTAGTGATGGTCTCTTTACAACACTTCAAAAGGGATTTTATCCTTCCCAGGTGCCTTGCCGGAGGTGAGGGAATCCAAGGCCACTTTTATTTCTGCTGAAGTTGATTCGCTGTCCAACTCTCCCAAGACAGGCAGGCACTCAATGTTATTTAATGCCTCTTTGGTTACTACATTCTCTCTAGAATATTGCTCAGAGTAGTGTTGCACCCAGTGTTCTGTCTGCTGTGCTCGGTCCTGGATGATCACACCTGTAGCATTTTCAAAGGAGCAGATTTCTTCTGTATTGGACCTAAAGCCTGCTTGATATCATCATACATTCCCTTGATGTTACCTGTGTCCACTGCTATCTATCTGAGAGCAGAGCTGAAGCCAATAATCATTAGAACATCTCCTGGCAGTCTGTTGGACTTTCTATGAGGAACTTGAAGAACCTGCAAGTTGTACTCAATAAGACAGGGTTTGCATGCTGCTAGAGCTCTCCTCTTTTCCTCGATGGCTGGCATCGATTCCTCCAAATGGGCTTTGAACCAGTCTGCCTTCTTTTGGCTCTTCTTGCCAAATGTGGACAAGGCGGTGTTATAAACAGCATTCTTGAAATGTTCCCATTGTTCAGGTGCATTTGCACCAGCCAGGCCTGGAAGAGTTTCCTCAAGCGCTTGGGCAAATTCCTCCACTTTTCTCTGATCGCAAGTCTTGCTGATGTCAATACATGATCTTCCTTCCTTTTTCATGTGATACAATCTCTTCATTCGCAGTTTTACTCTGCTACACAACAGGGAGCAACCAGTAACACAATCAGCACCCTGATAACTGTGCATTATTGTAATACTAGGAAGGTTAGAGAATCTAGTGAGAATCAAATTGACCTGATGCCAATTGATGTCTCCAAGAGACTCTGTACGAAGCTTTGTATTAAAACATCGGGATGATCCATAAGGATTTCAGTTTTTGAACAATGACCACACAAGACCTCTGTGCTGGCATTATACCTTCAGAGTATATCATGATGGGCTCTTCTGATCAACAATGGAACAATTCACTTAAGTGCCTGGTTGAAATATAGCCTATAAAACAAAGAACACTATAGAATCATAAGATGCACATCTCTCCAGCCCGGTTCCAAATAAGCCATTTTACTGATTACTCTGCAGCAAGTCTGTGCTATATATAAGTATGCATTCTTATTCTTTCCAAGGAGCACAAAGGTGCCAGCATTAAACTGTCTGATAAAAGTAGACAGGGTTAAAGAATAAGATAAGAAACCTAACTAGGGGGAGAGCAAGGAAGTAAATCAGTCTAATTTTTCCATGTTGTTGTTGTTTAGTCATTAAGTCATGTCCGACTCTTCGTGACCCCATGGACCAGAGCACACCAGGCCCTCGGTGTCTTCTACTGCCTCCTGGAGTTGGGTCAAATTAATGTTGGTCATTTCGGTGACACTGTCCAACCATCTTGTCCTCTGTTGTTCCCCTTCTCCTCTTGCCTTCACACTTTCCCAACATCAAGGTCTTTTCTAGGGAGTCTTCAATTCTTCATGAGATGGCCAAAGTATTGGAGCTTCAGCTTCAGGATCTGTCCTTCCAGTGAGCACTCAGGGTTGATTTCCATCAGCATGGATAGGTTTGATCTCTTTGCAGTCCAGGGGACTCTCAAGAGCCTCCTCCAGCACCACAATTCAAAAGCATCAATTCTTCGGCAGTCAGCTTTCTTTATGGTCCAGCTCTCACTTCCATACATTGCTACTGGAAAAACCATAGCTTTGACAATGCGGACCTTTGTTGGCAAGGTGATGTCTCTGCTTTTTAAGATGCTGTCAAGGTTTGTCATCACTTTCCTCCCAAGAAGCAGGTGTCTTTTAATTTTGTGGCTGTTGTCACCATCTGCAGTTGTCATGGAGCCCAAGAAAGTAAAATCTGTCACTGCCTCCATAACTTCCCCTTCTATTTGCCAGGAGGTGATGGGACCAGTGTCCATGATCTTAGTTTTGTTTTGTTTTTTTGGAGTGGTATCATCTGCATATCTGAGGTTGTTGATATTTCTTCCGGCAATCTTAATTCTGGCTTGGGATTCCTCCAGTCCAGCATTTCGCATGATGTATTCTGCATATGTTAAATAAGCAGGGAGACAATATACAGCCTTGTTGTACTCCTCTCCGAATTTTGAACCAATTTTCCCATACACCCCTGCCTTGCACACAGTTTCAGCACAATGCAGTGCTTGATGTCTGGTGGAAAAATCCATTTTGTACCTTTTGGGACCTGTGTAATCAAAACACACCTTATGTCCAAATTTACAAGGCTTGTGGTGATAAATAAAATATAAATACAACTGTTTACATACATTTCTGTTTCCTGACTCCTTACAGAGGGCAGCAGAGGAATAAAACTGAGACAAGCTCAGGGAGCAAACATCCAGGAGTTTGACAGGAGATGAGTAGTAGGGAAAGTGGAGGAAGAAATAAAATAAAAAGGAGACCAAGGAGACAACCTTCAGCTGTACAGGGGGACAAAGCTCCTTCCTCAGGGTTTTCTCCCCAATTGTAGCGAGAGACAAGGGGAAATGAAACTTTTGTTTCCCCTTAATTGGAGGGTGAGGGCACGAAGAGCAGCCTATATAAGGGCTCCCTGTCCTCACCCCCTCTTCTTGTGAAGATGACACAACCCAGTTGCCTACCCATGGTTTCAGTGCAAAACTAGCTGGTTGCTTTGAGGCTGGATAGGAATTTCTGGCCTGCTTCATTTGGTTGGGATATTAAACAAAAGATGGATGAGAAATTTTTGCCTATCCCACACTGGTTGCTCATAGGACAGTTGTGGAAGATCAAGGGCGGGGCTGTGTTAAATATGTTACACTGGCAGATAGTACAGAAGGGAAGGACTAGTGGTGAGTCCCAAAAAGGAACCCAGGTGAGAGCTGGCCCATCCAATGTCCCTGGAGCATGGTTCATGAGATTCCATTGCTAAAGTAGGGGGATGTTGCTTAGGTGGATGCTGGCTCTGGCCTTTGCTCACCTAAGGTGAGCCTCGGTGAGCGACAGCAAAGCCTGGGGAGGCAGTGGCTTGGGAGGTGTTTGCCAGCCAGTGATGGGCTGCAAGCAAGATAACATAGATCTAGTGGTTTGGACTCACTTGTGTCAGTGCAGGAGAGGAGAATAGAAGAGACTCCTAGATCCTGACCAAATTTTCCATCTTATGGTACACTCCTCTGCAGGAGGTACAGTTTAATAGATAAATAAACTTATAGCCCTAGTTAAACCTGTGACTCAGCTCATTATTCCTGGATTTGGGGAGGGAAAGGCAAAAAGTTATATAGTAGTGGACTTTCCCAGCATCTTTCAAGGCAGAGAAGACAAAGCAATGGAAACTCACAGACAAGCAAAGGGAAGTAAAAAGATAGCAGTAATCTTGGAGGGAAGAAACACTTCAGTGTTGGTGATCTGCAAAGTGTGAGCAATGTTCATTTTCATGCCTCGGACAACATTTATTTATTTATTTATTTATTTATTTATTTATTTATTTATTTATTTATTTATTTATTTATTTATTTAACTTATATGCCACCCACTCTAGCCAAAGGTCTTTGGGCAGCTTACAACAATTAAAATACAATAAAAAATACAATAACATGGCATACACATGTAGCAAGTGTAAACTAGTTGCACTATTAGAAGATAAAATGAGAGAACTTTAAAAGCATCTGAGTACAAATAGCTATTGGGCTGTGGTATAAAATGTATTTATCCTGTTGCTGATCACTGGATAATGTGATATGCCTTCCTTGCCATATGTTGCAGTTGCTGACGTGTCCACGGACTTTGGGCAGCGAGGCTGGCTCTTTGCCCTCCACCCTGGATGATGTGAGACTGGTTAGTCTCATATGACTTGCAAGTAAGAGGGGGGGACACCAGGTTACTTAAGGGTGTTCTCCCCTCACATTACCCTCTTCTTTTTCGGGCACAGAGAGAGACAGAGTCTGTGCTGTGCTGCTGATTATATATAACAGGATAGGTAATGTGTGGCCTGTAGGCTTAATGCAGCCCAAACATAGCCCCAGCACCTCTATTGGTCCTCCAACCATCCTAAAAAATATCCCCATTATGCATTCCAGCATGTGTTGGGCAATTTTGCCACATTTTGAGAGAAGGAAATCTAACAATTCAGGCAATACTGTCGTTTTCTCATTCCATATTATAAAAAGTTTAAATAGTAACCACCAAAGTCAGAGAAAGAACATTACAAATAACAACAATGAAAGTAAACAATTTTTGCTTTTTAAAAAATTACCCTAAAAGGACATCTCTCATGCATGGATAGATGTCTGTGCATGTGTTTTTAAAAAAGCATAGTCTCAATAGTAGACACTTCTATTACAAAACAGATGAGAGAGAGGAAAAACAATTTGTTTGTTTTTTTTGTAATTCTGTATATGTTTCAAAGCAGACCATCAGACTTGCTTGAAACAAATGAAGCCTTTTCAAATATACATCTACTGTATAACTTTAAATTCAATCTCACATTTAATATTCAATTACTGGTTTCTTTTAAAACAACCATTATATGTATATAGATTTTTTTCCCTACCGGTCAAGCCAATGATCTTCCAGTTGATTGTGCAGAACTTGCAAATTAGGAAGTGTGCTGTGTCTCCCAGCAGTGCAATTCTTTCATATCTGATGTTTAAACCAGTGACCCTCACAGCCCAGTCCATATACAAGGTTGTGAAGCTCTGCCGGACCCATTGGCCTCAATAGCTGGCAAGCAAGTCTGCTAATAGTTTACTTACTAGATCCAAAAGCTTTAATATTTTTAGGAGAAATGAAGCTTAAATACACCTCTAGGCCTCTATGAAGATTGCAAAACTATATTGGTTTTTGAATCTGGAAGGTGTACTTTTTGAGCATACAGAGAATTCTCCTTTACAGTTACTTTTTACAGAACAGCAGTGTGAGGGTCCCAAGGGAAATAGGGATGTATACCAACTTCTTAGATTTAACACTTCAGAAGGCTGTCTACTTCAAATTTTCAGAAGTCAGAAAAAAGGTAAGGTATCACTTCCTTCTTCTATCCTAAGTGAATCTTCCTACTTATTTTAACCTTCTAGCTAAGGATCTGGCAATCTGGTGTGCTTTAGGTGTTTTAGACTACAACTCCCATCAACTGCACCCAATACAGTGGACCCTTGACTTACAGATGGCTTGACTTACAGACTTTTTGAGGTACAGACTTCTCTGGCCGCAAAATTTAGGTTTGACTTGCAGCCGGAGAATTGACTTACAGACCAGAAAAAAACCAAAATGGAATAAAAACGGCCTGTTACGGGATTAATCGGTTTTCAATGCACTGTAGGTCAATGGAGACTTGACCTACAGACTTTTTGACTTGAGAACCGCCTTCCAATACGGATTAAGTTCTCAAGTCAAGACCCCACTGTATAACAAAGGAAAACAGATTACAAGAGTTGTAGCACCAAACATCTGGATGGCATCAGGCTCTTCCTCCTCTTTGGGGCATTTGCAGGCACCTCAGTTTTTCATATGGAATAAAATACAGCACAAAAGAAAACTCTGTAAAAGAGACTAGCAAATATGTTAACATGAACATTTTAGAGACACTGATCTCACCAAAAGTAAACTCAAAGAAAATGTTTGCCTGTGCTTACTTTAGATTTAGATAGGTGCGGAGGACCTAGATCCAAAGGTGGATTGTGCAATACATTTAATATTAGGAAATTATATTATTCAGCACTAAGTACATTAAAAGAAATAATGTGATTTTGATTCTGTAATGAAAAGCTAACTTTTTTTGTCCTATTGCTGTGTAGGACACGTAACATGCTTTATTTGGTTTCGAAAAGCTGTCATTCATATTGGAGATAGGAAATGTTTGCATTTTTAAAGGATTTAGATGAATGGATATGGTTTGTTAAGGAGAATGCAGGGTAGGGTGAAACAGGAATGAATATTTGGCTGGGGCCCAAACTGGTGTGGGTGTCTCCTTCCCTCCCAGAGCTTGCGTCAAACTTTAGTGAGATGTGGGGAAGTTGGAGGGAGGAAAAGAGCTTATAGGTAGAGAGGGAAGTTAGGGATAGGAGAATAGATAGAGAAGTGGGTGAATTTGTTTTTTAGGGTGTTTTTGTTTTTGTTTTGTGGGATACACAATGGGACCTAATAAAAGACAGAATATGGAAAGGATATGGGGGGAAACATAAGGGTAGCTACTTTAAATGTAAAAAAGGCCTAGGTTCTGTAACAAAGAGAAACAGAAGAGAATCATTACTGAAGAAAAAAAAGGTTGGTATTATTTATCTACAAGAGACTCATCAATCAAACGATGGAGTTAATGAACTGAAATTGCAAAATATACATATGAAAAAAGAATTTGGGACTTCCTAATCCAAAGGTGTAGCTATATTGATATCTAAATATTGTGATTTTGCAGTAAAAGAAGTACTGTAGTAAAATATATTAATGGTAGATATTTGATAATACAAGGTCAAATGGGGGAAGAAGATTATACATTAGTAAACGTCTATGCACTGAATATGAATCAATGAGAATTTTATAAAACTCTGATTAAAGAGATGGAGAAGGTTAGAAAGGGATATGTGATTATGGCAGGAGATTTTAACATGATTTTGGATGTAAAGGATATATATGTATGTAAAAAAAATATGAGTTGAATTAAAGAAGTACTATTTTGAGTAAGATGCTGAAAACCACGGATTTAAAAAATATATTGAGAGAACTGAAGGGAGATGAAAGAAGGTTTATGTATTATTCTTCTGTACATAATAGTTATTCAAGAATAGACTTTATATTTGTATTGCAAAATTTCATTTCAAAAGTAGTAGATACAAATATTAATGTGATAACTATAACAGATCATGCGCTGATGCTGATGGAGATGAAAGTTAGGAAGGACTATAGAGAAGCTAGTAGATGGAGAATAGATTCCAATATTTTTCAGCATACAGATGTAGTGGATAGAGTTAAGAAAGAATGGTTGGAAATATGGTCGATTAATGAAGCAGGTGGGCATAAAATAGAAGTGTTATGGGACACGCTAAAAATAATTATGAGAGGAATTTCTATAAGAGAATCCTGAATAAAAAGATTGAGAGAGGAAAATATATAAAAATATAGAAGAATCATTAAAAGATTTAGAAAGTAAATATTTTATAGATAGAGATAATAAAAATTATTAGAGATTCAAACTAAAAGGAAGCAGTTGGAAAACATAGAGTTAGAAAAGGTCCAGAGGGATTTGATATATGTGAAGAGAAATTTTTTTGAATATAGTAATAAAAGTTCAAAGCTTTTAGCTTGAATAGCCCAAATTAAAATATCAAAAAAATACAATTGGAGTGATTAAAGATGAATCAGGAAAGAATTGTAGTCTAATGAAGGAAAATTAAATACAAGAATTCTGTCAAAATTTATATAAAGGTAATAGTGCATCGAAAGAAGATATTGAAAATTATATTGAAGAAAATGTTAAGAGTAAACTGTTAGAGGATGATAAAAGAGAATTAGAAAAAGAGATAAATGAGGAAGAGATTATAGAGATTATTAATAAATTTTAAAACGGTAAAACTCAAGGCTTTGATGGGATCGGATCAGAATATTATGAAGCTTTTAAATCAACATTGATCCTTAAGTTAAAAATACTTTATATTGAGATATTGGAAGGTGAAAAAAAACCAGACTTTTGGAAACATTCATTAATAACTCTTATCCCAAAACCCAATAAAGATTTAACAGACCCAAGTTCGTATAGACCTCTTTCATTATTAAACCAAAATATTTACTGCTATATTGGCAAATAGAATGAACAAGTTTTTTTACAGAATAAATAAAATAATATTGGTATAAAGCAACAAAAAGGTGGTATAGGTTTACCAAATATAAAGGATTATTATTTGGCTAATCAGTTGAAGTTTATTGGTGAAATTATATACGACCCAGAAAGGTTAATTTGATGGAAAATGGAACCATCAGAATTGCAGGTAAATATTGAAAAATTGAAAAATACCTATTTGGTATGGTCAAGAAATATAAAATAGCGAAATTAATAACCTGTTTTTAAAGACAATGTTAAACATATGGTATAAATATAGAAAGAATTTATGTCAATTTAACTCTCCACTAGGATTAGTGACTGAATTAGACAATTTTCCTGTCAATATGAAAGTGTTTGTGGAATTATTTAAAGAAAGGAAAGTGATTAGATTGAAAGACTAGTTGTATAAAATGAGATCGAAAGATCAAAGAAACAAATCCTTCAGAATAAGAATATTTCATGGTTGAATTATATGCAATTAGAAAGATGAACCAATGAATGGGCAAAGAAATACAATGAAGATAGAAAATACATGAAGTATGAACAATTTCTATTATCATATGAAGATATTCCAATGACTGATTCAGTAAAGTGTACAGTGAGTAAAATTTATGGATTCCTGCTTGATTTAGAAGAGGAAGAAAGTGAGAAATAAGGATTGAAGTGAGTGTGGGAACTAGACTTTGGAAAAAGAATAAATGAGGAAGAATGGAGGAAGATGTGGAAAATGAGGGTTTTAAGATTTATGTCAGTGAGAATAAGAGATTTTTTTAAAACAAATGGGTTTGAGATGGTGTTTAACACTGACAAAATTAAATAAAATTAACGCTAGTTATCTGAATGTCTGTTGGAAATGTGAGAAGGAAATTGGTACATACTTTCATATGTGGTGGGAATGTGAAAAAGTACAAAGATTTTGGAAACTAATCTTTAAAGAAATAAATGATATATGTGAAAAAGATATTGAATTTAATCCTGAGTTTGCTTTGTTATCAATATTTGAGAATGTGGAATATGATAAGATGATTAAAAAATTGACTGTCAATTTATTAACAGTAGCCAGACTAATAATAGCTAGGCAATGGAAATCAAAATCTGAATTTTGAATGGACAAGTGGTATAATGAAATATGGAATATAGCTATAAATGATTAGCTAACTTTTAATTTAAAGGTTAAGAAAGGAGAGTTGAAAAAGAATAATTTTTATGATATATGGGTAGATCTTTGGAATATGTGTTAACAAGAGGAAAGGGGAAAGCTCCAAATCGAGAATCAATGCAATTTCTGGAGAAGAGGACAATAAAAGAAGAATAGATGGAGGAAAAAGAAGATTATTGCAAGAGGTCCCATCTATAATGGTGAGGAACACAGTCTATTTGCATTTTGGTATATGTATTTTATGTTTATGTCATATAATTTAAAAAAAATTAAAAAGGAGAGTGCGCCATTGGCTCCAGTACTTTGGCCATCTCATGAGAAGAGAAGACTCCTTGGAAAACACCTTGATGTTGGGAAAGTGTAAAGGCAAGAGGAGAAGGGGACAACAGAGGATGAGATGGTTAGACAATGTCATCGAAGCGACCAACGTGAATTTGACCCAACTCCAGGAGGCAGTGGAAGATAGAAGGGCCTGGCATGCTCTGGTCCATGGGGTCACGAAGAGTCGGGCACGAGTAAATGACTAAACGACAATGACAACATGGCAAATCTGCCACTGAAAAAACTCTGTGGTGCCCCTTTCCCTTGTTGATGCCCTAAGTACATGCTTATTTTGCTTAATGGCTAATCCAGGGCTGATTCTGGGAGTTGCAGTCTGAAAAGGAAACACTTTTCATCTCTGTTTCAGGCCACAACAAAGAATCTATGGTTGTATGAACATTTTGATCTCCTGTTTCAGAAGGTAACATTCATTTCAGAGTGTGAAAAACAACACAGTAACATATCTCACAAGAGACATAAGAAAACAATCAATTTTCTCATTTGACTGTACATGTATGTATATGCAGTAGTAACCCCTTCCCATTGTCTGAATAAATTTATAAGTCATTTACAAAGATATTTAACAACTTGAACTTGAAGACAGAACCATGTGTCATCCCACTTGTCACTTCTTTGCAAAATGATGAAGAACTGCTATTGATCCCTATTTGGCAATGGTGCATCAACCAATTATGGCTTTAGTCCAAGAGTTATCATGAGAAATGAGAATTAAAAAAAAAAGGTGATTCATTGCAATTTGTAATCCATCACTGTTGACGAATTCCAAATCACAAATTTATGATTTTTCTGATTATTGATCTTGACTTAAAAACCCTATAGAATGCCTCCCAGGCACCAAGAGACACCAAAATCACAGATACACTTTCCTTGACTCTCTTCTACAATCCCTCCAAATTTGGTGGAGATTGGGTTTCTGAGTTATACACCCGCAAATTTGGTCCTCCATGAAATTGGCCTTTAGCAGTTGGCTTGGGGAAACACAAACTTCACCAAACCTGCAGGGCTTGTAGAGGAGAGTCAGGGGAAGCTATCCTGTGATTGTGGGGTCTCTAAGTGCCTGGAGGGAACTTTCCTGGGGAGGGGCTCTTTATGGGTAAATAACCCAGACATCTGAAATGCAATCTTTACCGATTTGCTGATAATACCAAACCTGGAGGAGAAACTGTTCAAAAGACAGAATTAGAATTCAAGATGTCCATAGCACACTGGATAATTTGGTCAAATCAAACAAAATACATTTCATCTGGGAAAAACATATAATTCTACATTGAGGAAGAAAAATCAGGTGCAAAAATAGCAAATCTAGGCAGCAGCAAAAGAAATGTGTTATCTAGGTCAGGTAAAGTAATAGTATCACTCTATTTTGCTTTGGTCAGAACTGACCTGGAATAGTGTGTCCATTTCTGGATACTATTATTTGAGAAGAATATTGAACACCTGGAATGTGTCCAGGGGAGAGTGATCAGGATGGCAAAGGATCTAGCAACAAAGTTCTATTAGGAATTTGTTAAAGGACTTGGTAATGTTTAATCATTAGAAGAGAAACTGAAAGGTGATGTGATAGCCATTTCAAATATATGAACAGTGTCTCATGGAAGATTTAGCAAGCTTGTGTTCTATGATTTCAGAGGGTAGTTCCAAAAATAATGCATTGAAATTAAAACAAAGAAGATTTTTACTAAACATAAAGAACTTCCTCAGCATAAAATCTATTTGACAAGTATTACCTCAGAAACTGATGACCTGTCTTTCATTTAAGGTTTTTAAGCAAAGTTGTATTGAATATGAATTGGATTGAATTTATTATGGTCAAAGACCAGGACCTAACAAATAGTACAGTAGGTTGGATCCCCTTCTGCCAAGAATGCTGTAGCTGGGGATCCAATCACCCATGTGGGTGTCTTCTACTACTATAATTCTATGATTCCCTAAATATTAAAAACAATTGTGAAGTTGGTTGTTTTTTATTTTTGAAAATTGGCTGAAAGAAAGTACCAAATCTTGGGGGAAAACTGAGAGTATGTTGGTACATGTCTAATATGTAATTACTATTTATTTGAAAAATTGTACACATTTGACACTTTGCAGATTTTTTAATTTAATTTTTAAATTTCAAAAGTATCCAAATTATGCTTTTGAACGTTGACGTTGGAAGACAGTGATTTATCTGATTGATCATAAAATATTAAGTCTTTTCAGACTACCATCATGTACACATTTATTTCTGCATAGCTATGTACAGGATTATACTGTTAATGAAATCCAAGTTAAAAACAAAAGCACCAGTTGATAATTTGTTTTAAAAGTGCCTTACCCAAATTTCAACAACATTCATGATAAGCAGAGTAGGCAAAAGTTAAAATATAAGTAAAAATACTTGCTGAAGTATTTACTTTGTTAGTCAATTCTACTTAATACTTTGAGGCAAAATTGTTTGCCTCTGCATAATGAATAGTTGGTCATTTGGTTATATCTGCTAACTTAAATTTTGACTGTAATTTTTTAAAAACTAAAAATGTATCTAGCTTTCATGCTGCTAAACAGAATTCCAAAAATAGAAAAGAATCTCAGTTTTCAAATTTTGGGAATTCTTCCTCCATCCAAAACATGTTCTTCCAATCCAACTCACCAAATGCTCTCTTTGAAAAGTACCAGTGAGGTAAGAAAAAGTACCAGTGAGGGCCTCTCACACAATGCATGGCAATATCATATGAATCTTTTTAAAATGCTTTCAGGATGGCTTTCAGAGATTAGTAGATTTTGACAAAAGCCTAGTCTGAAGCAAAAAGCATGCTGGTTCTCTTGCAGCTTTACTTGCTGAACTGAAATCAGGCATCACCACTCTACTTTTATTTGGTGCCAGAGGAGCAAAGAGATGGTTCCCCAGAGGGAAGAGTCTGGTTCTGTTTTTATATATACACCACATATAGTGAGGCCTAGATTCATTGGAATAACATGATCCCCATTCACCCTAGATGCATTAGAATTGGATAGATCCATTCCTGTTCAAGAAATAATCAGTTTGCATCTAATGTCATCTATTTTCTTGCCGTTGCTTCTGATGAGAAATTGTTCCATTTCTAGGACTGGCATGAACATTATTATGATTGCCATTTTCAGGGGAAGAAGACAATTCCCCCACATTTTCTTTTGCTCTCCACCTGCAATTAACCATGCCTCAGTTCTTGAAGGTTTCAATTACACTTAATAGTCACTTGACAGATTTCATCTGGGACTGGAGGTAGTGATGTTCTGCCCTTGACAAATTAAGTTGTACTTTATTGGCATGTTTCTGACTTAGAGCATGTTGTATTCTGTTCATCTGCATGCTCATTATTTGCAGAAAGTAAAACTCAGTAGAGAAAGAGATGGTGAGAATTGGTCCCATAATCGCTGTCAAAACGGATTTCCCTCAATTTTCTTTAGTATTCAAGGGTACAGTCATCCACCTTTGGCAATATTGCTATATATATTAGGCAACTATTTTATTTACTCTTGAGAAATAGCAAAGAAAAGAGTTATTCATTACACAATGTACTTGTAATAGTGACTAACTACTTTAGGGCATTAAAATTATAACTGTAATCAACTACCTTTTACAAAATATCTTTCAAAGCTCTGGCGTATGTGTGTGTGTGCTTGCTGAATGTGAACTACTACAGTTTCTTTCTACTTTACTCCCAAACTAACATATAATAAATCCAGGAAGTCACAAGAAGTTACTTATGTTTAAAGCACTCATTTCTTGTAGTGCTTGTCATCAAGGCATCCTACAGATGGACACAGAGTGTTCTCATTTCCAATGTCAGTATTACTTACCTCCCAGGAAGGGGGTGCACCGTCCTGGGAACTTGGTAGGTTAGTTCAGTTCTCTGTGTCACCACGGCCGCTGCAGTGATGAATAACTGGACTGTAGAACCCAAGTGGTCATGAAGTCCAGCTCCGTGCTGAAGCAAGAATGCATCTCTGACCATCCAATCCTCCTTTAAAAACATCCAGTGGAGGAGTGTCCATCACCTCACGAGGCAGTCTGCTCCATAGTTGGACAGGCTTACTATCAGAAAGATATTACTAATGTGTGTTTTTTCAGCTTTAGAAACTACCAAAACAGTGACAAGTAACTTCCAGTACCCTTTGAGCCAGCACTACTGTGAGGTAGCAGATCTCAGATGCTATAAAAGGTATGAAAATTATTAGTGAATTAATTTGTTGCTCCTATTGTATTTTTAGTAACAGAAACATCTGCAGCATCACAAGTATGCAGATGAACCCAAATCCTTCTCAAGTTTCCATCTTCTAACCCCAGGTTCAGACTTCTGAATGAACGGGGACTGGACCTGGCTACAGTATTTCATATTCTAGTCATATAGAATCATAGAATAATGGAGTTGGAAGGGGCCTGTAAGGCCATTGAGTCCAACCCCCTGCTCAAGGCAGGAATCAGTTCCAAGATATACTATTACTGGTTTTACTTTGAATTTGTTTGGGCTGGGATGTGTCTGCCAATATATCAACAGGAACAGGTACATTTTACACCATCTGTTCTGGTTATCAGTTCATGCCTGTGTCCAGTTCATGCGTGAGCCTCACTTGAGCAGGTACAGCTGCAAAAGTGGCTGCAAAAGGAGCTTTTTATACTGTTTGCCATCTCAATTTTCTCCTAAGGAAGAGTTACACAAATGTGTCCATGGAAAAAATATGTCCCATGCTGGAAAGGCTAGGAGGTTGGATTCTGGCAAACAGACTGTGGCATCTTATTATCTTATTATATCTTCAGCACCACCCATGTGGATGGACAATCAACAATATTGAAGCTACTTTTCCAGAAATTTTTGACTGATGGTGGATGTCAGTGAAGTCTAATTGTGGCTATAAAGCCCCAGACTTTGACTTCTGTACGTAACATCTTTCTTTTGCTAAAAACTGAGCTGCTATCAAGTTGTCCATCCCTGCTTGAGAACTTCCAAATTTTTTTGGTTTTTCTGTCCACATGTTTCCCCAGCTTATCTGTTTGCCAGAGAGCCAGCTCAGACTCTTGTCTCAGAAACACCTGCATCTTCTCAGTGTTTCCTCTCCCTCACCCAAGAACCTGGATGCTCTCCATAGCTGCACTAACAAAACAGATGAAATCTGAAAGCACAGTCAACTGCAACATTCACTTTGCAAGCTGTGAACTCAGTGATCATTTCTCTGTTAACTATCAATGCAAACAAATGTGGGCATTGGCTAGCATAAAAACACTGACCAAGCTGGAAGCAGCTTGTTACTCATTGATTCATAGTCTCCTTCCTGGTCCCTGTTTCTCATTGTAAGTGAGAAATAACCAAAATGAGCATATTATGCTCCAGTTTTATATATGAGTCATATATTTAGTGCCTAACTGAGCAGGGAAATAGCATTAACATGCATTCTTAATTATGCTATTGTTCTTCTAATTTTGCTCAAGGCTAGAACAAAAGAAATAAGTAGGTATAAGTATACAACCACCATAGTAAAGCAGGAAATGGATGAATAAATGCATAAAGGGAAAAAAATTACTCTCCAAATGATTTTCAGCAGGATCAGTCCTACTACAGAGGAAATAAATCACTTTTTGCAGGCAAAACTTGGTGTATTCATAGAGAGCTCTAGTAAGCATCTCTATTTATTTGCTTTAAAGATAGGGAACTGGATCCTCCACAGAAGAATTTTTAACCCTTTCCTTGATCTCATCTATCACCTGCTGATCTTAGCCATAGAAGGAGAAAAGGATGGAAATGGGGATAAGGTGTAGTTTATGAAACCTTTTAACAAACTTTTATAGCTTGAGGCCCTCCAAATGCTTTGGACTACATAGTTCATCAAACTCAGTTAGAATGGCTGATAGTTCAAAATGATGGGCGTTGATCAGGTCCTTCCACGATGGAATGAAAGGCACTGTAGTTTTTGACGGCTCAACATCAGATCCCTTTGACATCCGAAGCGGAGTGAAACAGGGCTGTGTCCTCGCACCAACACTTTTTGGGATCTTTTTTGCTGTCATGCTGAAGCATGCCTTTGGAACTGCAACAGAAGGTGTCTATCTCCGGACTAGATCAGATGGAAAGCTCTTTAATCTCTCTAGATTGAGAGCAAAGACCAAAGTCCAGCTGAAATGCATGAGGGACTTCCTCTTTGCAGACGATGCAGCCATTGTTGCCCACTCTGCTGAAGACCTCCAACAACTCATGAACCGTTTCAGCAAGGCCTGCCAAGACTTTGGACTAACAATCAGCCTGAAGAAAACACAAGTCATGGGCCAGGGTGTGGACTCACCTCCCTCTATTACCATCTCCACACAAGAATTGGAGGTTGTTCATGACTTTGTGTACCTTGGCTCAACCATCTCTGACACCCTCTCTCTAGATGTCGAGCTGGATAAACGCATTGGGAAAGCAGCCACCATGTTCTCTAGACTCACAAAGAGAGTATGGCTCAATAAGAAACTGACAACACATACCAAGATCCAGGTCTATAGAGCCTGTGTCCTGAGCACACTCCTGTACTGCAGCGAGTCCTGGACCCTTTGTGCCCGGCAGGAGAGGAAGCTGAACACCTTCCATATGTGTTGCCTACGACGGATTTTTGGTATCACCTGGCAGGACAGAGTTCCAAATAGAGTAGTCCTAGAACGAGCTGGAATTTTCAGCATGCATACATTACTGAAACAGCGACGTCTACGCTGGCTTGGGCACGTTGTGAGAATGGCTGATGGTCGGATTCCAAAGGATCTCCTATATGGAGAATTAGTGCAGGGAAATCGCCCCAGAGGGAGACCACAGCTGCGATACAAGGATATCTGCAAGCGGGATCTGAAGGCCTTAGGAATAGACCTCAACAGATGGGAAACTCTGACATCTGATCGTTCAGCCTGGAGGCAGGCAGTGCATCACGGCCTCTCCCAATTTGAAGAGACCCTTGTCCAGCAGGCTGAGGCAAAGAGGAAGTCACAAAGGAAGCAAAACCAGGGAGCTGGACAGGGGACAGATTGGATTTGTCTCCAGTGTGGAAGGGATTGTCACTCTCGAATTGGCCTCCTCAGCCACACTAGACGCTGTTCCAAGTCCTCCATACAGAGCACGATACCATAGTCTTTCGAGACTGAAGGATGCCTACTACTGCAGCCAAAACATCTAAAGAGTTCCATGTTGAGGAGGACTGTTTTGGTGATGGTTTGAACATGGCATCTTTAGACAAACATCCAGATGATTATGATGGATAAAAGTATATGTGATGTCTTTAGCAAACAAAATATCACACTATGAATATATGATAAAGATCCAATTATAGATTATATGATCTTCCACACCAACCATTTAAGATCTATTATTCATATATTCAAATTCTCATAATGCTAAAGAATCTCAGTTGACAAAGAAGGCATGCACTAAAATATGAAAATATACCAAAGCAATTAGTGTGTGGTTCCAGAAGTCACAGTGACATGATATAATAACTTGAAGGAATAAATCAGCGGCATTTACCATAATGTATTGGCCTCTGCTAGTGGCTTGCCATTAATGAATTAAAAAAGAAGCATCAGTTAATGAAGAACTGATAAATTAAGTTAATGATAAAGGAACAGTTTTCCAATGCCTCAGTGGTTTCTAATGTCTCTCTGTCTTTTTTTAACCTGTGACACATGACTTTAATCAGCTTCCAATTCTGATCCAAAGCCTGAAGGAAACAATAAGGATACAAATTTGTCAACATACAACTAGACTGGAAGATCCTCCAATTTCCTTGTTGTGAGTTTTCCTGAAAAAGGGAAATGCCTTGAGACTTTTTGAATGTAATTGTAGTCATTTTCAGAAGTGTCACTGAATTCAGGTTTTACAGTTCTTATTTATCGTTCATTACTTAGAATGGTCAGAGCAACCAATAGTTATCTCTCATCTCCCTTTCAGTAATCAGATCCACACCCACCTATTGCCAACCATGCAAATGCAGTTTGCACACTTATGTTGTAAACGAGCCCAAAAGCATTTTGACACTATGGGGTGATATAAAAGTTGAAACAACAACTGCTATCAGGTACTTTTGGCACTTCCATATATGATCCTAGAAAAATCTTTATTGGTGTGCTAAGATGATATTTGGGCCTGATACTGAGAAATATTGGTGTAAGAAATCTAAGGACCATGGTTGTGTATTATTTTTGAGGAAAAGAATAAAAATGAATTGAATCAAGGGTATTTGTGCATTTCTAGGGTGATTGTGAGGTGGTGCAAAGAACTCATAGACATTAACAGTATGGGGCAGCACACCTTTGGATTCTTCACATTACATCTGGCATTCATGTATCATAGTAACAAGTGCAAAAAGTGAAAGAAAAACTCAGAAATATGAAGGAAAATGTACTCTTTATCTCAGGAATGATCCATTCTTGCTTTTTCTGTTGCAGTCACTCATTAAATTAGCAAAGTTATATTGTGGTTGCAATTTCACTAATATCAGATCCAAGGAAGAGGAGGGCTGGGCAAAAGAGAAAAGGTAGTTACGGTATATAACTGCAGAGCCCCTGCTTTGCTATTTCAAAAACAAATTATATAGGACTGTCTTGAAAATCTTTCTCTCACTCCTTCCTGTGTGCTGCTTTTCAAAACCAGTGAAGACTCTCTTTTGGTGACTGTCAATAAAATGTGGGGGGATAAAAAACAAAAACAAAACCCAACTCAGCTGAGAGACGCTGCCTCATCAGAAGCAATTCTGTTCTACCTGCATGATTTAAACTATGACCTGGCCTTGCTGTCTGCATTTCTGAAGTTTTTTCAGAGAACCAGAAACACACAAAAACTGGCAGAGACAAAGACGTAGCTAAAGTCAAAATCTCTCCAAAAAACACACAAGGCAGATTGGGGCACCAGTCTGTGTGCCCTTATTCAAGCATGGGTGAATTTGGAAGTGGCAAAGCACATCCCAGTTAGGAAGCAGTGAAATCTTACCAGTGGAATAAGTGGACACCTGCATGAACACCTGCACTTGAAATATGCTCAGCAGAATAAATATGTCTCAGTGAATGTTTCAAATAATTGCTGCTTTCTGCCAGTTGGATGGTCTGGCCATGATTACTCCTGAGCTATCAGGCCTTCTAACGTGTGAGTAGAATTGTATAATTTGTATATACACAAATATAAAATCCAATCATAATAATATTGAATTCTCAAAGGCTTTCATGGCCAGGATACAATGGTTGTTGTAGGTTTTTCGGGCAGTCTGGCCATGCTCTTGAAGATTTTCTTCCTAATGTTTCTACAGTCTCTATGGCCAGCATCTTCAGAGGACAGGAGCCAGAACCAGAGCACAGACAGAGTTCTGACTCCTATCCTCCGAAGATGTGGCCACAGAGACTGTAGAAACGTTAGGAAGAAAAGCTTCAAGAACATGGCCAGATAGCCCAAAAAACCTACAACAACCATCATAATAATATTAATTATATTTTACATTTCAGTAGGAATGTATCAGAGTGTTCACAAAGACAGATGTTATCTTTGTTGCTTAGCACTCAGTACACATACTTGATTTTGAGTCAACCTTGATTTTGTACTGTATGCTTTTTACATTTATACTTAAATAGAAATGGACAAAGGAGGAGCTGCCATGTTGAAAAGGTATACTCTGAATTTTTAGAACTTGTTTACCTTATTTCTTCCCAAACAATGTGACTCTAAGTCACCCCAGCAAATTTGCATTAATGAGTTTAGCCATTTAACTTACTTTCATTTTGTATGCAAAGTGCATTTATTTATTTATTTGTTTGTTTGTTTGTTTGTTTGTTTAGATGTATAGCTTTCCTTCCAGATTCCAGATTCTGGAGAGCCATTTTGGTTTTTTTATGCTAAGATGTAGAATAGTAGAGAGAGATGTGGGGGGGCTAACCCTTGTCTACCCTTTAAGAAGCTTTCTAGAATTTTAGCTATATTTTTGCTAGTTGAATTTTGTTATGATTTTAACTGCAATATCTTTTGGAAATGTAACTTATGCTTTGCTTATGCAACAAACTGAGTATATTTAAAGACTTTATTTTTCAATTAAAAAATTCTTAAAATCTTTAAGAATGGTCTTTTAAACAGCAGGTCTGCTGAGCCTGCTTCCAGAATAGTTGTTAGGCCACAGAATGCTACAGAGTCCTTTTTTGCTTGAGCTTTGATTGTTCTTGCAGACTCCAAAGCTTATGTGCTTTCTCTTTTGATTTCTCTTGCTAAACTTAATTAAGTATAAGCAAGTGTCCTTTATAGAACAGACTTGTGATAGGGGGTTTGTGTTACATCCTGGCTGAGTCACCCGGACTCTGCCCAGCTGTTTTGGAGTGCACAGACACCAGGACACTCTCCGTTTGGGAATCAAGCAGTCCTTAATTGGATGTTGGGTTCTGACTTTCCCACAAATGAGATTTCAAGGCTGCTTACAATAATATAATATAATACAAATACATAACATGAACAAAAACACCCCCCTTTAAAAAAAAATCACTATCCATCCATTTAAGAGCTTTCTCTGTATTGGGTGAGATTGGTTCCCAGAAATCTACCTGAATGCAAAAGGTTGTTTGCCTGCTGGTGGAAAAGACACATGGATAGTTGCTTGGAACCATCCCTCTAAAACAAGTGTTTTTGTGTCACTTTTGCACACACACCCATTTTGTACTCACTATGATTTCATTTTCTTCCACCTTCCTTTTGTGGGCAATTATGTTGCCATTTTGCAATCACAATGTAGCCATTTGATTCACTTTCCTCAAGTGCAGAATATGGAGCTAAAACAGGACAATGAGCTCCCAATGGAGTGCTTTAGTGCAGCTGTGTGTATTTTCATTATCATCATAATTAGCGGTATTATTTCCACTGCTACATGCAAACGATTCTAGATGCTTTCAGAATTTTCTGTGCATTCTTAATTTTGAGTAATCCAGTCCTTTTTTACATTCGAGAAAATACGTATAAGCTGGATCTTTGTGTTCAGGCTATTTCTCACTTCTTTCTTCAGAGTACAGTAATATACCATGCTTTTGAAGTTGTAGCCATGGTTAGTCTGTGCAAGCATTTCAACAAGAAACACAAAACAAAACAAAACAAAAGCAAAAAAGACATTGTGGTGCCCTAAAGACTGATATATTTGAATGTAAGCTTTTGTGGAATGTGTCCATTTTGTCAGACTTAAGAGTTAGAATGTTGTTTGGGAAATGCATTGCCATTATACCTGGTCTGTGCAATAGTAGTAGCTACACAAGAGTTCTTATATATTTATATTCTTATATATTTAAATTTATTTATTCTTATTTATTTATTTAGCCAAAAAGGCTTCTCAGAGCAGTTTGCAAATACCATTATTGTTATAGCCCTTTCCATAGGCACACGGTCTGAAAAATGTAGTATTCAAAGAAAAGGAGATGGGATGGGAGGAAGGTTAAAAAAAAAAAAAGGAAAAGCTAGGCACTAGTTCTTAAAATAGCAGTTCTCTAATGACCAGCAGTGATAAAAATGGTTGGGCTAGCCTAATAGAATGGCTGTTACTAGGTGAGAAATGCTGCATTTCCTCAATCCCCCTTTCATTTTCTCCATCCAACAAAGAGCCAACATAACATTTCATGCTATGTAGGGATGTGGTAGCAGGGAGGGTTAAAGGAGGCGATGCATCTAGTATTCCAGGCCAGTATAGAATCAGCTGTGCTATTCTCAGTGTTATTATTGTTTTGTTATTTTTTGTTGCTTAAAACATTTTTTGAAGGCTGAGCTTTCCTGGGGTTATTGAAGAACTGGAAATCAGAACAGGGGGGCTGGGATGGGTGTATGCAAATTTGTTCATATTGAATTGTCTGAAAAGGGGTCTTGAAGAACTGCAAAAAAATAAAAAAAATACCTAGGAGAATGCATATGGCCACGGACCATATCATGCCAATACTTTCTATAAAGGGTAACATCATATACCTTTTCCTGAGCTAACTGGAATGCATTAATTAGGTTCCCCTAGATCTTATCGTGAAGGAGGCTGGGTAGCAAAGTTGGCACCACTTCTGGTGACCAGTTCTCTGAGAATAAACCCCAATAAATGTCAGTCCCATAAAAAGCTTACTAGCAACAGAGTAGGGCAAGGATAATGGATAAAAGTATAAAATTCAACTTTGTTTCTGTACTTTGACTTATTCTCTATTGAACAGCAAGGGTCTAAAGGCTTTGGAGGGAAACTAAGCATTGCAGGTGAATTTGAAGAAAAAGTTGAGAAACGCATACAAGGTAGGAAAGGATACAAAACTGTTATGCCCTATTGTATAAAAGTGTGACAATGTATTTAAAAATAAATGTTTACAAAATATAATTTGAGTTTACAAGCAGAATCTATTATCTTTTAGTCTCAATTTGTCCTCTATAGAATGACTGGGAGTAATGGTATCTTATTTTATACAGTACTGTTGTGAGATTGGTACACAATACAGTGCAAGTATTATAGTGATTTAGTTCATATTAACAAATGGGATATTTAAAATGGGGGAGTAATTTTTATCATTCTTCATTTAGAGAAAAGAAGCTTTCATTCCATTAAAAAAAACACATTGTACTGGTATCATCATCCCAAGTACTGAAAAGTTGCTTTCTTGGAGTCTGCAGCAACCTCTGGGAGTTGGAATACTGAATTATAGGTTTAAAAAGTCACCCTGCAAAGTGAACAGAAATAAGCAGAGGAGAAAAGGAGCCTAACTGGACAAAATGTGGCTGAATAGATGTTGGTAGTTCTTGATTGAACTCCGTGAAAATTAACATTGAGGTTGAGTTGATTCAGGGTTGCCAGCTTGACTGGAACAATAGAAATAGCCAATACAAGATCCACACTGTCAATCTATGTTCTATTCAGTGCTATAGTAATACAAGGAGATTGTGGTTCTTTTTTTCTTTCTTTTTTTTTTGTTAAAAGTTCTTTCTTTGTCTTCTGTAACTACAGTGGGCAAGCAAAAAATGACAGCCTATGTCAACAGCTTGTGCCTCCAGACTTGGGGAAAACAACAATTTCCTTAGGGATAAACAGACAGCACTCAAAAGTGTGTCACTTTGCAGAGACAGGAGGAGGGAAATAGAAGGTGCTTCATGCTCCAAGAGACAAGCCACCCCTCCCTCTCTAAAGGTAGTTTATAGAAAATGACTCATTCTTTGAAATGTATTTACTAGCAACTTGTCTATCATATGAATTGCTGGAGTTTTGTAAGAGAAGGGTCTTTACATTGCAAGGAGAGCAATGCATCTCTCCATCTGAAATGCACACACATGGTACAGCAACTTCCCTGTATTATCTCTGTCACTGACAACTGGGCCACTGAGGAGTTTTGCCTCCACTACAGCAGTGCTCCCAAGTGCAGTGCATCATTTGCCATCAGAGGAGGAAATAAATAAACAAGCATTCACAAAATCACTGGGTTGGTATCTGCTGGGTCTTGACTGAACAGCAAGATTTGCCCATGCTCAAATATATCCCAGGATACAGCTCATTTCCTCATTCCCACTCCTACCCCACCCATAGTTGGTTCATGGCCAGAGCAGACAGAGGATTTTGGGCGAGCCCTGCCTTCTGCTTAGACAATCAACTGCCATTTCTGGATAATAACAGAGTGTGAAGGGAATATGGGTTGCTAGCTGGCGTATCACATTTAGCATGCCTGTATGGCTGCTCTCAGGTTTTCTCTCTATCCCTGGCTGAGTCTGTGCTAGACATTAATAAATTACACTCCACTGCACCACTAACTCACACCATCCTAAACACTCACCTGCTACTGTACTGTATTTGTTATTTCTACTCTGATGCCTCTTTCCAGAATGTGATTTAGGGTGAGGCTAAGAGAGATGACAAGGGCCAAACCTATCCATAGTTAGATTATGACTGCTGAAGTCCTAAACTATGTTAGGTTTAAGTCACCTCCCAGTATTACCAAAATTAGCATTCAAAAGTTTTTTATTGTCTTTAAAATTATATTTAGAACTCCCTCATAATATTGGCTAATTTAGCTTGTATAGATTTGGCACTGGACACATACATTTGATACACAAATATGATTTCAAAACTTGATTTCCTGTTACAGCTGCCTTCTCACAGCTTAACACAGCTTAAATTTGGTCTTGGAATTCCCTCAAGTTCAAGCCACAGAGAAAGAAATTGTCGAAGTTTTCATCCCACCATGTTCAGCAGCCATTTGGGACCTGCCATTTATTTCAGTTATCTCTCCCTCCCCTTCCCACCCCATTATTCTTTTTAGAGTTGAGTGTACAGCACTTCTTAGCAAGCAGCTTACAGTATGTTATCTCCTAGACTGAAGATGCAGCTCATTAAGTGAAGCTCCCCAGCTGCCTGGTTGTCGTCCAATTAACTCCTGACAGAAAACAGAGCCTCCCGACCTTCTCCACACAACCAGTAGCATTTCTGAGAAACATGCTGGATCATTCCAGAATGTTATCCTGTTGCCTTTAAATACACACGTTCGTTTTCCCCACCTGCTGTTGCCAAAATTATAGCCTGAAAATGAGATATGCATTCATTATCTGCCTTAATTGCGAACATCATATCACAGTGAACAACAGCAGACATTATCCCGCAACAGCTCCAGTGCAGTAACTTTCATCTCAGACAGTTCCGGGAAGGAACAGTCTTTAGAAGTAGTTCTGAAGGGCTTCCCTTAGGAAGGCCACAGTAATGTTTGCCTGCAATACCGATTTGTTGAAGGCAAGCTCTCTGTAACTTTAACGCAGCCTTCCCGCTCTGCGTGTGTGTTTTTAATTGCAGAAGAGGAAGGGGGGAACATCTGCATTGGAGCCTTCCGCAGTCCTCCTATCTGGCTTCACAAGCGGGATCTTGAGCTTCACTTTTTAGTGCTTAGGACCGCTCGGAAGGCTAGCCTGCCGGACTGCTTCGCTTGCGGATCCCAGGAGGCTGGAGCACAGAGAGCCTGTACCATCTCCATTTGAAGGGGGAGCCCCGAAGGAAAGAAAAGGTCCGCAAAAAGGGGGGGACGCGCGGGGGGGGGGAAAGGCATCTCGATTTGTCTTTGCCTCCTTCTCCCGTTCTCGCTCCGGGAAAAGGAAAAGAAAGGAGGCGGTGGCGGCAAACGCCCGGCGCGGTGATAGAGGCGAAGCTCTGAAGTTCAGCACCACGGACAGCAGTGCCGACGCTGCAGATTCCGGGAGCCCGGCCACCTCCCTGTCCCCGCTCAGCCACTCCGGCGAGGCCCTCGGCTCCGCGGCGGGAGGGTGGGACGGCTCCTCGGCTTCTGGTGGGGAACTAGACAAGTGAGGAAGAATTGGGGAGGGGGCGCAGCCAGACAGCGGGGGCTCCATCGGAGGCGAGAGGGAGGAGGAGCCGCCCGAGCAGGCAGAGAAGCCAAAGGAGGGGAGGGGAGAGGAGGGGAGGATTTTCCCATCAGCTCTCCCTCCCTCCCTCCCTCCGCCCTCTCTCTCTCTAGGTTGCTGGTGATGCTGCCTCTGCTGCTAGTCGCGGCGACAACACCGGCTGTGTTCCCTGCTGCTGGCGAATGATGAATACAGGAGGCGAGCGCCTCTGAGGCAGTTCCTCTGCGGCGAGAGGGTCGCGGGCTCTGGCAGGCAGGCAGGCTGCTCCCTCTCCCTCTCTCCCTCTCCGAAGAAGGCGCGTCCGGCTTCCCGGTTAGCTGTGTGCGCGCCCTACGCCGGGAGCCTAGCTCGAACCAGAGCCCCAGCTCGGGGGCTGCCAAAGGAAGGGCTCCGCTGCAGTGGCGCCAGCCCGGGCCGCGGGAGAAGCCGCCGTTCCCGCGCCCACTCCTCCCCGAAGGGTAGGCTTCTCGCCGCCTGGTTGCTCAGAGAGAGCCAAAGTCCCGGGGACTTCTCTTGGTCAGTAGTCAGACGAGGAGGCGGCAGCCAGAAGGAGGTCAGCTGTTGCCCCCACGGTGAACGAGTCTGTCCGCTTGACCCGCCGTGGGCAGAAGGGGATCGAGGCAAAGAGGAGAAGGCAGCAGCTCGTTGGCATCTAGCGCCGGGGACTGCCGGGGAGCCTGGACGAAACAGGATGGTTGGGCTGCTCCGACTCCGAGCCGGCTGCAGGGCAGCTCTTTTCCTGTGGATTTTCAGCAACATCAGCTGCAGAGCCCGGACAGCCCTCTCGCCCTCCCGTAAGTACCTCGCTTCCGCATTAACGCCGAGTGCTTGGGCGCCCGGGCCGTTGTTGGGGAGGGGGGGGAGGAGGAAGGGAACTGTGAACCTCGAAAGATGGGCTCGCCTTCGGTTTTGGGCTGGTGCGGTCGAGTCTTGTCTGGATGTCTCGGAGCAAAAGAAGGAGCGTGGACTTGGTCAACTCACTGAGAGGTGATGATGTTGCTGGCGTGAGGATGGTGGCGGCACAGAATGTAGTTGGACCTAGGAGACCGGGTGGTGATTGCTGGATGGCCTTTTTTTGGGGGGGGGGGAGGAAGTTTTTCGTTCAGTCTTCCGTTGGATTTGCGGGCACTTGACTTTCAAAAAGCGGAAACGCTTGTGCGGATTCGGGAGGGCGAGCTATTGCGCTGTGCCGGGTTTTGCTGCTGGATTCTTGGGAGCAGAAGAAAGTTTTGTATCTGGAAGCAAAACCAATGCAGTTGGCAGTAAGCCGTCAGCTTTATAATCCAGCCTTGAAAGAAAAGTACTATCACAAAAATTATTAGTAACCGATTGACAGATCCAAGAGTTTTAGGGATGGATTGGAATCCAGAGTGTCTTGAAAGGGACTGATTCTCCCACCAGTGGGGAGAGATGCCTAGGTTCATATCTGGCATGCCAGGAAGAAAAATGCCTGTGAATCTGCAGCATTAGTTAGCAAATATGCGATGAAAACATGTAATTTACTTTTCCAATTTATGTAGAAAAGGGCTCTTCCAGAAAATATCTGTGAGCCATACAAAGATTTGCTTTGGGGGTCTCCAGATTTATTTTTGTCTTCCCAATAAATTGGCAAGAACGTTCTGCTTACATGTGGTTTTCAATGTGTTGGCTGTACGGTTTGTTTTGGAATGCGAGTCCTGTGTGTTGTTTTCCTCTAGTCCATCACTTGGAAGCTTTACCAACCCAAAGCACAAGGCTTTGTTTTTCACCTGACGTACTTACATCTGCTATCTATAATTCAAGAAAATAATATGAGCAGTATGTTTATTTCTAGAGGGGGCAGGATTTAATCATGTCAAGAAGGTCATGGCATTATCTGATTTGGAGGTCTCTGTACTAACCTGGCTGTGTAAAATTCATGGTTTCAGCAATTGATGTAACATACTTTGCATTTGACTGGTGTAACTTTCACTTTACTGTTTGATATTCCAAGTTTGAGGCTTGGCTTAGAAAATTTATGCTAGGGCTGAACTCCCTCGCAAACAAAATGAGATATATGAGATACATTCAAAAGAGTTTGGGTGCAACATCAGAGGTATACAGCTCAGAATATGAATTAAACCATGCCAGGTGACAGTCCAGTTTGAGTCCATTTTCTACATGGAGTCCATACTGAGTTGTGTTGTGCAGTCTAGTGGGTTTATCCCATTGATATTCTGAGTGTTCGTTTCCTTCCATATTGGTGGTAGAAGGTGGTGGGTAAAACAGCATAAAGTCAGGTAACTGCCAGTGGCACATCTCTTCTCCGGCTGCAGCAACAGTGACGAATTCTACTAGAACACTGAATTCCAAACTCTCTGCAATTTTTAGTACAGACTGCTTTAAATGTTGGTTGGTTAGTCTGTGTTACTTCTTGGCACAGTACCATAATACAAGCAAAAGCTTGTTCACATACACCAACCTCCAGTACTTGTCATAATACCATCTCAAGACTGGGTACAAGCATCACACAACCAACATTTGCTCCATATTTTCAAAAGTCGGGCAAGAAGTTTGTGGAAGTTAAAATTCACACATTTTGAATTAGACCCTGGAACTTCCTTCCCTAGAAACCATACTATTCCATTAAAACTCTGAACTTTGCCTGATTTTCAGGGATCTTCCTCCCCTATCCTACTAGAGCCCACCCTATTCAAAAAAGATCTTTAACGCTCAATGTCACATTTTAAAGGGCAGGAGGGCTGCTGTTGGGAGGCTGGAGCCCAAAAATCCATTTCACCTGGCACAATTTGGTGCATTAATGTCTGGATATAAAACAGTACAGATACAGTATCTGTACTTTTTAAGGAAAATTGTCAGATTCACAAAGGACCTGTACTACTGACATACTGTTCAAGTGTCTTAGATTTTTTTTGTTTCTTTGCTTTCTCTTATTATTGCCTTATGATTGCTTGCTGCTATTCATAGAGAATGCACTTATTGACAATGTATTTATAAAAGTGGAAGAAATACTGGCTGGTAACAGATGAGTAGCTGGAGAAAAAAGTCAAACAGTACAAGTACATCTGATTTTCTGAATGATTATAACAAAGTAAAATACATGCTGACATTTAAAAAAAGTGCATGAAACACAATCCTGTACAGAAGCAAGAAAGTATAGACACTCTTCCAAGTGACAGTGAAAGAGCAAGAAAGCAGATCTGTTTTTTGGTTTGTTTGTTCAATAATTTAACAGTTAGTAATGTTTTCTGAACGTGTCAATATGTAAACATTGGGTGAAATAACCTTATTCTCTAATAACCTCTAACGAATAACCTTATTAGTTCTCTCAGAAACAGTATGTTAGATTTATAGCTTCTTTTGTTTTGTTTTGGTTATTATATCTACCCATTCATTCACTTAGGTGCAGAAGTTAGTTGAATGGTAATGGTAGGGAATAAATTATTTTTGAGAACTCTGGAAAAAAAGGAGCTTTTTGAAAGTAAGTTACATAACATTGGGTGTATCATTGAAGTCAGTGACGGAACTCCATGTAGTTCAATGCAATTAGGCTATAACTGTTCACATTTAACTTCTGACCAAATGACCATTGTCTTGCTACCAATCTTGACCAAGTAAACCATTTCAGGCTTCATTAATGTTTTAGATGTTGACAATGAGAAGTGACAGACTACTTTCCTGAAGGAAACTGATTATATGTGTGGTTTCAAGCCTACCCATAACTGAATGTTCAAGTCAATGAAGTCCACACATGTTTTCGTGCACAAGCATGTATTAAATGTATATGAAGTGTTAGGAATGAATTATGAATAAATTGACAGCATGCTGTTGGTGATTTATATGTGCTAAAGTAAAATTATGTAACTCACTGCAGCAAAGTACCACTAACTAACCAGCCATATTACTGGGTTCATGCTAGCTTTGAAATTGGGCATACACCTAGTAATGTGACTGGTAATGTGTTAGTTAGTAGCAATTTAACCTATGCACATGTAAAACACTAACTGCATTCTGTCCGATATATCAAACACTTGACTGTATTCTTTCTGTGCTTTACTGTTGAGAAACATGCTTTTCATTTAGAAAACTATGTGTGGTCTATAACTGGTTTATCTCATTTCTGATTAATACAATCAGACTATGAATTATTCCCTAGAAGTTTTAATTTTTTTTAAGGCAGATCAGTGAGGGAGAAAATACTGCATATTTAATTTTATGTATTCTTCCATATGGTTTGGACAAGACTTTTCACTTACATTGCACTGACTTTATTCAAAGATCATCAAGAGGAAATGCAAGACTATTTTGCATAAAAATGAATTAGATTTGAGCCAGATAAATAAGGTATTACAAATGTTGTACAATATACAGTATAAATATTGTGTAATGTCATGTTCAGTCCTATGTGAATAGTACTGTATTGACAGGAACATTTCTCTAACCCAACTGTAAGCAGCTTTTACTGATGGTCTAATGTGGTCAGCTTTAAAAGCATTGATTTGAAGACTCTTAACATCAAGGATAATGAACAACTTAGCCAGGAGAGGTCATCACAAGCCAAAAAGTAGCATAGAAAAAAAAAGCCACCCTCCCCCTTAATCTGAGTTTGGAATGGACTAAAAAGGAAAAATAAAGCAAAGTATAAAATGTGTGTCTGTTTATGGACTCTTGTTAGCAAGACATCATGCCTACACAAGAAATGTAACCAGGTGAGCACTCTTTTGGCCTTTTGTGGAAGGTTTAAAGCAACCTAATTATGGAGCAATTGCCTTTCACTGTTGGATTCAGTTGTGCTTGTTTATGTGTGACTAAATTCAGTTCTAAGCAAGAACTGGAAAAGAGCAGTTGGAGCTGTTACAATATGACAATTCTTACAATAGGACCTATTAGTATGGCTGAGCTTATGTTTTTCAGGAATAGCATAAAATAAAATGGAATCCTTTCAATATATGCATATACTGTAATACAGGATGAGTGGAATGCTGGTGCATATGTACTATGATGATATGCTAATAAATTCACAGGAATATCAGGGCTGGATAAATACTAGATGACTCTGGAAGTCCTGAGGGTGAATCAGCGGTGCAGAAGCAAGAGGTGTCCTAGGTGTGGCCAGATCATTTGATTTGTTTGAGGCTTCTCCTCACTCAATTTTGACTAAGCTATTGATCTGTTTCTTCAGTTTGTCCTGATTGACAGTACAGTGGTGTCTCGCATAGCGAGGTTAATCCATTCCGGATTAACCCTCACTATGTGAAAACATCGCTAAACGGAACATAAAAACCCATTGGAATGCATTAAACATTGTTTAATGCATTCCAATGGGCCCTAAACTTACTGTTCAGCGAAGTTTCCTCCATAGCAGCAGCCATTTTCGCACCCTCGGTAAGGGAGAGGAGGGCGCGAAAACGCTGCGCGCGGCCATTTCGGGCATCCGGCGGCTATTTTAGAACCGCCGAATAGCTGATCTGTGGGCATTGCAAAAAATGCAAAATGCTTACCGATCGTCGCTATGCGAGTTTTGCCCATTGGAACGATCGGTATGCCTCCGCATTAGCGATCCCGAAAAGGGGATCGCTATGTGGATTCGTCGTTGTACGGTGCGCTTGTTAAGCGAGGCACCACTGTATAAGGGATCTTGAATCTCTCTTTTCAGCCTCATCGTCCCATCAGAAAAATAGGTCGAACTGAACTGAGTACTTATCTATCAGATTTCCCCTGAGATGCTTTAGAATATCATGGCCCCTGGGCTAGAAACTGCAAACAGGGATTACCTTGAGATTAGAAATTTTATTCTTCAACAGATTTAACTGACTGGGAAGCATAATGTTCAAACATGTATCTGGTCAGCATTCCAGTTGATCAGTGGTGGAATATATAAAAGTGGACATTGGCAATTGGGTAGGGTGCACATAGGTCACTTGGGGGCCTTGTAAATCATCCATGTAATGTATGCAATGGTCACACAGACTGTGACATTAATATACCAATGTTTAAAGCATAAGTGGAGGCTTTGAGGAATCCGTCCACCACCACTTGGTACTGCCAAATCAAGTCCTCAAAAGTCAAAAAGCTGGAGGGGGGGGGAACAACTCCAAAGTACTACGATGGTGCCTACCAGTTTTGATTTGGCGTCAAATTTCGCTGACTGGCCTGAGGGTGCCCTGTGGCGGATGGGCTGGAGACAAAGGTCTCTACCAAGCTGCAGGGCTGCATGGGACTGCATTGATCCCATGCACCCATAGCCAGTGTTGCCACTAATTTGGTTCGGGTCACAGCTGCAACTTTGCAGTGGGGTTTCCCCTGGTGGAAAACTAAATGTAAATTAAATAGCAACAAATGCTGCTGCTTAATTACATTTAATTTTCCATCAGCACTGAGGAGAAACTCCCCCCTGCATCTGTGGGGCTGCCACCACAACTGGAACCCAGTAGGCAGCACCACTGGCTGTGAGTGCATGGGACCAATGTAGCACCAAGCAGCTGTGCGACCGCACAGCTTAGAGGAAATGTTGGTTGGAGAGCGGCAAATGCATCCTTCCAGCTGCAGTTAGCTCTTTGCCCCACCCATATTTTAAAGCTTCTATGATCTATTCACATTGGCTGACAACAGGAGTTAATTGTACAGCTGCACACAAATGGGCCTTCAAAATTCCCCATTTTATGGGGAAGAGAAAGGGGGGGGGGTAATTTCACTGAATTTCTCCAAGAGAAAGAGAAATTCCCCACCAATTTCAACTATTATTATTCACAATGTTACCACAGCTTGCTCTTGTTTCCCCCTAGGATGCTTGTTCTCTGCAATACACTGCAAGCAGCAACAATAGCAACCACGTTAGAAGACTAGGCACCATTTTGCTTCCTCCATAATGCCCTCAATCCAGAGTCATTCTAGAATATGGTGGGGGTGAGGCAGCCACTCTAAACATAAGTTTTAATAATTTAAGAATAATTATGCAATATTGGCTTGTATTTCTAGAGTAAGAAAAAGGACTGTCTGATACTGTTTCACTTTGGGGGAAAAACGAATGACTTATTCTTCAAAGGCCAGCACCTTCCCCAGGTCTTGCAAATGCCACCTTTCACAGAGGCAATTTTGGATTTATTTCTTCTCTGCTTTGGATGCATACCTTCCTGCTCCTTCTCTGCAAACCTTGAAGCTGGTATATTAGGAAGGAAGTGTTGCTTCAAGTGTCAGGGGACAGGAAAAACTAGTGAAGGACGATTTATTTATTTAATTTCATTCTCAGAGTCCTTTCCAGTTTCTTCTGTCTATATTTTTGAGCTTCTTGTAATCTTGCAAAGTGGCAGAGGAGGCTGCTTTTGCTCCTTCCTTTTTCCTTTCCATTACATATTATTCATCACTCCATGGCTCTCCTGGCTCCCTACACTTTCTCATCTGAAAACCGTGTGGAATGTTTATGACATTTCTCCTAGGCTTTAATTGAATATGGGAACAGGGACAGGTATATGAGCTGCTACATGCCACAGATATTGTACAGCTGTCTAGTGAAAGACAAAATATGCACACATATCATGCAGTCACTTTGTAAGTAAAGTGAGACTTTCTCCACAATATCTCTTCTTTAGAAATCCTTTCTGAAGAGGATTTCTTTTAAATCATATTGATTGAGAATGGTCAGAATTCACAGGGGATAATTTTTGGCACAGCGTTACCTGAATCTTCCTCTTGATTGGCAATGTGAGACATCCCTTTGAGACATTGTGAATACTATGGAGAGAAACAGGCCTTGCTAAATATTGTGTTCTTGTTGATTGCGATATGTAGACAATGATTGTTAAAAACCCAGCAGACTTCTTTCCTCCAGCACAGGAGTGAGACAAGGAGGTTTTTCTTCTTGTCAAGTTTTTGCAATTTTCACAAAATTCTTCTGGGGCATCCTATGTAAAATTAACAAGCAGGACATACAAACACAATAAACACAGAAGGACTAGCTGATTATTCAAATCTACACACATATTTTTAAAAATCTATAAAACAAATCAGCAGCTCTCAAGACTTTGCACAACTTGCAAGTTATACATTTTGCAGTTTATCAATTCATGTAAATTTATGTTACCTAGACCAGTGGTTCTTAACCTTTGTTACTCGGATGCTTTTGAACTGCAACTCCCAGAAACCCCAGTCAGCACAGCTGGTGGTGAAGGCTTCTGGGAGTTGCAGTCCAAAACTCCTGAGTAACTCAAGGTTAAGAACCAGTGACCTAGACATTTGAAATACTAGATGCATGCTTTTTTATTAAATAAATCCTTCTTTCTTTACTCTGATTTTGCCCCCAAGTTACTTGATTTTGCTCAAGTAAAACATTGAGCAAAAGTGGAAAGAAAGGCCACAGTTGTTTCCACTAGTTTCGTAAAGCATCTCTCCCTTTTGGAGATTTTGGATGATGGTCTTGAATGGGACAAAAGAGTATCTCCTATCAAGAAAGAAGATACTGCTTCTTACACTGGTTTTATTTCTCCTCAGATAATATTGGCAAAATGCTGCGTAGCTATGTTCATTCTTATTAGTTATATGATCCCTGATTGACCGGGATTGCTAATCTGAGTAATCTGGAAAGTACAGCCCTTTGAGACGTAATCATATGCATAAATCTGTATCACAACATGAATCAGTCAGTTTACTCATAATTCTCTATTGGTATTACCCAGGCAAATGATGAAGGTAAAAGTTCCAAGCTCATAGAGGTACTCCTAGATGAAACTGCAAATGCTACCAATCTAAAGGTGTTGTACAGCACCCACTTTTTAACAGCTTTTAGTGATAAGGGGGAAAAAAAATAAAGGGATGGGAAGAAAATAGGTAAGGCAAGCAGAAGGCAACCACTAATCAAATTTTACAATTCAGATAAGAAAATTGTAGGAAAAAATCTTGTTGGTATGCTGCTTAATTTTTTTTCCCCAGGAGTATTTGCACTTTTCTAAACACACTATTTTTATTCACAAAACAATCAGCAGTAATATCTATAGCCACTGCTACATTTACAGTGCCAATTTTGTACTCATTTTGTAGGTTACTATATTAGATAGTATTTCCACAGGGTTTATTAATAGATTAGATTGCCTCTTTGATTCAAAAAAAGAAGGTGGAAAATCAACTGCTTTTAATGTACGTGAGTCAAAATACGTTAATTGATATTTTAAGGTGAAATTAAATAAATGAGATTTGCTTCAAGAATGAGAATTGGCCAGTTGAGAATATTAAACTGCAAATCCAATGACAAATAGGATATATTGAATCATGTATGCAGGTATACCTTATTCATGACATTCTATCTGCCTTTAATTCAAGTGTGTGTGTTTGGTTTATGCTTCAGACAAGACTTAGCAAAGCAAATGGCTAAGGTGCCAACTGTGGAGAGAATTTTAAAACTGCCATACGAAGATGCTGTATGAAGATATTGTACTAGCTTTTGAATGTTACATTTTATGTAGAGAAGTGCACATTTGTGTTTTTGGATTTCAACACCCAGAATTCCCCAGGTGATATTGACAGAGGACTATCCATTTAAGACTGTTGACTGGACAACATTAATTCTCAAAGTACCTATCATCTATTTAATTGTATCATCTGTGGACCTTTACTTTTATGTATGTTACATGTTATGTATCCAGCACTCATACCTAAAAAACATCCTGCTGTATACCCTCTGTCTGGGGTGCAGCAAACTGTGACTTCCAGTGACCAGCCATGTCATCCTTAATATGCACACTCAATATCCATAACAGTAGACTGAGCATAAGCAACATATCAGTGATGGTTAGTCTGGCTTCATCTAATTGCTCTCAACACTATGAAGGGTTGGTTTCCTGTATTTTGATTTCTAAGACACATTGAGCTTTTTCCTAGTAGCTTTCATGTTTATGTTTTCATACTTGAAAACCAACCAACCAACCTTCATGTCCTGTAGCTATGACAGGGAATAATGTAACTATATTTAATGTCTTAGTCAGAAGCCAAATGCTACAGCTACACTAAGATGAACTTCTGTACGACTTCTTCTGGGCAACCAGAGAGTTGCTTTTCCTTGAGGAATTTCTTGGCCATTTTAGCTCAGGCCTTGGAAAATCCCTGTAGAGTACTGTGTTTCACCTGCATTTTCTAGAAATGCTTAGAAATATTCTAAATATGGTACCATTTTAGCACAGCAATTAACTGGTGCATCTGCCTTTTTATTCTTTTTTAAATATTCAGGATGTGGCCTATTCTCTATCTATTAAGAACAAACAGATGCAAACATGTGACATTTCAGTCACATGTTCTATTAATGGCAGTATACACTGATAGCACACATACACACGGAAAACTGCCCAAGAACTTAGTTCTATTTCTGACCAGTCAAAGCTGTGCCAAATTCACTTATACACACATATATGCAGCCTAGGGATATTGAACAATCATCCTTGTCCTGGTTTAACTTGTTGACTTTGTGGCTGTGTTTCTGAGTTGGAAAGCGTTTCTGAACTAGTATAATGTGGCTTCTCCTTACCTCAATTCTTTGTCTCTTTTTGTGCTGCTTCGCTGGCAGATCTTATCCTGCAGGACAGTTCTGCCAGCAGATCGCTCTGTCAAAATGTCTCTTAGATCAAGCATCAGAAAAGGGTTCTGCTAGCAGAAGGCCATTCCTGCCACACACACACACTCAAAAAAAGCCTAACCTTAGTCCCATTCAAAACTTTGAATTAGTATTTCATCGCCCATCAGGCCAGCCAGATCAGTAATGTCCATATTGAGCAACAACAGTTTTCCAAGATATTTGCTTATTTTTGGTCCTTTTTGTATAGAGATGCCAGCAATTGAACATGGGATCTTCTGTTTGCAAAGCACATGCTTACTCATTGACAAAAGGAACTGCATTAATACGTGGTCCCTCAAGCATCTAACTACTATGGCTAAATTAAGGTCATGCTGTGATTTTGTGTGTAAGTTAGAGATCTGGTTGGAACATGAGAATTATATTGAATGAATGAAAGCAGCTTCTCTGAATCTAAAATAAATTTGCAGCATATACAGTAGTTTACTACAAGCTAACTTGTAATCTGTACATACTCTGCCACTTCAGATGAGAACAGGAAGAACATCCTCCTGTTGTCAGCATGTAAAGGCAAGCCCATTCTCATTCAAAGATCAGAGTAATTGGTCTGATCTATGATTGTTATTGTTTGTCCACCAGCAGGTGTGCAAGGAAGGCTCTAGGCATAGCCCCTAGAAGTAATCCTGCCTGATTCCCAGGGTAGCCTCTCACAAATAACTCCTTGTCGTAGGCAGCTGTGAGAAGCTGACTGGATGAGGCAGCTTTACAGGCTGATATTTTCTCAGGGCAGCTTTGCATGTTCTGACTCTGCTTCAAGCTCTTCTAAGGCCTCACTCCTGCCCATGAGTTAGCCAAATACCATTTATCCCTCTCCAGTACAAAGTACTCTCTGAGAGAGGACAGTGTGTGTGTGTGGGGGGGGAGATGTCCTTTGCTGCAGCACATTTGGTGTGGGTAGATATTTGTCCTTCTCTTGGCTTAGGGTACCATCAACCTTTAGAACTCCCTGCTGCCTGGCTATAGATGGGCAGATTCCCTGCCCATTCTGAACTTAATGGTCCCCACTGTTTTCCTTTCCACCCCCAGAGACATGGCAAGACAAACTCCACCCCAAAGTGGTTTGGAGTGATGTCAGTGGAGGCCGGTGACTTTGATTTCATGAGGGCAATTCATCCACTGTGAGTTTTAGATGAAACTTGAAAGGAATGATCCAAAGTACTAAATCCATTTTGCCGATGCGATTCAGTACTTTGGACTTAGTCCTGTTGTTTGGACTGAAACCTGAAGAAGATTCTCTGCCATGCCCCTAAAATGGGACTTGCCAGCTTCCAGTAGGAAACACCATGTTGTTTTAATAAATACTGCTCCTGTTTTTGCCTCTGACTTCTGTTGATTTTAATGATTGTTAACTTTAACTTTACATCAGGGTGATTTACCGATTTAGGTATCTGTGTGATTAAAACTAGCCATATGCAAAGAAACTGCACTCTTTTTTTCATGATTACCTTATCTGCACCTCCCAGAGCCAAATGCAGGCCCAGATCCTGTTTTTATTAAATCAAGTGGATCAAATCCTTTATACTATTGACATTGTTACTTTCAAATAAGTGCACAGTCAAATAATTAGCATGTCCTTTTTTCTTTCCAACTTCTTTTTTTCTCCAATAAAAAGTATATTTCACTTTCCTGACTGCAGAATTTTGAGGTTTCCAGTAAGGACCTAATTAAGGAAGCAAAGTAACAATTCTGCCTTTTGCCCCAAGAAGGCTTTGATTAAGCCTCTTATCTGGGCTGTTCTGGCTTTCAACCATTCATTCTTTAGACAACTTTTAAAACAACAACAACTTGTTGACACATTGTATTTAATGCAGCATCTTTTAACACATAGAAGATACTGTAGCTGACTGAGACAGTGAATTTTTATTATATAGCCTTTTAGGCTTCAGAATTTCTCTTGGTAGTAATAAAAACAAAAATATGGATTGTCTATATACTATATATGAAGATACTACACATATCTTATATTTTCCTGCAGTGGAAGATAGTTAAGTAAATACAAACACTCCTTTTGGGACCATGTTTTACCTGCTTTCACAGCCAACATTTTTCTGGTAATATAAATTGGCTTTAAGTGGTAGAGATACAGCTAGCTCAAGAGCACAGATTATTTTGTCAGTGTTCAATGCTGAATTAGAACCTATTCCTGAGACTATTACTTCTGAGTCATTTCCCAAATGTATCATAATGATCAAAACAACAACACAACCCTTAGTCTGTCAAACAATAGTTATATTGTCCACAATTTATTAGTGAAAAAAAACTGAAATATCATGGGGAGAGAACACAAATTCCACACAATCATGTCTATAAATCCCATCAGTGCAACAGCAAAGATTAAAAATGCCAGGTAAGTTTGATGAGTCTTTCTCATGTAACTTAGCAATAATAATTCAACATAAAATATCTTCACCCTGCAAAACAGGGCCAGTTCAGAACAGAGCTAGTAAGTAACAATTGGGATGAGGCCAAAAGTGGAAGCACTTTTCAGGATTATCTTTGGCAGAACAGAACAGCATCCTGAGTTCATTATCGTAGGAAAATACTTTGACATTGGAAGCAACAACCTATTCATGCAAAGTGAGGACAATTAATGGTCCTGTCTAATACTGCCCATATGACTGATGTAAACAGAATTTCCCTCATTATTATTATAGTAAGTTATAATTTTTTACTTGTAAACCACCCAGAGTAGTGCATGTACTAACAGGATGGTATATAAATCAAATGAATAAAATAGCACATGACCATCTCTAGCACTGTCATGTTCATTACATGAGCCCTGATTGGCTGGGATTGCCCTAGAAAGGTGAAAGAATCTGAACCAGGGAGAAAAAAATGGTGCTGAGGCACAGCAATATCAGCAAACTGGCTAAATACACAAATATCAATGGGGTCATGGAAAATGTTTCAATCCCAGCCCAGTTCTTGTATCCTGAATTGAAGTGAGTTAACCTTCATCACAGCCCTCATAACTATATATTTTGTACCAAAATTTATTACACACTGTTCCATCAAAAGTTTTAGTTCAGAATAATAGTGGCAGTACAGGCAGAGGCCAGCATTGATAGAGATGTGGTATCTTCATGAGATAGCCACATAACCCTTTTACAGGACTGTGACATTACTGGCAACTACAACAAGTGAGAAATATGTATAACTACAGTCTTGTGATTCCTTTTGGGAGAAAAGATATTTAAGGGATCTCATTCTAGTACACACCTGGAGCAAAGCAGCATCAGATTGTTTGCCTTAGCTGCATTATTTATATAATATTGAAAATGCATATAGTACTGAATGGCATACAAATAAGAAGACAAGCCTCTACCCCAAGGAGTATGTAGTCTAAAATCAAAGATAACCAGTCATTCTGGGGAGCCTTTAAGCTCTAGTGACAAACTAAGATAACTTGGCTTGTTTCAATGTCTGCATTTTTACTCAGGCTTTTACAGCAGACTATGGAGGAGCCATTTCACCCTTGCTTGATATACAAAGAAAAAACACAAACCAGCTGTAGTCACTGAGGCAAATAGCTGACAATATGGTGATAAGTTGTGCGTTTTTTTTTCAGGAGTGGAAGTGACTGAGAAAATATGTGCATATGTCCAAACAGGACAAGGGATGCAGTTTAAAAATTCTCATTGTGTTTCATAGTTTGTGTGATATATTTTAGTTTAATAACAAACTCCTTTTGCCATGGTGCCATGATTCTTCTCCTCCTCAACCCCAGAAAAAAGTAGATATTTGTGTAACATTTTTCTATGTATGAAAAGTTTTGCTACTGCTTTCATTAGCTAACCTATATTTGTACATTTTTTATATTCATGCATAAAAAAGGAGCACATGTTGATGAATACATTTTGTTTCATTTCATGGAGCACATCACAAAGTTGAAAATGTCTGAATTTCGGATTGTATATTATCCCGAAGTCCACACTCTATTCCAGGAGGTGCAAACTGCATAAATCATTTTTTAAATAAAAGCTTGACATGCAACTCTTTCACTGATCTCCAAACTATGGCTAGTACTGGGCTTTCCTGTGAAGTCTGAATTAGAATGCTAAACCAGAACATGGGTTGTTTTTGTAAAGATGCAGCAGGACAATTCATGAGAAGCTAAGCTGCACAGTTTAGTAAAGTATGAAATAAAATGCTGATTCCCAAGGAGGTCCTGAATGGTTTTTGCCCAATAATGTGACATCCTGTCCTTATTTCTAGCATTTCCAGTAGCAGATCCACATATTTAGATACATTTTAATGAGGATGGTAATAATTCCAGGAGAATATCCTCTATTACCTTGGACCTATATGGAAATTACATATGACTGTGGTTTACAGTGCATTTAACATGCTATTATTTCAAACAGTATGTGAGATGAGAATTAATATAATTATATGGAAGGGAGCCACAATATGAATCCCACCTTTGGTTGCAAAGATTATATTTTTAATGCATTAAAGCATTGATTTTCTCTCCCATTTCAACTAAATAAGCAGGAGAGGATAATTACTGAAAAATGCACAGAGAAAAATGTAACGAAAAAAAATCATTCAACACCTATTATGAGTTGCTGCATCTGAAGACCCAGTTCAACAGCATACCCTACTAAGCAAACTCCTTAAGAGGCATACTGGGATATGATGGTCCTCTACTGTTTGTGTTGCTGGTCTGTGACCATGATATATGCCCATGGATTTCAGTGTAAAATAAGACTTCTAATGATGGCCCAATGATGTTGGATAGTGAGTCATTCTTTTCATACTTTGTGGTGAAGATAAATCAGAAAGGCAATGAGAGGCAACAAATACTGTTCCTTAAATCTTTGCTTGCATCTCTCAGATGCTAGGCAGCCTGGACCAAGATTCTTGTAGTCAGGCACTGGCTACCTGCTCCCTATATACAACAGAGGCTGGGAAGAATGGCAGGCAGTTTGAGACAAGACCTTAGCAGTGCAGCCTAGACTCCTTCGGACCATTGTTTGGCAGGAAATTTCAGAAAGCTAATCCTGTACGTAGTGCAGAGTTTTCAGATTCCAGATCAGCTCACAGCCCTGGATTTTTATTTCTATTTTGTTGTTGTTGAGAAGGCTTCTAGGCATTTCTCTTTGGCTGTTTTCCAGAGACTGGTTGAATGCAGAAATATATTGTGCTCTCAGACTGACCTTCAGATTGGTGGTCATGGCCTACAATAATGTTTGGATGATTTTGCACTGAAGGTGACTCATTATATGGAACAGTACCAGTCAGGCAAAGTATTACATATTAAGTGCATAAGACAATATTGGATATGTTACACTGAATGGGAGGCAATCTTTTAGAAACTGTTTATTTGACTAATATCATACCCTAAATTTATTTATTTTTAAAGGCTTTTACTCGTATATTTAGATTGCAAGTACCAGAAGGACTTCCCTGGATGAGGAAATCTAGAGGCAGCTGAAGAACTACTTGTGTACTCTGTGAATCACATCAGAATTGTATACAGGTCTTGCCACAGAATGACTGCAAATATTGCTGGTGGTAACAGAAAAAAAAACCCTCACATATGCTATTTATCTTTCTGGGTGAGAACTAACAGTGCTGACAGGATAGATGTAAATCAGTAGTGTGTACATCTCAGAGTACAACTACCTAAAACACAGAATAGCAGCTAACATGCACCAAGCTCCATTTGATGAGTTTAAACAGTAAAAACCCCAATAGCCATGAGGGGATAGTTTTGAAGCCCCCAGATGTGTGAAACTGCAGATGGTAGCAAACTCAACAAAAGGTGGTGGGAAGAGCAAGAGGAAGAGGAGGTAGGTGGACACATACACTGCAGGCTGGTGTGCAGCAGCAGCAACCCAGCCTGCAGCAAGAAGTGGGGGAAAAATGAGAAGTCAAGGTAAGTGCTCATGCGCTTTGCATTGTACACATGCATACTGCAGAGAAGCTTGAAGCAACAGTGACTTGAAACCACAGATACTGGCTCCATGGATACAAGGATCCTATTGCATTGCCAGAAGCATCGAAGGAGGTAGCCTTAAAACACAACACAAAACACACGTCATATATCTTGTTTCCCATATCACTCACTATCTTCATTGTCTAAATTGTTCCAGTTTGTCTACAGCTTTCTCTGTGATGCTGTGCACCCTGCCAGCCCCCTCACCGGGGTCCGCTGTTAATAACTCCATGGGCTCCAGCTCAGCTTCTTGACTCATATCCATTTTTATCAGAGTTACAGCATCAATTCTTTTTGCCTTTCTTCCCACAGTCCCAAAGAGTCAAATTACAGTCTCCAAACTACTTCCCAGCTTGGAGCAGGGGAGTTAGTTTCACTGGAATTTCCCCAGAGTCAAGGCTCCAGACCACAGGAAGGAGGAGATAGCTTAGATTGAGAAGGAACATATAAGTGAGCACAAGTTTACTTGCCTCTCCAGAACTGTAAAAGCATCTAGGGTAATATCCAAGCAAAGGGCCTGGCTCCTTTCACCAGTCAATAAAGGTGACTATGGCAGACATCTTCTAGCATCCTCCCACACACCCTCTTCTTCCAAGATTGGTGGCAACCCCTTGCCTTCCCATTCTGCTCCTTTATTCCCCTTGACCTTGTCTCTTCCAACTGTCTCTCATCAGGATGCTGCCTCTCTTGCAGCTGCAGGGACTCTCTCCAGTTGGCTTGATCCTGAAGTGACTCATCCTCCTCTTGGCTGCCTGTTACCTTTTTCCTGGGGCCAGATAACTCACCAGGGGTGCACACTTGCACCCCCTCACAGGTCCCCAGAGGAGAGCACAAAGTCCAGAGCACCCAAGGTCTGGCTAGTGACGAATAAACTAAAATGATTAGTTTTCATGACCTGAAAGTCATGACTTTACTAATGCAGTCTAAAATTGTATCATGGTTCCCCCCCATCCAAATACTTGTGTTCAGGCTGAGAATATTTGTACATGTACTATGGTCAAACCAGCTATTTTATAGCTGGTATCTGTGCATTTACTCTTTCCTTCAAAATGAAGAGCTTTGCAACAACATGAGATATATACTGTTATGAATTCAGAAGCAATTTCTGCAGAGTCATTGAAGTTTTGCCTTGTATAGAGCAACACTGGTAGGCATTATCATTATTGTGGAGGATGGTCAGAAATGAGATTTAATTCATTTATTCAATTTTGGGTGGGGAAAGAAACTGATTTTAGTTTTCTGTTATTACAAGCATGGTGAGACTCAGTATATGTACCTATCACCATTGTGCAATGCCGTATACTTAGTGCTGGGTTATAGAGATGAGGGTATTCATATTTGTATACAAATACCCCCACACAGCTGGACTTAATGAGGGTCTGAGTTTGTTTCCAGGTAGGTATGTGCTTTCAATACCAGAAATTGAATTTGTAACACATGCCTGTTCACCATTACACACATCTCTTACTCAATAGCAGCAGTAAGCAGAAGGGTTGGAAGGAAATGCTTCCACAGGTTTCTTTGTGAGCTCTCTGTCATGCTGGATTTCCAAAGTGTGTGGAACAGAAGAGTGCATTGCTCTGGAAGTCTAGTGTAACTAGCAGAGATAATCTGGATAATATTCTTTATGCCTTTGTATGGTGGAAGATAATAGTGCAGCTCTTTATACATTAACTATCAAGCATGGGCAGGAGGATAATGTTCCTCTTCTATCCTGCTTGGTGGTGTCCCAAGAGCTTGTGTGGGAGAGTGGGATGTGTTAGACAGACAACATGCTGGACTAGATAGTGTTTTGGTCTAGCATGACTCTTCGAGTGCTCTTGTGTTCTTATGTAGCTAATGACTAAACTTAGGTATTAGATAGGGCATCCTTCAGTTTCGAGATATTATGGTAGGACTTGGAGCAGCGTCTAGTGTGGCTGAGAAGGCCAATTCGAAAGTGACAATCCCTTCCACTCTGAAGACAAATACGATCTCTCCCTGTCTAGCTCCCTGATTTTGCTGCTTTTGGGATTGCCTCAGCCTGCTGGTCAAGTGTCTCTTCGAAATGGGAGAGGCCATGCTGCAACACCTGCCTCCAGGCTAAACGCTCAGATGTCAGGGTTTCCCATCTCTTGAGGTCCATTCCTAAGGCCTTCAGATCCCACTTGCAGATATCCTTGCAGCCGTGGTCTCCCTCGGGGGCAATTTCCCTGCACTAATTCTCCATACAGGAGATCTTTCGGAATTTGACCATCAGCCATTCTCACAACATGCCCAAGCTAATGGGCTGTTTCAATAATGTATAGATGCTAATAATTCCAGCTCATTCTAGGACTACGCTATTTGGAACTTTGTCCTGCCAGGTGATACTAAATATGTGTCGGGGACAACTCATATGGAACGTGTTCAGCTTCCTCTCCTGCCGTGCACAAAGGGTCCAGGACTCACTGCAGTACAGGAGTGTACTCAGGACGCAGGCTCTGTAGACCTGGATCTTGGTATATGCCATCAGCTTCTTATTGAGCCACACTCTCTTTGTGAGTCTAGAAAACATGGTAGCTGCTTTGCCAATGTGTTTATCCAGCTCGACATCTAGGGAGAGAGTGTCAGAGATTGTTGAGCCAAGGTACACAAAGTCATGAACAACCTCCAGTTCTTGTGTAGAGATGGTAATAGAGGGATGTGAGTCCACGCCCTGGCCCATGACTTGTGTTTTCTTCAGGCTGATTGTTAATCCAAAATCTTGGCAGGCCTTGCTAAAAGAATTCATGAGTTGTTGGAGGTCTTCAGCAGAGTGGGCAACAACAGCTGCATCACCGGTGAACAGGAAGTCCCGCATGCATTTCAGCTGGACTTTGGTCTTCACTCTCATCCTAGAGAGATTAAAGAGCTTCCCATCTGATCTAGTCCAGAGATAGACACCTTCTGTTGCAGTTCCAAAGGCCTGCTTCAGCATGTCAGCAAAAAAGATCCCAAACAGGGTCAACGCAAGGTCATAGCCCTGTCTCACTCTGCTTCTGTTGTCAAAGGGATCTGATGTTGAACCATTAAAAACTACAGTGCCCTTCATTTCCTCATGAAAGGACCTGATGATGTTAAGGAGTCGAGGTGGACATCCAATCTTAAGAAGTATTTTAAAAATGCCATCCCTGCTAACCAAATCAAAGGCCTTTGTAAGATCTATGAAAGCCACAAAGAGTGGTTATTGTTGTTCCTTATATTTCTCCTGCAACTCTCTGAGGGAAAATACCATGTCACTGGTGGATCTATTAGCTTGAAATCCACACTGTGATTCTGGATAGACTCTGTCCGCAGGCACCTGGAGTCTCTTCGCTGTCCAACTCTTCCAAGACAGGCAGGCACTCGGTGTTATTTAATGCCTCTTCGGTTACTACAAGGACAAGAGAAGGACAAGACAAGGAAGAACCTGTGTCCTTAAGACTTCTAGAGGGCACCAGATCCAGCAGTACTGATCCTAGGAGAGACATGTATGGAAGTCTGAACTGTTTTCTTGAAAAAGAGTCGTGCAATTTGTCAGATCATGCTGCCTAGAAACAGGTGTCCAGGATTTCTATCAGAAATGTAAAAAATACCTGTTCCATGCTTCATTCTCATCAGTTTTCGGCTCCCTCAACAAAATTCCTCAGCAAGGAATGTTTTGCCAGGTGACTGAGACAAGGAGTGCTAATTTTTTCCCCATCAAGGTTTCTGTATTTGGTACACCCTGGATCTGTTCAGAACTAATGTGCTTTCCCTTTGGCAATTAAAGCACACAAACACAGCAAGCACAAAAAGACTGGCTGACTGTTAGAACAAACTGAGAACAGCCTGTCCAATGCTTTCAGTCCTTAAAAGTCTATCGAACAAAGTAGCTGCCACTGTCATTCTGTGTAATTTGTATTATGTTAAAGCTTTATTGATCCAGTGTGGGTTACTCTGCACAACATTGCCCTTGTTCTTCTTTTGTTGAGAGAGCCACAAAAGTCCTCAGCCTCTTGGATGATGAGGGACATAATTTTGTGCTTTCCTCATGCTTGCCTATAAGGAACAGACAAGTGAGGATTTGTATCCCTTGCTGGACCTACCTAGAGCTACCACCCCAAAATCTGTGTGCAAAGAAGGTGCCCCATGTCACTGAGCTACAGAATTCATTGGTAACAAGAAGCTTATCCTCGAAGTAGAGATGGGCACGAACCAGGAAGTTCATAAAAATATGCTAGTTCATTGGTTTGGTTTGGGTCAGGTTTAAAGACGGGCAGAAATTGGAAAAATTGCAATTCATTTAGATTTGTGATTCATCAAGGTTGACAAATCATGAATAATGAATTTATAATTTTTCTGATGAATCAACGAATCGATTTGTTGATTTGTTTTGCATTTAAAAACCTATAAAATTCCCCCCAGGCAGTTAGAGAAACCAGAATCAAACGGATGCTTAACATAATCACACAGATGCTCTGAATCCAACCCCTACAAGATTGGTGAAATTTGGGTTTCAGACATCCAAGTTATACACCCACAAATAAGGTCCCCCAAGAAAGTGCCTTTTAGCTTGAGAAAACTAAATTTTATACTTGGAGGGATTGTAGAGGAAAGTCAGTAGCAGCTTCTCTGTGGTTTTGGTATCTCTAGCTGCCTGGGGGGGGGCTTTCCGGGGGGGGGCTCCTTGTGGCTACATATCTTGGTAATCTGAAATGCAATCTTTAGCAAATTCGGAAGATTGTAGAGATGGGTCAGAGGAAGCTTCCTGGTCTCTCTGGGTGCCTAGGGGGCGGTTTATAGCCAAATGAATGAACAAATTTAAAATCACTTAAAAAACATTGCTTCATGATTCATTGGAAAACAAATTGACAAATTAGCCATTTTTTGCATACATTTGGTGAATTTTCATTTTTTTAAAATTTGTGCCCCTCTCTAAATGAACCAACTGAAATGAACAGAACCAACAATTTATAGCGGTTATTGTTTTATTTGTTTTTTTCCCATTTGCTCCCCCTCCTCACCACTGACAGCTTACTTCTAGCAATCTGAAGCACTAGGCAACCTTAGGAAGAACCTCAAGACTACTGGATTGGCAGGTCAGACAGTCAAACATGTAGCTCAAAGGGCTGTAGGAGAGTTGCTTGTTCTTATTTATAAGACCAACCCACAGGAGCCATTTTCACCTCAGAGCCACTTCTGCTATTCAGAGTACCCTTCTACTGCAGAGCCAGGTTAGCTCAGATCTCCAGCAGAACATTGCTTCCCTTGTCAGGCAGCCTGTTTCCCCTCCTTCCCCTGTTGACCACAGAGCAACCTCAGTACCTCAGATTAGACCTCCAGTATGGCATTGACCACAGGGTATGTGGAAAGGGTTTGGTCCTTCCCTAGCCCTCCTCCTGATGAGCAACACCTTGTGCCAGGTTCTATGGCATGAACCACTGCTGGAATTTCCTCCAAGCCAGCGACTAAAGGGGACTTTCCTGGGGGACCTGCTTTGAGGTTGTATAACTGGGATGTCCAAAATACAAACTTTACCAAACTTGGTGGGGGTGTAGAGGAGAGTCAGGGGAAACGTCTCTGTGATTTTGGTGTCTCTGGGTGGCTGGGTGGCCATTCTAGGGCTCCTGAACTTCCAAACCTGAACTTCCCCCAAAAGTTTGGGAAGTTTGTGGTTTGTAGAACAGCAACAAACTGCCATTTTGCTGTTTCATGTTCACCTCCAAGTCCTTGAAAATTCTCCTTTTCCATCTCCCTCTTGCAGATATACATCTGCCCCACTGGCTTCTCTTAGGAAACTGATCTGAATGGTACAGAAATAATGAAACAGCAGTTATAATCAGCAACATACTGAGTAGTCAGCTGAGCCAAAATTACAAATGGATCAAGAAACAGGGACAATTGTTTCCTTTCGAACTGTAGGGAGTGGAAAGAATGTCCTTAGTAATCTTTATTTTAAACAATCCAACAAAGACAAAGACAATGTTTAGTGTTTAGAGACTTTGGAAGAATTTAGTGGCACATTTAAAATTCTACATTGGTTCCAAGGGTGGTAACAAGAGGCCTTATCACCCGAGAGAGAAAAAGTACTATTTACAAATGTAGCTATTTATACACCCAAATCAGAATTCTCCAGGTTCCCACTCTTTTTCCCCTTCTCTTTAATAATACTGATTAAAGAAGGAGAGATGAATTTGGGGTGATGAAAGATTTAATGGCAATCTGGAAACATAGAGATCTGGAATCATCTATTAATCCTGCACATATAGAGACATCAAACAGAAATTGTACTGCTGTCATTTTTAATGAGAGTACAGCTTTATGTTGGCTCTTCTGCTTTTGGGATTAAAGTTCACAAAGCTTTCTGTTCTTTTTTTGTAGAAACAGGTTTCATTTTAGTAATATAATATGTTATTAGCAATTTCTTGGCCCAGTGATAGGTTATTGAGAAGGGTGTGATTCCTAACCAAAGAGCAAGCCCAGTCTTGAGCAATGTGAGGTGATGGCTTCAGGTAGCATATTTTGGCTGTTTCCTTCTGTTTGAAGACAGTGCTGTGAATCCTGTACAGTCTGTGCCATATCTTTTAAAGTAGCCTCAGGTCTAATGGAGGAGTCAGTGTTCCATTAATAGTTGGCTGTCAAACATACACACAGAGATGTGACTCTGTAAGAACAGAATGTTTAATGGGCATGGAATGTTTGAATTTTTTTTCACTACAGCTCCCAGGATTAACTAAGAATTATCTGAGCCAGAATTCTGGCAGCTGTAGCCCAAAATCCAAGTTCTCGGGCAAACATACCTGTTCCCCAGCAAATCCTTCTCTGTGACAATAGCTATGAGCCTGTAAGGGAAGAAAGTGGATGGAAATTGCGAAGTTCCATAGGATCTACAAGGGATTTAAGAGACACTCTGTACAGAGCCTAATGCCAGTCCCCTAATCACTTCCAGGTCCAATGGACATTAGCAAGTCTCATCCACTTTCTTTCTCTTTGGGCTAATTGCGGTTGCTTTAATGAATTTAAAGGCCCAATCCAAACAGCTCTAGATTTCATAAGATAATGAAATTGGTAAGGATGCTTTTCAGCATGCCTAAATCACATGTCCTAAAGCTATCAGAATGAATGCCAATGTCTAGAGTCCCCGAGATTTTAAGCCCAAAGCTTGAGACCTGGAAAATGTGAGTCTCAGTGTGAGAAATGGCAACCTTAGTTCAAAATTAAAAGCCATTACAGTTGAAACAAACAAAAAGGCATTTTAAAACAATGTATTTCTGAAAATCAAGTATGAGAACAAATAAAAAGGCATGGTTTATGGGTTTCCTAAATTTCATTGCAGGAATTGGCTAGCTTTGAGAAAACTTTTTACCAGACATTCACTTCCTGCTCCTTCATTTTCCCAGCACAAGCTCCACGTGCTTCAAAGTGTGTAAAACACATTGGGCCTTGGGTCCCCACAAATTGCCATGCTGCCACACTGAGCTGTTTCTTGGGGTTTGGAGAAGGGGAAAAGAAAGGCAGATACCATATATACAATGAAGAAATACTGACACACAATCTCAGTCTTCCTGCCCAGTGTGCACATGTCTTCATATTCAGTAGGAACAGAGAGGGAGATTTTTAAAAATGTGAGAGAAACCCATACTCACTGATTTGTTGATCAAAGTCCAGGGCTTTGAGGCCATAGCCACGACACATCTGGACTTGAATGTCTGTATATTCCACCATGTTAATGCTGAATGAAGGCTGTCACCTGTTTTCTGAGAGGCTCCTCATCCTTTCCATCTATATGACAAGTAGGTATATGGCACTGACCCCTTGATGCTTAGAATGTCTCTACTTGTTGAATTAAGTGGACACAAATGGAAGATAATTTTATTCTAGGACATATTTGAAGAATTTACCAACATCCACACATTTCTTCATATTTGGGTGCTGGCAGCTGGTGGTATGGGTGTATGCGGAGGAGCTGTGCCTTTGCGGACCACATGCTTCCCCTACATTAAGGGCAGAAGTAACCTGATAAAAACTCAATGCTGAAGAAGGCAAAGCTGATCCCTCCCTACTTCTTCCAAGTACCAGTGGGTTTTGGCTGGAGTGATGTTGATTCACAAGTCCACATGTTCTTTACTAATGCTGGCTGGTGGCACAGTAACTGGAGAATTGTGAAGTCTGCTATGCTCTGCTTTTTTATACTGTTATGACCCCCCACACATCAAATTTTACAATGTAGAATTAGGGGGCAACTTTGGGGCCAAACTAGAATTATTTGGGCTGTTCACACTGACCCTTTTTGTGCAGGCTGACATTATGTAAATAGTGTGGATTGGGTTGTGGGGTGAAGAGCGATATGCTATTTGGCATGATCCTTGCATCCAAATGACATATCGACTTCAAGCAACCCTCCAGCTCATTCCTCCTTTGTAATCTGTATCAGCACACACTGCACCTCACAGAGAGCCAGCCGCCCTCATTCTCTTCCTCTCTTTACACACACACACACACACACACACACACACACACACACACACACACACACACACCAATTCTTGCCATATTCATTCTTCACACAAGCCAGTTTCTGAAACTTCTGCTCAGAGTCACACCTTCCACTCTCCAGTCACTGTCTTCCTGTCTTCCCTGCAAAACACACACACCAAAAAACAAAACAACCTCCAAGCTAAATGAATCATGCCAAAAAGAATGCATGCCCTACTGTTGCACCAGAAAGATATGCAATAGCTCTTGAAGGGGGAGGATAGCTTGAGCTAAGTAAAAACACATGCAGTGTTTTTTTAGACCTAAACTGTGACAACTGCAATCCATATATTACATCTTTCTCCAAACGTGGACAGGCTCTTTGTCTGTTTACCAGATTGTCCAAAGTGATGACAGGCCTGTTGCCTGCTCTGCCTGCTTTGTCTTAGAAAGGCTGTAGCTGTTGATGCCTGTGGACTGTCTAACTGTTACAGTCAAATCATTTGATCATATTAGTGATATTATTTATACGTTGCTTTATGCCCTTCCAAAATTATGTCTACAATTCCAATTCACAACCAAAATGCCCTCCTTGCTCATGACAGGATGTAAAGGTTGCTGGGAAAGTAACATGTTCATGTTATATTAATGTCCCATCATATGATGCAGCAAAGCAGTCAGTGGGTCTCATTGGCTGGTCTATAGGTATGTAGTTTAAAAAACAGTAAAAATGTCAAGTTATTGTGGATGAATAGATCTGAGCACTCTCATTTCAAATAACGGCTGAAATAATGGTGCTTCTGAAGTGTTTCAGCAGATGGCTTGACAATACTTAGCTGACATTATGTTATGTTTCTTTGACATAGTGCAGTATGTTTGCTGCAAAAATAAGACCAAACTTTGCAACATGCACAACACTCAATCTCAGAACATTTGGCCATGTTCTTTCAGTAAATCTGTTCAAAGTGTTACTATAAATGCACAGGATTATAAATTAAATATAGAATTTCCCTCTGTAATGACGAAAGTAATATCATTTTGTGTCTGCTTGAAATAAAAATATAATAAAATTGTAGGGCTGAAATGAAAGTACCAGTTGCTGCAAGGCAGCACTAAAAAGCATACCATTCCTTTCAGCATGTTCTCAGTTATGGTTTCAGTAATATCCCCCAAATATTTTTGATTTTAAGGTATTTTGGGGGTGCCTTTCTCTCAGTCTCAACCACTCAGCAGGCATGTGGAGACACGAGAGAGGGCCTGTTCTCAGGCTGTGGAACACCTTGTCAAGGAACCTGGGTTGCCCCCTTTCTCTGTGCCAGCAGAAAGCTGTCTTTCTGCTGGCACAAAGCTTCATCTTCAGGAAGGCCTTTGGCAATTTAAAGAGTGCATGAACAGAATTTTTTGTGAATCATAGAATCACAGAGTTGGAAGAGACCACAGGGGCCATCGAGTCCAACCCCCTGCCATGGAGGAACTCCATCAAAGCACTCTCGATGGATGGCCATCCAGCCTCTGTTTAAAAACCTCCAAAAAAGGAGAATCCACCACACTCCAAGGCAGCATATTCAACTGCCGACCAGCTCTGACTATCAAGAACTTCTTCCTGAAATTCAGGTGGAATCTCTTTTCCTGTAGTTTGAAACCATTGCTGTTTGTCCTAGTGTCTAGAGCCATGGAAAACAAACCTGTCCCTTCCTCAACATGACATCCCTTCAAATATTTAAACATGGTGATCATGTCCCCTCTTAACCTTCTTTTTGTAAGGCTAAACATTGGCAACTCCTTAAGCCGCTCCTCATAGAACATGGCTTCCAGACCTTTGATCATTTTGGTCGCCCTCCCCTGGACACGTTCCAGGTTGTCAACATCCTTCTTGAATGGAGATGCCCAAAACTGCACACAATACTCCAGGTGAGGTTTGACCAAAGCAGAATAGAGTGGTATTATCACTTCCCTTGATCTAGACACTATACTCCTATTGATGCAACCAAGAATTGCATTGACTTTCTTGACAGCCGCATCACACTGCTGACTCATGTTCAGTTTGTGGTCTACCAAGACTCCTAGATTCTTTTCACAGGTACTGTTGTCTAGCCAGGTGTCTTCCATCCTATATCTGTGCAGTTCATTTTTTCTGCCCAGGTGTTTCTCCCTGTTGAAATTCATTTTGTTGCTTTTGGCCCAGGACTCTAATCTGTCAAGGTCATTTTGAATTTTAATCCTGTCCTCTGGGGAATTAGCAACCCCTCCTAATTTGGTATCGTCTGCAAATTTAATCAGCATACTCTCTATTCCTTCATTCAAGTCATTAATAAAGATGTTGAACAGCACAGGGCACAGAACAGAACCCTGAGGCACCCTGGTAGTTACTTCTCTCCAGGATGAAGAGAAGCCATTGGTGAGCACCCTTTGGCTTCGGTCAGTCAATCAATTACAAATCCACCGAACAGTAGCACTGTCTAGCCCACATTTTATTAGCTTCCTTGCAAGAATAACATGGGAAACTTTGTCAAAGGCCTTGCTGAAATCAAGATATGCTACATCGTGTTCCCTTCATCTATCAAGCCTGTAACTCTATATATATAAAAAAGAGATCAGATTAGTCTGGCACGATTTGTTTTTGAGAACAAGGCTGTGCTTTTGAGGCTTTCCCCCTTTTTCTGATGTGTTCTTAGAATGTTTTAAACTGCTTTAAGCCAGTATCTTATAACATTATTATGTATTTAACTGTGTTTTCCTCTGTATGTCTGTTTTAATTATTCTGTAACTCATGTTGATCTGTGTATTGGAAGAACAATGCAAAACAAATACCTGTAAATGATTGGTAGTATTGGTGCACAGCCTGAGGAAGACCAGTTTAGGTCAAAAGCTAGCTTTCTGATCAATTTTTTATTGGTCCATTATTTAATTTTCAACCAAACCCAGTCCTCCTTAGGCTATGCGCCAACATTTTGTGGATATTGTAGAAAGAAAATATATACAGGATTCCTGAAAATTCTTAGCTATGTCAAGTCTGCTTCTGAAAAGTGAGTTCCAAAAAGGTAGACTGCAGACATCATTAGAAGCGTGGTTTCAAACTCCACCCCTGGTAGTTATTCACAAGATTTCCCCCTCCAACTCTTTAAACAAACAAACAAAAAATCACCAAATAATCAGCATTCACCTCCCTTCTGAAACTTTGATTTCCTTATTTGGTCAGAAAAGAAGGAATACCAAAATGGGCCAAGCCCCCATCAGAGCACTGGGAATAAAATTTAGTCCACACACTAGATGAATCCAAATTAAACCAAATTAAAGGCAAATTAATTGTATTACCTAGTGGCTGGAAGTAGATATTCTCTTCAGTTTGCAGTCCTGTTGGCGGATATTAAGAACTAATGTTATTATCTAGGTGGTACTCTAGGTATCTTCAGGGTATTCATGGTATCTTCCATAGTTCAGGGGGAAAAACATATAAAGCCATGTGGTCTTTACACAATATAAAGGAAATTGAAGGTGATACCTTTATTGGACTATGTGATTTCCTCCTCCAGACACCATGTCCATGAAGTCTCTTTTACCCATATTCACCTCCATGACACATGAGTCAGTAGTATGAAAAGCAACTGTTCCATTAAACAACTCTTTCAACTCTTAACGAATGTCCATCAACATGTTTTTCTCATTGTAACTCTCTGGTTGATCTGTCCAAGATTCCTTCTTAACTTTAGCAAAAGTCAATGTTGAGAAGCCCAATTTCCCTCTTCATACAGCATTTGACTTCACATATGCCAGACAGGGTGTGCCACAACAGGGATGGCTTCACTTCCCTGTTGAACTTCCTAGAATATGGAGAGTTTGGCAACCCACTGCTTCTTCCTGGGTCAGATTAGTATTACTCTTTTATTCTTCTTTCAGGGATTAGGTTCCTGGACTTGGCACCTTCTCCCTCTTCTCTCCCTTTCTCCCTAGAGAGGTTATGAGGGGGTTGAACTGATTTATCATTTCTGCCTCTATCTTGGGGATTCTAAACAATATGGTTCTCCAATGATACTCTTTAACTATCTCTTCCCACTCTTTGTTTAATTTCCTCCAGCACTCCTATTTTTGCCAAGTTGGTTTCAGTCACTTGTTCTTCCATTCATCTTTCCAAACCCTCCTTTGTACAGTATTTTCTTTTTCATTCTTTCCCCCTTCTTTTGTATCCTTCTCTAGATTGCCCTTCTCTTCCTCTAGGGTATGCTTTCCCTCCCCACCTCCTCTATCCTATGTCCTTTCTCAGGCTCTTCCTCTTCTGTCATCTCTTTATAGACAATTAAGATTTCTCACCTATCAACAGGTGAGCTTGAGGTCGTAAATTGTTGTGGCTCAGGAAAGAGGTGCAGTGACCCATTGATAGGAGTCCTGTCTTCCCAGTCTCACAGGCCATTTTAAAAATTGAACAAATAACTAGCTTTCAACTTAAACAAGTCTTCTTCATGCTGTGTGCCAGTATTTCTAGTTAGTACAGAAAGAAAATATGTATGAAAATTAAAAAAAAATTTGGCAGATGACTGTGACAGGTCTACTCCTTAAAGGTGAGTTCAGAAAAGCAGACTGCAAACACAAATGGGAGTGTAATTTCAAATTCCATTTGCAGACATCCATATGTATACATTGAACATACAAGAGAAAGAAAGCATTGATACCTGCCCTTGACATCTCTTTCATGAATATATTGTACACATTTATATAGGTATATTGCTGCACAGATCTACATCTGTACAGTTTGTACATGATACATTCATGACCAGAAACCTTACTTTTTATGAACCTTTTATCGGTGCATACAGTGCCTTTACCAACTCAGTTTGTATGTGAACACATAGGGTATGTAGCCTAAATGAAAATCAGCATCTACTACCATATTTAACTATTTTCCCCAGGAATTCTGCATCAATTGTAACTGGCTCCCTTCTCTTCATCTAGCATTAGCTCCCTAAACTTATGGCACAGTCAGTCATCTCTTTGTTATGACTAGCTAGGCCTTTCCCCAAATCCTCTTCATTTAAATTATGTCTGGATTGATGGGAAACTTGCTTAAATGGGGAATATCCTCAAATGACAAATTGAAACAAGCAGAGTTCTAGGAAAATGCTCTCCACGCAGCATTTCCAAGAGAAAAGAGGAAGCATATGACTTTTAAGTTGGAATGATAATATGCAAAGGCACTTTCACAGCCAATTTCTCTCAATGGGTTACAATTCTAATGCATCTGACATAAACCGGGATGGACAATGCAGTATCTGGGGTACCCGGAAGAACTGAAACTGTCATTTGATATTCTGCAGACAAGACACCAGTAGTAATCACACTGTCAGCAATTTGTTGGACTTGTTAATTCCCCTTAAGGTGGAGACAATGATAGCATTCCAACTAGGCTGACTTTGTTACATTGGGGGAAAAGAATGTATACACTTCCTTGGACCCTGATAGAAAATATGAGGATGGAAGATCTTCCATGTGAGTTCTGGTTAATGTATTTATTTACTGCATCAGTGTATATGTCTGTAGGCTGTAATTCTGTCTCTTTCCAATATGTGTGCAATGACACCAGATCCCAAAAGTTTCATCTCCAAAGGATATGGCTGATTAATTGAATTCATAACACCTGCAGACATCAATCAAAGCACTGAAATTAGTGGCAAACCAATGTCCAGTCTGCTATATCTGCTACTCAATGGGTCCTGTCTTAACAGGTGTCCAGTTTATGTACCTCTGTTGCTTTCGCTGTAACCAAGGCAAGAGCAAAAGGCTCTTTAATCCATTCCTGCACAAAGTTACTCCTTGCTGTTCATACTTTTATCTCAGGAGAAGAATAAGGAAAGAGCCCAATGGTAAAATTCTGCTGATGTATCTGTTCTTATTTTCACTAGGGAGTGAGTTCAAGAGCCTTTTGGCTATACTTTTGCTCTTAAAAGACTTAGTAGGAGTGGAAAACAAATGTATGGGGTTGGCATTTCCATACAAAATTTATGTATCTATCAATTGTATGTTTGCATACATTTTTCAAATACATACACTCTCAATTGTTTCCAGTTTCAACTGTACAAATGATTTTGGATGCATTTTTCTCTCCCCTACACTCATTGCAATTTCACAAGTCTGTGGATTTTTCCAAGCCAGATGCATCTAGTCTCTTTTTGGTCTCAGGATATCCTTTCCACACTTCCTGAGATTGTCAAGAGGATAAAGTTTAGGGAGTAAACACCATTTGCAAATAAAGTGTTAAGGCAGTGGTTCCCAACCTTGGATAACCCATGTGTTCTTGGAGTGCAGCTCCCAGAAACCTTCACCACTAGCTGTGGTGGACAAGGTTTCTGGGAATTGCAGCCCAAGAATACTTGGGTTACCCAGGATTGGGAACCACTGGGTTAAGGAATTTAGCAAAGAATTATTAATTGTAATGGCAGCTTCCTCTACTACAAGGCTTCCCAGACTGTGTGCTGTGGTTATGTGGGACACTCAGGAAAGAAGCCAGTTAAACACTTTGGAATATTATGAGGCTCACCCAGAAAAGCAAATGGCTATGATATTCTTGAATGCAGAGAAAGCTTTTGATAATCTGAATTTGAATTTTATGCTATAGCAATTGGAGGTGCTACAAGGTGGAGAAAGATTTTTGAAATTAATTAAAGCAATCTATATACAGAAAAAGGCTAAAGTTAGAATCAATGGAGAGCTGATGAAAGAAATACAAATACAGTGGTGCCTCGCAAGACAAATTTAATTCGTTCCGAGGTTAATGTTGTCTTGCGAAAAATTCATCTTGCGAAAAACGTTTTCCCATAGGAATTCATTTAAATCTAATTAATGCGTTCCTATGGGCAAAAAAAGTCAGAACAAAGTCAAATTTGGTTTACAAAGGGTTTATTAAGTGCTCTTTAAAACCATACATATTGTGCAGATGATTAAAAAAATTCAATCAAAAAACTTTAACTTTTTAAACATCATAGAAAAACATTTAAAAATTAGCAAACATGAGGCAGGAACAAAAAAACGGAAAACATTCATCTTGTGAAGCACGACCATAGGAACATTTGTCTTGCGAGTCATCGACCCCCCCAATTGTCAAAACCATTTGTCTTGCGAGGCATTTGTCTTGCGAGGCACCACTGTACAGAAAGGTACAAGACAGGGGTGCCCACTCTCTCCAGTACTATTCATTCTTACTCTAGAAATATTTACTGAGCAAATTAGAGATAAAAAGGAAATAAAAGGATTTAAAGTAAAAGGACATAGTTTTAAGCTCCAGGCTTTTGCAGATGATCTAGTTATTATATTGGAGGATCCAGTGGACTCAATTGAAGACCTGATGGAGATGCTGATGAATTTCAGTGATAGGGTGCGAATGAAAATAAACCAAAATAAAACAAAAATACTTCTTAAAAGCATGAGAGATCAAGAACGACAGAAATTCATAGAAAGGACTAACTTTCAAGAAGAGAAGAGAGTCAGATACTTAGGGATTCAAATCATAAAGGAAACTAGTACATTATTTAAAGACAATTATATAAAGTTGATTAAAGAGATACAGAATAGCTTGGAGAGATGGGATAAATTATAGCTATTGTTGATGGGAAGAATAGCAACCATCAAAATGAATGTTCTATCTAAATTTTTATTTTTATTTCAGACAATTCTTGTAATATTAAAACAGTCATTTTTCAAAAAAAAAAAAACTTAATAAGATAATCATGAGATTTGTGTGGCAAAGTAAAAAACCAAGAATTAAAATCAAAGCAATGCTAGATGCCATACAAAGAGCAGGTTTTGATCTTTCAAATTGGGCATTATAGAGCCTGTGTGTTAGTCTGGATAAAGGAATGGATAACTTCAGATAATGATAGATTACTCAAGTTGGAAGAACATGATCTACAGTTAGCTATGGTGCAAAAAAGATAAAGAGCAGAAATGTTTCCACTTGCATATGATAAGAAGAGCCTTACTAGGGACTTGGAAAAAGATTGTACAGCAGATTTACAACCCCCCCCCCAAAAAAAAACAACAAAAAAAAAACACCGGGCTGGGTATCACCTATAGAGGCCTTTACACAACCTAACCTCATGACAGAAGCTAAATTTTAAGATATCAAGATCCATTAAAAAAGGATTGTGAGTTATGGTCCAAAGAAAAGTTAGAAACACAAAACATATATCCTGATTAGCAAATACACTAAACACTATGGTGCCAAAATGTACTCAGCCTTTATCGATCTCAAAGGCGCATTTGATTCGGTCAATAGAGACTTACTTTGGAGGAAACTTTCCAACTGGGGGATTGATCAACGCCTCCTGTTTCTAATACAGCGTTTACATTCCTCCAATACATGCCGAATCAGGATCGACCGTGCTGGCACCCTGACAGATAATATCCCTGTCACCAAGGGCGTACGCCAGGGATGTATCCTAGCCCCTCTCCTATTCAACCTCTTCCTCGCTGACCTCCCTTCCTCCCTAACTGGCACTGACTTTCCCCCCCCTGCTCTAAACAACTCGTCTACCCCTCTTCTTATGTATGCGGATGACGCCCTTCTCCTCTCTATCACTAAATTGGGCCTCCGCAAGCTCCTCCTCTCCTTTCAACAATACTGTTCCAGCAACGACCTAACCATAAATTCAGAGAAAACCAAAATACTGGTTTTTGGCAAATCCTGGGCCCCGTCTCCCTGGAGAATTGGTAACTCCACATACCAACAGGTCCAGACCTTCAGATACTTGGGGATTCTTTTCCACTTTCGGCACTCATGGAGCCCACACCGCACCTCCGCAATCGCTTCTTCCTCTCTCTCCCTCAGTGCAATTTCCCGTTTTCACTTTCATTCTGGTAATCAGTATGTACCTGCTGCCACCAAAATTTTATACTCCAAGACAATTTCCCAGTTACTTTATGGAGTCCCAATTTGGATCAAGGCAGCAAACTCTGAAATCGATAAGGTGGCTGCCTCCTTTCTTAGGAAAATCCTCGGGATCCCCAATCTTATCAGACTTTCCACCATTACTCTAGAACTGGGCATCCACTTACCCTCTACCCTAGCCTGGACCACCACCTTCAAGTTCTGGCTCAGAACTCACCTCCTAACCCCCTCTGACTCGATCCTACAAGATTTATTAAAGGACCCTTATACTTCTACGTGGTTTCACTTCATAGAAGCCAAACTATTGTCATTATCTCTCTCTGTCGAAACTCTCGCCGACATGAACCTCAACTCAGCATATCAAATCATTAGATCCAACCTTTATGACCTTGAACATGCAACCCTATTCTCCCAATTGAACCCCACCTGCTCTCCTCTTGCTTGTGGCCTATCCCCCTCCCTTGGCCGCCCCTCCAATTATTTTAACCAATTGTCCAACCCTCAAAAAAGACGAGCTTTTATGCTCGCTAGGCTGAATATCTTTCCATCTGCAGCCCATCTTGGGAGATTCACTCGAATCCCCCGCCCCAACAGATTGTGTCATTCTTGTGCATCCGAACCCGACTCCTTGGACCACATCTTACTCCGGTGCCCATCCCACAACATCCCCCGTAAGCGGCTACTAGGCCCACTCCTCTCTTCCCTCTCCCCTTTTCCCCCCGACCTTACCCCCATACTCCTGAGTGATTTCTCGCCTTTTATCACCAGTCAAGTTGCTGACTTTCTTCTAACTGTTATGAAGACCTCCCCTCCCCCTCCCCCTCCCCTAAACCCTCTGTAAATCTCTCTGAACCTAGCCTACTATAATCCCAACCTCACCCTTCCCCCCACCCGGTATTGGAATGTAACTATCCTGTGTACTCCCTGTACCCTGTAATGCCAATAAAGGTTTCTGCATGTGTGTGACTAGTGGTCTAGAGCACACATGGAATCTAGGCACACAAAAGATAAAATAGAGGGCTTTTACACAGAACAAACAGTATTTGATAAACTTTTGATGGGTTTAAATGATAAAATAATTAAGAAAATGTATGATTTTCTGCTTGAAACTAAAATGCAAGATGGTAAAAGAATGCATGATTAGGTAGGTACAAAATATAGGACATAATATTGATATTGATCAATGGTTGCTAATATGGAAAAATAACATAAAGCTCACAAAAGTGGTAAATTTTAAGGGGAACATACATAAGATGTTTTATAGGTGGTATATGACTCTGAAAAAAATGTCAAAGTTTTATACGAAGGTGTCAAATGTCTGTTGGAAGTGTGAAGCACAACAGGGAAGCTTTTACCGTATGTACTCTACCATATTGTAGAGTAGCAAAACAGTATTGGATAGCAGTACATACTCTGTTACAAAAAAAATACTGCTTTGTAATGTTCCACTAACCCCAGAACTGTTTTTACTGAGCATTATACCAGATAATACAGATAAGACAAAGAACTACCTAGTTTTATATATATATATATAGTCACTGCAGCCAGAATTCTTTATGTTAAGAACTGGAAGAAATCGGAGATACCAAAACAAGAGGAATGGGATTTATTATATAAATGGCTTGAGTCAGCAGATAGAGCTTGAGTAATATAGAATTAAGGTGTAACTGTTAGTAGAAACCTGGAGAGCAATCAAATTGTAGAAAGGCGAAAAGTGGACTTGATATTATAACATGAACAAACAGGATTTGATGACAGTACATTTTGTGTTCTCCCCCTCCTCTCTCTTTACCCCCACATCACCCTTTACCTTCTGTATTCCTTACCTTATCCCTAGTTTTAAATCAATCAATCAATCAATCAATCAATCAATCAATCAATCAATCAATCAATCAATCAATCAGTCAGTCAGTCAGTCAGTCAGTCAGTCAGTCAGTCAATCAATCAATCAATCAATCAATCAATCAATCAATCAATCAATAAAACAAGCTAGGTGTGGCATGGGAAAAGGGATGGAACAAAGAGCTATGAAGGCTATAGAGGAACCAGAAGTGCAATCTTTGGACATTCACAGGTCCCGTATGATACAGTTTCATCTTTTTCTTGGCAGAGTCAACATTTGCTGTTAACACTAATTCTCTGAATCTTAGCCTTCATTACATTTGTTTGGAGTGCTTGTTCAGCAAAAATCAAGCATTCAATCTCTTTCTTCAAGGTCCTCAGTTTTAGCCATGCTTATGTTGAATTATTATCATGCCTTCCATCACTATTTCTCACATGTTGTCCATTTAGTGGTTTCTTTTTCCAACTGTTCAATTTATTTTCAAATTGTTGTTTCTTATATTGAGTTTTTGTTTCTGTTGTTTTCAAAGTAGTCTCCATTTTCACCACCTTAAGTAAGTTTTCTTTACTTGTACTGATATAATCATTTAGGCTTCTTTTTTCTTCCCTGCTACCTGCTGTATTTGCAATATTCCACAGCCTCCAATTTTTCGTGGTAAATATAATCTGTCCACATCGCTTTTTGGATGTAGTGTGTGTTCCATGTTCATTAGTTTCCATGTTTTTTTAATCCAATTCTTCTAGTTCATTTCAAGTCCAATCTATTATTCCAGCTGGGAATTTATGAGCAGCCCCAGCCACTGTACCCACAATGAGGGAGCAGGTACTGGTGCTTTCTTTTATATGTCATATCTTTTTCATGGCTTTTACTTTTTCATTTTTAAGTCTTGAATCTTTCAAGTGTTTTAAGTTGCTAATGTCTGCATGTAATTTTTAAACTTTTTTCCAGCTGAATTTTCCATTTTGGAGTGCTGTGAGTTTTGCAGCTTGTAACCAAGTTCCATGGTTTTTATGGTAGCTGTGCTATACATGAGCTGGTTTGTTTCCTTTAGTTTCCTGGTTGGGATTATTCTGATTACTATATTTGCATATGTTAGCAAATCTTTTACTGGTTTACTTTGCAATTGGGCCAAAATGGGGAGCCTTTGTCTTTCTGTATTTTGACTAATGCGGGGTATTATTAATATGTTGTTGTTGTTTCACTCTACACCAGAATGCAGATCAATAGAATCAATGATATACGTATATGTAACACAATATTTAACAACAATCTTAATGTTATGTGCTTCTATCTTTGTGTGTATGTGTGTGCATCAATATAAAACTCAGAAAAAAACAGTGAACAAGAAGAAGCAACTAACTGCTTGAAAAACAGCTAAAAGTTCAAATAAGTTACACTGGTAACTGTCTTCTCTCTACACTCAAGAACTGTGGCTCCAAGTTGAATAGATGTCTAAATTTGTCCAACTCTGGTGCCATGCAAAGGTGCTGGGGAAAAGAATTCCACAGCTTTGGAGCCAGGTGGGAAAATGCCTGAATTTGCCACTTTATTCCAAGGGACTGACAAAAATCTGGAATCTGTGGATCAAGTCCTCTTAAGAGGAATATGCCATGTCACCAGTGCTGCTAAATAATTAGGACAGGAAGAATGCATGGCTTTAAATGTCAGGACAAGGAATTAAAAATATAATCTTGTTACCACACTTAGGGTATGGTCCTTTACTTTAATGGAGAGAGTGAACCGTGTTCCCTAAAGGCTGTAAAAAGAGACTGAACAACCATTTGTAGTTTTCCACTTATTTGTGTAACATTTATTATATTTCCCAATGCATATAATGGTATACCAGATATCACACACTCCACTCATTCAATATTCACATCGACCCTGAAGTCCTGCAGTTGATGGAAGATGTGTGTGTGCTTTGCTGTCTCCCAGTGAACAGCCATAGACACAAAAGCATAGGTGTCCATTGCAGTGCTGTTTAGGAACACACCAGCCATAGAAAAACTCCTAACTTTTATAGTCGAGAGAATAAACATGTTGACAGCAAGTCCTCTTAGTAAAATGAGCCATTTTTCAAGCTCCTGGTTTTTCCCAGGATCAGCAATTCCATCCCAAAACAGATCATATCTACATGTCCAGATATCCATTTGTAGATACACTGCTCTCGGGCTTCTCAGTTATTCATTTTGTTTACTCCTTTTTCACATTCCCATTTACTTCAACTTTTTCCATGGGTTTACTGGTGCACGTCTCCATTCCCAAAAGGCAATTGTCATTCTCTGTTTTCTTCAAGTCCTTGATGCAGTGTCCAGTCTGGAACCCAATCACACAGTCACGATCTAGACCTGATAGGCAGCCAACTGAAGGCCCTAAAATGATGGGAAATATGGGAGTAAGAGAGTAAGTTTAAAAGCACACATACTGTGCTATTCTGTACCATGCTAAGAGGATGAAGTGAAGAAGAAGGAAGCCACACCCAAAGGCTGATTGACTAATTCAGGCATGAAACTGCCAGGGAGTTTTGAAGTCTCAGGAGTCAGAAAGTGATAGATCTGTTGGATATTAGCAAAATGGAAATTGCATACCTTGGCTGACGCTTTCACAAATGAATAGAGCGACAGCCAATTGTCCACTAGAATTCCAAGATCCATGGCCTCTGAGACAGCGGTAACCCAGTAATCTTTGAGGAAGAAAGGAGAGATAGTCAAGAGCTGAGCAGGATGAAAGACGAAGACTTCAGCCTTATCCATGTAGAAGAAGAAGATTTTCAATGTTCAGTTCCAATTATATTATAAATGGAAACATTTTAGGAAAAAGAGTGAAAGGAAAATAATACAATAAAAGGTAATTAGAAATATACCTTAGAAATGTTTCTGGATTGGCTTTCACAGTCAAATGGCCAACGTCTAACTATGCATAGTTGCCCTCTCTGGAGAAGGGACAAATATGTGCAGAATAATCAGACTAAACACCTGACCTAGGATGACAATTTGTACATTGTGCTGTGGGGAACCCAGAAGTTCTTTGGACATTCTTCCAAGGAAGACCTTGCCCACCACTGATTTTCTTCATCTTCTACATACAACAATAAAGAGTATGTTTTTAGTTTGTTCAGAAATGTTGGGTCACTAGACATAATGGGTAGCTGTATTTTGCTACATGAGATACAAGCAGTGCAGGTCATGAATACAAGTATATAAAAGGAAATTTTCACCTGGGTTTATATCCCAGCTCGACCATGGAAATTCACTGGGACTGGCTCTAGTAAAACCACTCCTTAAATATCTCACAGACCTTGGAAAGCTTACTAGAGTTTCTGGAAGTCAGAGTCAACTTAATGGCTCATCATAACACACACACAATCTTCTGAAGACCTCAATCAAAAAAACCTTTTTTTTAGGGAGTGAGAAATCTAGTTTTCAGATATCCCATTGAACACAAAAAAATTACATTAAAAGAGCCTCTCCTCTGAACTCTGTAATCCTTTGACCTTGTTAGAGTGACTCTAAATTGTACTAAATATTCTACTGGACTGACATTATGCATACTATTACTTAATGAATTGCTGGCTCAGATCATAAGTGGACACAGGGAACTAGTCACACAATTACTTTTTGTGGGCATTGCCACAATAGAACTGCTCTGTAATCTTTTTATGTGGATGTGAATGCCTGTTTGCCGGTCACATTCTCTCTGTGTTTATGTGTGCATGTGTGCGTATATAAAAAATAGACACTCTGCCTGCCACTAGTTGTTGTGTTTTCTGTCTCTCAGTCACAATGGATATCAGCATCAAATGGTCAACAGTAAAAGAAAGGGTGAATTCTGATTTGGAGGGCTCAGTGAGATTTTCTGAGACAAGACTTCTGTTCCATGGAATGTTTGGGGGCCCTAAAGATACTCCCATCATCTCTACAGAACCTCAGTGTGCTTTGAACAAGCTACACTCCCCCAACAGTCCTGCTAAAATACAGTAACTGAAAGATCTGTCTGGTCCTTAAACAAGGGCTATGCCTTCTGAATTAGAACCTAATTGTCAGAAAAGTAAGGGATAGGTCCATTAAACCACTGGTTCCTAACCTTGGGTTACTCAGGAGTTTTGGACTGCAACTCCCAGAAGCCTTCACCATCAACTGTGCTGGCTGGGGTTTCTGGGAGTTGCAGTTCAAAAACATCCAAGTAACAAAGGTTAAGAACCACTGTATTAAACAACCATTCTTAATGTTCTGTATGTCTAAGTCATTTTAAAATTGTGTACATCTGAGGTATATGGACCCCACAGTCACCCCAAACTATACAATTCTGTCTCCCAGATTCAGTGAAAATTGGGCTCTGTTTATGGATCCAAAGAGTTCTGCTTTCCCAGCCTCCATTGGAATTCCATAATAATTTATTTCAAAATGTAGCTGCCCTAAATATGACGGTGTAGAAAGCTCCAGTAGCATAGGAACCAATCCATATCATGAAGCTGGTAGCATTTGGAAACATGTCAAAGCCATATGTGTTTAATTTAAATTTCCTTACAAGGCCTGATTGCTAGTTATATCTGTAATATTCTGTGCTATATCAGTAAATGTGGTCAATTCAGACCCCTTAAAAGTTGCAAATATGCATACTTTCATTGCAGTTACCTTAATGATCACTGTGAGAATATTTTTTCTTGTTAAAATGATGAATTCTCATTCCTTCAGTACTCTAACTTCTGCCAACTAGTGAATTATTGATAAGATGATAATCGTGATAATGAAGCTGCCTCATTATACTTTGCTGGCTCTTATTAAAGATTGCTGGTTTAGCATCTAGGGATGTGGAATTGTGTTTGGGAGATGCATTTGTATATTATAATATTGTATATTTTATGATATTTGTAGGCCACCGTGAGTAGACGCTGTCTAGGGGGGCGGGGTAGAAATCTAATAAATAAATAAATAAATAAATAAATAAATAAATAAATAAATAAATAAATAAATAAATAAATAAATAAAAGTTTGGATGGAATTTTAGTTTACTCTATCCAATAAATACTTCTAGTGTTTCTTGTCTAAAATCATATAATTTCTACTCTGAATAGATACACTCATATTGTCTTTGAATGTGCTCCTTCATGCACATATTCCACTTAACATGGGAACTCTGTACTATGTTTATTCCCACTTTTTGAGAAATTATGTAGGGCTACATTGGAATATAACAATAAACTAGGGTTTACCATTACAAGAACAGGGCACAGCAAACTTCAAGCTTGAGGGCTTCACCCTCCTCTCTCTTCTTTTGACATGACTGGAGGAAGGAGATTTCAGTTCCATTTTTAATTAACCATAGTTTAACATTATATCTGAATTTTCAACTATGGCTAACAACTGTTGGAACAACTGAACGTCATAATCAAGGCTGAAATTCTGTTTCTAGAGCTACATTATGTAAAACTGATGACATAATTCATCATAGGCATCCTTCAGTCTCGAGAGACTATGGTAACATGCTCTGAATCGAGGAGTGTCCTCTCCAGAGCATGAAGCCCGGGTAAGGTAATATGGAGGATAGGCTGTTACCCAAGCAGCAGATCCCCCCTCTCCACATTGCTGAAATGGTCCAATGGAAAGGCAAGAGCCAATACAACTGGTTCCAGCAATGTCGCAGGAGTTGGCAGAACATGCTGCCTTCGGGACTCCAGCTCCGGATTTTGCCTCTAGGTTAACTCCTGAAGCCTTTTCCATGAGTGGATATAGCCACAAGGCAGTGGAGGTTTGAAATTGGAGTTTTCCATCTCCTAGATGGGCTGCCTTCCATGGCTGACGAGCCACACCTACCCGGATGACATAATTAACCATAATGATATTTTGGAAAGAAAAAAAATCTATTCCCCCATAAAGATCCAAGCCTCCCACAGAAACTTATTCATCATAGGAAAACCATTGAGAGCCACAGGACATGGGGTGTGTCTTTAGTTGCCAAAAAATCATTACTGAGATTATTTTACAGTTACCTCACTCAGACCTTCCAAGGTTTCAAAGCCTGGATTGTGCAGGACTCCTCTATGGCTTCAGTGGTGCTTCACTGTCCATCCCCTTCTCCATTGGCACTTTCTCCTTGTGCTACTGTTTCACTGCTAAAAATTATCAGAGCAAATGGTTGTTGTGGGTTTTTCAGGTTCTTTGGTCGTGTTCTAAAAGTTGTTCTTCCTGACGTTTCGCCAGTCTCCATGGCCGGCATCTTCAGAAGACTGGAGTAGGAACTCTGTCCATGCTCTGTTGCTGTTTGTTGGATAATTGAGTATTTATACCTTTGGGGACAGCTTTTGTCTTTTTTTCCAGGAGATAGGGTGATAAGCCTGTTTTTTATTGTGATAAGGAGGGGAAGATTATCTGTGTATCTCCTTATCACAACAAAAACAGGCTGATCACCCTATCTCCTGGAAAAAGACAAAAGCTGTTCCCACAGCTATTAATACTCTACTATCCAACTAACAGCGACAGAGCATGGACAGAGTTCCTACTCCAGTCCTCTCAAGATGCCGGCCATGGAGACTGGTGAAACATCAGGAAGAACAACCTTCAAGACACAGCCAAAAACCCGAAAAACCCACAACAACCATCAGATCCCGGCCGTGAAAGCCTTCGAGAATACATATCAGAACAAACTTGCAAGATCTGTTGGGCTGCCTCAGGTGTCTTGTTTTGACTTGTTATCGGCAAAAAAGTGCAAATACTTATTATGGTCTTGATTGTACTTCCCCCCCCCCCGAAACAGTGCATACGCCTAATTTAGATGTAATGAGAAGATGCAATTAATGAAAAAGAGAAGTGAAGGAAAAAAGTAATGTTTGCTGCAGCACACTCTCATAATTATAAAACAGCATATCCAAAGGCAGGATGTATTTCTCAGCTAGATTCCTGGTGCTGACTAATAGCATACCCTGAGAAAAGGCAATAACCAATATTATCTGGCAATGTGAAAAGATGGACTTCGAAGATTCAAGTTAGTGCTTAATACTGACAGTTCACATATGAACAGCGCTCCGTCTTATCCGGTGACTTTCGATTCTTTTCAGCCTGTAACGCCTGATTCTGTCTCCAGGGTGCTTGACCGCTGCTGAGCCACCACCTCCTCCTTGGACCCTTGCCCGGCCTGGTTAATCAAAGCAACCAGGCCGATAACAACAGAATGGGCCACAGTAATAATAAATGAGTCTTTCCTTGAGGGTAGATTTCCATCTGCCCTCAAGGAGACACTCATTAGGCCCATAAGAAAGAAACCTAGTTTGGCGGCGGACAAAATTGGCAATTATAGGCCCGTCGCCAATGTTTCTTTCATGAGCAAAGTGGTTGAGAGGGTGGTGGCCGATCAGCTCCAGGCTCACCTGGACGAAACGGATGCCCTGGATCCATTTCAGTCGGGCTTCAGGCCGCGCCACGGTACTGAGACGGCATTGGTTGCCCTGTACGATGACCTGTTGAGGGAGGCCAACAGGGGCAAAATCTCCCTGCTGGTCCTCCTCGACATCTCGGCGGCCTTTGATACCGTCGACCATGGTATCCTCCTGGGGAGGCTCTCTGAGTTGGGAATTGGTGGCTCGGCACTTGCCTGGCTCCGTTCCTTCTTGGGGGACCATCCCCAGAGAGTTCAGCTTGGGGAGAGCGTCTCGGCCCCGTGGAGTCTCAATTGTGGGGTTCCACAGGGGTCGATTATCTCCCCAATGCTGTTTAACATCTATATGAGGCTGCTGGGTGGGGTCATTAGGGGATGTGGAGCTTCGTGTCATCAATATGCCGATGACACCCAGCTCTACATCTCCTTTTCACCAACTGCAGGTGATGCTGTCCTTTCCCTTCAGCGTTGCCTGGGGGCCGTACTGCAATGGATGCAGGAGAACGGATTGAGGCTGAATCCGGATAAGACGGAAGTTCTGAGGGTGGGTGCCCCCGTGGTAGGTGGCTTGGGTGGCTCTCTCACATTTGGGGGGACCACCTTGGCCGCGAAGAGTGGGGTCCGCAGCCTCGGCATATATTTGGACCCGACGCTCACCATGGAAACTCAGGTGGCGTCGGTAGTCCGCACCGCATTTTTCCATCTTTGGCGGATTGCCCGGCTGCGACCCTATCTCGACATGGGGGAGCTCACTACCTTGGTGCATGCGCTCGTAATCTCAAGATTAGATCACTGTAACGTGCTCTACGTGGGGCTGCCTTTGAGGCTGACACGGAAACTTCAGGTGGTGCAGAATGCGGCGGCCAGGCTCCTTACAGGAGTGAGAAAATATCAACACATCTCTCCAACACTGGCCGCATTGCATTGGCTGCCCATCTGTTTCCGTGTCAACTTCAAAGTTTTAATGCTTACTTATAAGGCCCTAAACAGTTTAGGACCTTGATATTTGGCGGAATGCCTCCTCCCACCAAGGTCTACCCGGATCACCTGCGCGAGTCAGGAGGTGAGGCTGAGGAGCCTGACGCCGAGAGAGGCCCGGAAGGAGAAGACACGAAACCGGGCCTTCTCGGCGGTGGCTCCTCACCTCTGGAACAATCTCCCTCTGGCGATTCGCGCGGCCCCCACGCTGGGCACCTTTAAAACCCAATTAAAAACATGGCTGTTTATTCAGGCCTTCCCTCCAGCCAACTCTTGATTTTTTTCTTAATTTTCCTTTTTATCTTTACTGCTGTTCTTGTTTGATTATTATGTATTTGTCTATGTTTTATTATTTGATTTTATATTTGGAAGCCGCCTAGAGTGGTCCGGTGGGCCAGATAGGCGGGATATAAATTAAATAAATAAATAAATAAATAAAATAAATGAATAATGCATTATGGAAACATGGATTTTGTAAATTGGAAAGAAAGAAAAAGTAGAAATGATTTATAATCAGATGAGTCCTAGTTAAGATTTGTTTTAGCAAGATAACCATGCCAATCTGTAGCTCAAGGAAGCAAAAACAGCAATCTTATGGCACTCAATTATTACAAAGTTTTGTTTGATATGAGCATTTGAAGAATGCAGGTCACTTCTTTAGATACTTATGTGAAGGGGTGCCAGAATTCTGTTGGTTTTGCTGCTAACTAAGATTGTCTGCTATGGCTAAATACGTTTATTTAGCACCCCAGCTGCTATTTCTTGGACTTCTGGTATCTCAACAAAAGTCATTCTAAGAGCTGAGGTGGCACTTACAAGATGAATTACTGACTCTGTGCCTACAACAGTGCTTTGAAACTTCATTTAACCTGAGAGCATTCACCCTCAGAGGCAATAAGACAAGCTGCAAACCACTTTCAAACTGCTCTCTCAGGGATTTATATACGGCTTTTCCTGCTCATATGTTTCCAGACATTCCCAAATGGCACTCTGACATGCTGTTGACCCTTCACTAAGGGAGCATAATACAGTTTATGAGATCACTGTACTTCACTTGATTTCATGGTCAGAAGCAGCTCAAAATATTGACTTCGAGTGCTGGCAGTGACATACAGGATTGTAGGTGACCACCCTGTATGATCTTACCGCTTAACAGTCTTCAAGTAATCAGATGTGTGTCATGACTACCTCTAAGTGTCAGGTGAACTTCCCCTAGAATAAAATATGGCTGCCTTCTTCAGTGTCCTGTGTTTTAATATTATGAATTTCTTTCCTTCTAAGGAAAGAAATTAACACCTGAGAAAAGTAGCATTACAGTTTCTTAAATAAGCAGAAAGGTAAGAAAGGAAGCTTTTCTTGGAATTTTAGAGGATAATCTGATTATGTCTTTATTTTCAAGGTTTCCATCCTCTAATAAGTGAAAAGTAGACCCAGATCTCATAAACTGACTAGCCCAGTGGTTTTTCCTACTTTCTTCAGTTGAAGCTTGAGTTTTGCTATAAGAAGCTGATAATCAGAGCCATAATCAGCTCCAGGTCTTGTTTTTGCTGACTGTATAGCGCTTCTCCATCTTTGGCTGCAGAGAATATAATCAATCTGATTTCAGTATTTCCCATCTGGTGATGTTCATGTGTAGAGTCACCTCTTGTGTTGTTGGAAAAGAGTTTGTGGTGACCAGCTTGTTCTCTTGACAAAACTCTCTTAGCTTTTGCCTTGCTTTGTTTTGAACTCCAAGGTCAAACTTTCCTGTTGTTTCTTTTATCTCTTGACTCCCTACTTTAGGATTCCAATCCCCATGTTTCTGTTCATGGGGTTTTCTTGGCAAAGATACTGGAGTGGGTTACTAGTTCCTGCTCCAGTTTGATTGCATTTAGTCAGAACTCTCCACTATGACCTGTCTTGGGTGTCCCTGCACGGAATAGCCCATAGCTTCTCTGAATTACTCAAGCCCCTTTGCCACGACAAGGGAGCAATCTGTGAAGGGGGGGAATCCTCTAGCACTGGGTAACTTTCGACTATATGAGGGAAATTTCTGTTGGAATTTGTTTGTAGTGTATATATACTTAAACTTTCATTTTTTAAAAGTCAGGAAATTCAATTCTTGAAAAAACCTACATTTATGAATGTAGGATATTGTGCTTCTCTGCACATGATTTGAAACACTAGGAAATGGCTGGTATTGCTGCACAATATAGTGCCTGTACTGCCAGTAGGAAAAAAAATGCTAAACTATACATAGCAAAGGGTAATCTGGATGTTGACAACACAGAGATGGTCTGCAGGATTCCTTCTTGTGCTCACTACCATTCACACAGAAAAAAAAAGTCCCAAGAATTGCTTTGGATTTAGGGGAGAAGTCGTTAACTGGTGAGTGTGACAAACCCAGACCTACTGGGATCTGCCACACGTTAACTAAGCTGCCACCAACCATTCCCTATAAGAAGTCACACAGACCAGGGATGGATTTTTAAACAAATAAAAGAACAAGGTTTATTTAAATCACACACAGGGAAAATAAAATGATCAGGTGAATAAGATATAGTAACGTGGCTTAGTCTCATTCATACATGCATACAGTTTGGTTCACACAGAACACTTAACTTGAAGCACAGACCCTGAACCTATCAGTTCTGGCTAACCAACAGACACCTGAACCTATCAGGTTGGTACTCTGACACACAGTAGTACCCTGTCTGACACACAGACTCCCACACCAGCTTCTTCTTCCCAGCTGCTGCTTCTTCACATCCCAGCGTCTTCTGAACTTCTCCACACACGCATCACATATATATACACTACAGCCCCTCCTCCTGATGTCCCGCCTTCCACTCCCCATAGGATGGAACTTTCCCTCCAAACCCATGACAGACAGGTAACATCAGTGCTGTATGTAACACCTCCCCTCTTTATAAGTTGTTTTGTAGGGGGAAAGCTAAGGTGCTTTTCACCAAAAAACAACCTGGATAAAACACACAAAAACAGTTATACATACAATACCATACTTACTTATACTTACACTCTAAGTTAACCATATCAATTAGGCATTTAAACATTTACCATATACATTACATCAATTTACCTTTATTCATACAAACCAAGTTCAAAAAAACAGGTACATTTAACTTTTTGTCACCAACATATATACATAGTCCATGTTTCTTTCGCCGTCTTCATTCTTCAGGTCTTCTTGACAAGGCGTCAGCAACACAGTTCACTGACCCTCTGACCACCTTCACTTCAAAGTCATAGTCCTGTAGGTTTAAAGCCCACCTCATAAGTTTGCTATTGTGGGTTTTCATTGTCTTTAACCATTGCAGTAGTGAATGGTCAGTGCACAGAACAAAATGTCTTCCCCAGATGTAAGGCTTGGCCTTCTGGATCGCGTAGACTATGGCCAAACACTCCTTCTCCACGGTTGCCAAATGTCTCTCACCTTTTTGAAGTTTCCTACTCAGGTAGGACACTGGATGCTGGTCACCATTCTCATCCTCCTGGCAAAGAACTGCTCCTACCCCGCTGTTAGACGCATCGGTGTAGATGATGAACTCCCGGTCGAAGTCTGGAGCACGCAGCACTGGATACTGGACGAGCGCCTCCTTCAACCTCTGGAATGCCTCCTCACAGTCGCTGGTCCACGGGACGCGGTCATCAGTCTTCTTCCTCGTCAGATCGGTCAGCGGAGCCGCAATCTCACTAAACCTCGGGATGAACTTTCTGTAGTAGCCCACCAACCCAAGAAATGATTTGACTTTTTTCTTGGTGTTGGGTCTAGGCCAATCACGAACAGCTTCTATTTTGGCCTCCAGGGGTTTTATCACTCCTCCCCCTACTATGTGACCCAAGTATTTTCTTTCTGGGATACCCAGCTGCAGTTTGCTCTCTCTGCAGGGCCCATGCCACAGCACTTCCTCCCCTGGGTCAAAGTGCCTCTCCCCGGCTTGCTGGTCATCCCAAGCTTTCTTTCTGACCTTTTGAGCTTGCAGGGTCTCTGCTGCTAGCTCTAGGTTTCTCTTTAGGTTAGTCCTTAAAGAGTCTATGTATGTCACAACGTCTTGTGGGTCATCCTGGGTGATCTGCTCCCAATTTTGTTTAATCAAATCAAGGGGCCCTTTCACCCTTCTCCCAAATAAAAGTTCAAATGGGCTGAACCCGGTACTGGCTTGTGGCACTGATCGATACGCAAACAAAAGGGATTGCAGCTTCTGGTCCCAATTGTTTGGATTCTCTGCCAAGTAAGCCCTAATCATGCGCATTAGAGTCCCATTGAACTTCTCAGTTAACCCATTACTTTCAGGATGATAGGCAGTAGTTTCCTTGTGCTTAATTCCACAGATTTGCCATAAGCGTTTCATGAGCTTTGATGTGAACGATGCTCCCAAATCTGTGATTATTTCTGAGGCAAATCCCATCCTGGACATATACCCCACCAAGGCATCTGCCACTGTGTTAGTTTCAATGTTAGTCAAGGGTATGGCTTCAGGGTACCTTGTGGCATGGTCCACAATGGTGAGAATGAACCTGTTCCCCCTCTTTGTGGCCTTGGGCAAAGGTCCCACAATATCCACCCCTATGCATTTGAACGGAGTGTCAATCACAGGCAAAGGGCACAACTTTGCTTTGGTCCTGTCGCGGTTATTCCCCTGCCTTTGACACACATCACATTGTTTACAGAAATCCCTGATCTGCTTCCCTATGTCAGGCCAGTAAAAATTCTGTGTGATTCTCTGCTGTGTTTTGTTCACCCCTAAGTGTGCAGCAAACATGTCAGAGTGCCCCCTTTGTAAGATCATGGGGCGATACTTTTCAGGCACCACTAGCTGACTTCTGATCCCATCTCCCCCTTTTGAGATATTCCTCAGGGTCTCTCTATACAAAATCCCCTTTTTCTCTAGAAATCTCACTGGGGTTTCAGGTGTTAGCTGGGCGTCAGTCACCTGTTCAAAACACTTTTGGAGAGTGGCGTCTGCCTTTTGCTCTTGTCCAAATCTGCTGTCTGTGGTTAAGGTTTCCACCACAGCTTCTGAACTCCCCCCACCTGCTTCCGTCTCTGGCTCATCATTACCCCCCTGAACTGTCCCCGTGGTGGCTTGTGAACGGGTAATCACTAGCACCCTTTTCACATGTTCAGCCAGGTCATTTCCCACGAGCACGGCTGCTGGCAGAGTCGATGAAATTGCTAGCCGCCAAACTCCCCTCCAGCCTTGAAAGTTGACAGGTACCTCCGCGACTGGCAGAGAGATCACCTGCCCCTCAATCCCTGCCACCTTCATGCTCTCATTTGGGATTACATATTCCCTAGGAATAATATCTGGATGGCACAGGGTCACCTGAGAACAAGTGTCCCGCAGCCCCCTATACTGATGGCCAAGTATTCCTACGTCCACCCCTGCTGTCTCAAACAACTGGGAATCTGTCCTCACCAGTAGGCAGCGCCTGATCTCCACAAGAGGACCATTTTCCTCAGCCTGATCAGCAGATGTAGCTGTTCCAGATTGAGTAGCCATGGCAACAGGCTCCCTCAGTGACAATGAGCCTTGCTCTTTCTGGACACAGAACACAGCTTTTGGCTTGGTCCCACTCAAATCCTGAGGCACACTTCCCTTTATCTGCTTCCATTTCTCACACCCTGAGATTAGATGGCCCTTTCCCTGACAGAAATAACATTTTCTGCTGTACTTGGAGTCTTTCTCCTCTGGTTTTAGTTTTCCCTCCAAAATCTGAGGTCTTGGTTTCATGTCTGAGGGCTTCCCTTCACCATGGGCCCCTCCCCCTTGCTGGTTTTTCCCTGGTCCCTGAGAGTACTTGCTGTAGGTTTCTTTGGGTTTTCCTACAGATTTCTCCTCACCTAAGGGCTTTCTTATCTGATAAATAAAATCTGCGATCTCTGCTGCTTCTGCCACAGATTTTGGTTTCCTTTCCCTCACCTGGAATTTCAGTTCCCCATGCAGGACTGAATAGAACTGTTCCAGCGCTATCAAATCTTTAAGCTGCTGAAAGGTCTCTGTCCCCTCCTGAGATAGCCACTTCCCTAGCAGCCTCACCAATTGAGCCCCCACTTGGGTAAAAGTCTGCTCTGGTTTCTTTGTGAGGGACCTGAATCTTTGCCTCAGCTGTTCCGCATTTATCCCATGTCTTGCAAACACCAGTTTTTTAAACTCTGCAAAATCTCTCATCAGTTCCTGTGGCATCTCTGAATAAACCTCAGCCAGGCTACCACTGATTAAAGATCGCATGATGGTCATCTTCTCAGTTTCCCTCACTGAGAAGTCCACAAACGCTCTTTCCACTAAGGAAAAGAACACCTCAGGACAATCTCCCTTGTGGTACACAGGGAATTTCTTCAGGTCAGCCTTAGACAATTGGCCTCCCTCAGAATCCCTATTGTTATTATTGTTCTGGTTCATCAGTTCCAATTTTCTTAATTCAAACGCCATTCTCTCTCTCTCCAATCTTTCTTCCCTCTCCATTCTCTCTCTCTCTCTCTCTAATTCAAATTGCCGTTGTTTCTCTCTTTCCCTTTGCTCCATTTCAAATTGCCTTTCCCTTTCTTCCCTTCTTTCTCTCTCTAATCTTTCCTCCATTTCCCTCACCCTCAGTTCATGCTGTTGGGCTAGGAGCAATTTTCTGAGTTCTGGGTTCTGCTCTCCTGTGCTGTCACCCTGCACTGAGCCAAATTCATCCTCAGAACCTTGGTCAACCTGGGGGTCTTTCACTTCACCCATTTCTGCCATTTGGCTTCGAGTCAAGGGCATAATCCCCCCCAGAACAGGCTGCTTTAAAAAGTCAAGCCTCAAAATAAAACGACCACTTTTTTTTTCTTTTGCCTCAGAACCAGCTTTCCCTATAGATTGCTGCTGTCCTTTCAGCACTAACTTGCAACAGTTGCGAGCTAGAGTCTACCCCCCTCTGCTGGGCCTCTCAGCAGACAAGCTAGCTCACTGCTATTTCACAGTTTTGCCTCAGCTTTTTCCCACCAAAACAGGCTGCCTCAGAGCACCCTAATCTAGTCTCCCCAGTTGGCACGTTCTTCTACTAGCGCACCTCCCCGTGAGGTACACCTAGAAGATTACCTACGCGCCTCAGATTGTCCCTGACTAGACCCCCCTTGCTCTGGGCACACTTGCCAAGGCTTTGCTGGACCGCTGGACAACTGGACCAGTCGTATCCCACACGCTGGACACCAATCAATGTGACAAACCCAGACCTACTGGGATCTGCCACACGTTAACTAAGCTGCCACCAACCATTCCCTATAAGAAGTCACACAGACCAGGGATGGATTTTTAAACAAATAAAAGAACAAGGTTTATTTAAATCACACACAGGGAAAATAAAATGATCAGGTGAATAAGATATAGTAACGTGGCTTAGTCTCATTCATACATGCATACAGTTTGGTTCACACAGAACACTTAACTTGAAGCACAGACCCTGAACCTATCAGTTCTGGCTAACCAACAGACACCTGAACCTATCAGGTTGGTACTCTGACACACAGTAGTACCCTGTCTGACACACAGACTCCCACACCAGCTTCTTCTTCCCAGCTGCTGCTTCTTCACATCCCAGCGTCTTCTGAACTTCTCCACACACGCATCACATATATATACACTACAGCCCCTCCTCCTGATGTCCCGCCTTCCACTCCCCATAGGATGGAACTTTCCCTCCAAACCCATGACAGACAGGTAACATCAGTGCTGTATGTAACAGTGAGAAAAGGATTCAGCTTCTGAGATTTTTCCATTGCTTGGTGTCACTTTTTCTGTGCTGTCAGCATGTACCTCTTTGTTGACTGGATCTTCAGCTGTTCAGCTGAGATGAGGGGAATAAATAGTTATGTGGAAATTCCCATTAATAAAGTTGAACAAATAGTCTAGAAATCAGTAAAGAAACAGGAATGGAGGAAAAAACAAAAGTTAAGTGGCTTTTACACAGGGTCAGATGTAAAAGCTCTTTCTTTTTCATGGTCTGTGGCCTCATTTTACCACTTTTATTGCCTTGTTTAGTTTAATAAAGAATTTGCCTGATGGAGTCATATGAAAGTATCCAGATATAATTAGCCTCAGGGCCCACTGAAATGCCTGTTCCTTAGCTCTAGCCGATGTGCTTCGGGCTCACAGTTCTTTTGTATCACTTGCTAGGATATTTTTCCAGCTCATACTGATGTTGCTAAGGCTTTTTCTGACATAAATTTCAGCCACATGTCTTTTGCCTGCCCACTCTGGAAACAAAGAGACAAGACACAGGTGATGGGCTTAACCAGGCCACTCTTTATTAAATCATTAAACTGTTAACTTCCCCCAATTCTATGGAGGGGCCAACTGTAGTGCAGATCCCTGAAGCAGGCACAGGGGTACCTATTTACCCCAAGCCTGCCCCATCTGGTGAGTTCCAAGCCCAAGTTTATGCTGTCAGGTCGACAGCCAGTTTCTGGACAGTTAACTTTCTGACGGCCCTCATTATCACTAGCCACCTATCTCATGATTTTAAGCTGCCAGCAGCTATAGCTGGCTACCCATGCATCACACCATCCTGACAACAGAATTTTGGGATCCTCAATGCTGAAAGGTTGATAGCAATATACAGGAGATGTAACCTTTGGAACTCACTGCTACTCCATTCATCAACCACATCACACACCACAGCATGTAGCTAGCCTTTAGTAAGCTCTCTGCCCACCATCAGGCTGAATACTTCAGCTCTAAGGTCCCACTGCAGATCTTGTGAGAAAATGTCATTGAGCAGATACTCAACTCTAATGTCCGGATGTGTAACTACTGAACCCAAACCAGCCATCATGGCTCTTCACAATTGGCTCTCCATTGAGCCCGAGGATCACAAGGGGCCTGCCAAATCAACCTAGGCAGAATTGCAGACCCAAGAACGTATGTTGCTGGCCATCTCTTTTTTATGATCCCAAAATCTTCATAACCTGAAGTCAACGACTTGCCTTTTCTGTGGCCCAAGTCATTTCCTCCCAAGTGGACCAACAAAATGCCGAGGGGCAAATCCTCATTGCCATCAAAAATTAGAGGCACCAAGCGATCCTATTGTATGTCCCTTTTACCAGTCCACTGCAGCGAGGCCCTTCCTCTCTGGCCCACCTTGGAACCCCATGCTGACCAGCCTGCATGCCTCACTGCCAAGAAAACAAAGCTGTGGCCATAGACATGCATCTGCAACTGCCAATCCAACTGTTGTAAACCTGTAGCAATAACCACAAAGAAAACCCACCAGGAGGTGCACAGCTTACTCTGGGAGAGGATGAACATACAGTTTAAATCTAGATGAAGAGCATCATCAACCCACTTTTTATATATCCTCTTGTGATATCCCTGGGCAGCTGTGGTAGAAGTGGCCCCAATTCAAAAGGATTTAGTCTCAGGTAGGACGGGCCAAAAATAGTATGTTACAGTTTAAACGGTGCAAGGTAAATGCCCACACTAACCTCATAGCCCTAGGTGACAGAGAACTTAATGAATTGACTATATGGACCAGAGCCAAATTGTCACACCAGAAAACAATGGCACAATTGGCCCATTGTTCTGACCATAATCACAGTGCACCCACAATAGAGAAGAACTCTAAAAATGACAAATCCCTAGTTCCCCCTCGGTCATACCACTTCTGTGGCCATGAACCAGCACACCAATGTCCCCTGAAATAAATACCAAATCTTGTGAAACCAGCTCAGTCAGTCTGGACTTGTAGCTCCACCCCCAAAACTTATCGGATCTTCAGAAAGAGATACATTACCATTAAACTTATCCAGAGAGCACTGCCAAACCTGGAGGTCCTCCCTAATACCAGCTGACACACACTGCCAGTGGTGGGGCCACCAAAAGCCTTGCATGGCCTCACAGAGCTTTGCAAAAATGCTCTCGGAGGGACCACCACTTTGTAGGCAGCTCCAGATTGTGAAGGTCAACCAACTCAGTTTGAGGCAACCTGCAACACTACATAACTGTCTAACTCAAGTCTCTAAAATGTCAGCATAGGAATTGGACCATCATTTTTTTCCTCTGCCAGGGGGACTTCACTCTGATGTGATATCCTGGAAGGCCCTTAGAAGCTGCTGACAATGACCCAATCCCCTCTCTCCAGCCAAAAGATAATCATATATAGTGCAACACCACGTGGCACAAATCCAAACTCTTTTTGATAAACCACTCCAAAAAGGAGCTAAAATGTTCAAAGGCTGCATATGATATGGAAGACCCCATGGGAAGGGCCCTTTCCATATAGAAAAAACCTTTAAAGAAAAACCCTAGCAGCTTAAAATTTCCAGGATGCACTGGGAGTAGGTGAAATGCAGACTTTATGTCACATATTGCCACTATATCTAGTCTTGGTCTAAGACAACTTCTCTCCTTGTTTCAATCTTACTGCTCACGTAATGATCTTGTAATTAACGCTGAGAAAACCAAGATTATGGTCTTCTCAAAATCCTGGAAGCTCTTTCACTGGAAAATTAATAGCCAACCGATTGAACAGGTGAGATCTTTTAAGTACTTAGGCTTACTTTTCCACTTTCAACTCAAGTGGACGGTACATAGAGACTCTGCAACTGCATCCGCTTCACATTTTTTAGGAGCTATAACCAAATTCCATTATAAAGCTGGGAACCAGTTTATCCCAGCTGCCACCCAAATTTTCCAGGTAAAACTGATCAATCGCCTACTCTATGGAGCCCCAATATGGATTAATGCGATGGATAACAAAGTTGACCTATTAGCTGCCTCTTTCTACCGCCAGATTCTAGGGATTCCAAACTCAATCAAATTATCGACCATAGCCCTAGAGCTAGGCACGCATTTACCCTCAACGTCAGCGTGGGCACTTACCTTTAAATTCTGGCTCCGTCTTTTCTTTAAATCAAACCCAGACTCTCTCCTTGTGCACCTACTTAAAGATCATTACCAATCTAAGTGGTTTACACTTTGTGAAACCAAACTTGAATCGATTGGCATATCTCTAAGCTCCATCTCTAACAGCAACTTCGAACAGGCGCTCTCTATTATTAAGGAGAAACTATGGGAGTCTGAGTATATTTATCTAGTTTCCAGTATTAATCAAACATGCTCCCCAATTTACTTCGGTATCTTCCCCACCTTTGGCTCCGGACATCTTTATATACAGTCCCTGCTGAACCCTCTAACCAGGAGGGCTTTTATGTTAGCGCGGATGAATATCTTCCCTTCCGAAGTTCTCAAGGGACGATATGCCAGAATACCCTTCGAAGAAAGAACTTGTAACCTCTGTGGATTAGAACCCGATTCAGTTACGCATATTCTATGTCATTGTCCAGAGCTAAGAGATCTCCGAGACCGTACTCTAGGGCCAATCATTTCAGACTTTCCGGGTCCCCCCCCCCCAGTTTCTGACAGGTTTTCTTCTTCATGACTTCTCTCAAGAAACAACGACTTTAGTAGCTGAGTTCCTTGCACAGGTTCTCACTTCCCAGTCCTCAAAAAACTAACTTGACTCCCCTAAGCACCTCTGTGGTCTCATTCCCCCCCTCCTTACTATTTAATTATTTACTTAACTGTATGTTTTAACTGTTCTTTTCTTTATGCCAATAAAGGTTGTTGTTGTTGTTGTTGTTGTTGTATTGCCAGCTTCACATCCTCACCACAAGCCCTAACCATATATACAGCTGAATCAAAAGATATGTGCCAAACTGTATAGAGTTTCTGAGGGATAACAGAATTGACTGAATCCCCATCAGGAAAAGACAAATGACAAATAAGTCTATATTCACCTGACGCCTTCTAAGGCACAACACCCAAAGTGGAAACTGTTAGGTTACAGACAAGAAGGTGGTGGAATGAGCCAAGGACCCTGCCCTCTCCAACTTTTTTGCTAATCTTCTGGTGGACTACCTCCTCCATTTCCCTGACAGACTTCAAATTTTTGGGTCAGTGCGCTGTGCACTCACCTGTGGCTGGAATCCTGAACAAAAACTGAAAACCATTTAACAAGTAACATGCATCAAACTCTTCCGCAACCAGGAAACCAAAACCTTAACTTTAAATGGGCTGGACCCTTTTTGAGGAATTAAAGCCTCCTCTTCAAGACTTTTTGCCTTCTCCAGCATCCTTCCCAGTGTCCATTGCTATAGCTATTAAAGGGGTGTGGGCCTCTGCAGATATAACATTCATGCTGAAATTTGCAGGGCTTCCTATTGCACCCCAAACTCCCAGTGCAACAATCAACTGATTGCCCCATTACCATGAAGGGTGTATTGCTTCACCCAGCCCTCTGCACTAAATGTCCACTATCAAATCGCTCACCCAACAAAGGCTGAGCCAATGTCATCAGCTGAAGCCACAGCTGAGGAGGGTTTTCATCATACTTCATGATTGGAATAATAGCCATATGCTCCCACAAGCCGATGCAGCTGCATAACATTATGCCCAGAAAATGTAGCTGTGCCCGATCAACAGGATATGCAGCCTCCTCCTCACAATCACTGTATCTACAAAAGAGAAACACAGCCAGAAACCAGCCTAGAGTTCAGGGAGGCCACAAACATATCTCTGATGATTAATATCATGTTTCCCTGAAAATAAGACCGGGTCTTATATTAATTTTTGCTCCAAAAATGCATTAAGGCTTATTTTCAGCGGTTGTTTTCCCCCCAATGTACAAAAATCTACATTTATTCTAATACAGTCATGTCATCTTCTTCTGGTTGCTGCACAATGGTGGAGGGTGGGGTTTCACTTAACTGGGGCTTATTTTGGGGGTAGGGCTTATATTGCAAACATCCTGAAAAATCATACTAGGGCTTATTTTTAGGTTAGGTCTTATTTTCGGGGAAACAGGGTAGATGCCCAATGCCCCAATTTTTAAATCACTTAGGAGGCATAACCTAATGCTGACTTCCTACCTTGAATTGAACCTGGGGACAACACTTTCCTGTGGAGGTAAACAACATACTGCTGCAGATGTTCGAACGGCACAGGCTATAGCAGACCTACTAGGCTTCTAAACTCCTGGAAATCTGTACTCACTGCTGCATAGCCCTTGCATGTCCATGGAGTCAATGCCAAACCTATTGCTCTTTCAGCATCATCCTGCCAATTTGCCTAACCTCTGGGGGCAGTGTCTTAGGGTACTCTCTGGCTCCCGGGTCTAATTCCATGAAATGCTCAATCTGTTGATGGAATAGTGCATCTGCTAAGCTATTTTTACCTGGAATGTGTCTGGCCTGCACCATAATATTAAATTGCAAGGCATGCAGTGTGAAAACCCAGACTAGACACATCACCCGTTCTGAGTGTGATGTGAGACTGTTAATAATGTAGACTACAGCTGAATTGTCGCACCAAGGGTGGACAACAAAATTGGCTCACTCTGGTGCCCACAGCCAGAGCACTCCTAGAATAGGTAAAAATTCCAGGAATGTCAGGTCTTCTATGATGCCTCTCTGATGCTATCCAAGTGCTAGCACACCACCTTCCTTTAAAATAAACCCCGAATCCAAGGGAGCCTGCCACATCTTATTGTACTTGAAAATCAGCCCTGAGATTCAATTCAGATCTCCAGAAGGCAATCCCATTAAACCCTTCCAAGAACTGGATCCACACCTGCAAGTCCTGCCTCATACCTGTCACCCATGTCATATGGAATGGTTGGCAAAGGCCACGTATGGCCTTGCAGAGTATTCTCAAGAAAGACTGGCCAGGTACAACTACCTTACATGTGAAGTTGCAGTGTCCCATTGCTTCATGCAGTTCCTTTAACAAAACTTTCTTTCTCCTTAATATGCTGCTTAAGCTCGTTCAGCTTTTTGTCTGGCAATCTGCAAGCCTGCATCTGAATATCTAGTTCTATTCCCAGGAACACAAGAGAGGTGGAGGGATCCTCCATTTTCTCTTCTGCTAATGAGAAGCTAGCTCTGCTAGCTCTCCAGCCATTACTTGAAATGACTCCAGAATGAATTTTCAGCATCCCAAATACTTCTCCTGGCAAAAAAGAGTCATCTAAATAATGAGCCATGCTTCTGAACCTCACCCTGTGTCTGATGTTCCACTCTAAAACTGAGCTGAAATGCACATTGAGAATAAAACCCTAGCAAATCAAAATTCTCAGGGTAGACTAGAAGGAGAGAAAAATCTGACTTAATGTCACACTTGGCTATCTCAGCTCTGACACCACACCTCCAAACTATGCACACTATGTCAAAGGAAGTGTATCACACAGAACATAACTCGGGCAGAATGGTGTCATGCACCAAATTGCCTTCTGGGTATGAGAGGTGATGTATAAGCCTATACTTTCCTTGATTTTCCTTGGGCATCATGCCTAACAGAGAAACTCTAAGATAGGCAATCAGGGGGTGCTCAAACAGCCCCAACACCCATCCTTCCCTGTCCTTCTTGTCAATCTTGACCCTGATTACATCCTCCATCCTTTTAACTGACTTCAGATTCCACGGGAATGAACATTTATGTGTTCCCACTACAGGGATCCTAAAACCTTCCCTAAAACCCCTTAGCTAGTAAGTAGCATCTTCCTTCTTGGGGTAAGCTTTCAGCCAATTTTCCAAGACATCCACTCTAATTGGGTTGTGCCCTTTTTGCAGGGGCTCTGCCTCCCTCTTCTGGTTTCCTGTTTCTGCTGGTGTCCTTATTGCTGCCTCTTTGTATCCATGCTCAAAAGCACATGTTGGGATGCTGAACCCCGCATGTAGTGCACTCATGCCTGTATTTGTGAGCTTTGCATGTGTACACTCCCCTTAAGTTAAAGTCTCAGCAGAGCAGGTGGGGTTGAACACAGGGATTAAAATTCTGCTCAGCCTTGTGAATGAGGTGCCCATTGTCAAACCTGTCACCCAAGTTTGGTCTGGCTGGCATCAGGTACTGCAGCCATAGGCCTGGCTAGGGCTTGTCCCAACAAATATTTGGGTGAATTGCAGCTCTCATATGAAACAATTTGTCATAGAGAAGCAACACATGCCTGGGGTAGTCTACTACGCTCTATAAATTAAGTCCAGGTATTGGGATAGGGACTGTGCTCTCTATGGCTGGGCCTTCACAATGACCCCAAAATAAATAAAAAATCCAAGAAGCTGGTTGGCCCATGAATGATTGGGTTTCCACCTTCTGCGCCTCTCTATCATTTCTGTCCTCTTTCTCCAATTCCTTATTATCCACATTTCTATTTAAGAGCTCAAAAACATCCACATAATACCTCCTGGATTTAATCCTTAGTTGCAGGAGTCAGGTGATCTCCTAAAGGCATTGCATAATCTCCAAAAGGCAGGAACCTTCAGAGGAACTGAATTGTACCCAGTATCTGGAACGGATGTGTAGGGTCAGACACACACTCCAGCTGTTATGCAAGTGGAGCTGGGAATGACACCTGAGGATAAGGAGCAATCCAGTTGCCTGGTGTTGTACTAGGACTTGGTTATTGGGTAGTCTGTAACCATACCACCTGTGTGTTCTGTTGCAATGTGGTATATTGCAGGCCCACCTGCTGACTACCAGGCCAAGGCCACTCAACCAGCAGACATCCGGCATAACTGCCAGCTCACCTGTTGCTCTTGCCTGAGGTGCATCCTGGGCTTCCCTGTCCATCCCATCCTCAAAGTTTGTCTTCATTGCCCTATAATGGCATCTTGAATCACATGTTGATGGAGCTGCCACCATAGCCACTGAAGCACCATTCGCCACTTCAGATGCTTGATAACGTGACTTTGCCACCAGAGGCTCAGACCCAGATTTCAATGTTTCTGGAACTGCTGAGTGTCTCACCTCTAGTACAGAAAAATGGGACATTAAATCATCTACCAAAGCCTTAGGTTTCACCCTCTTTTGGCTCTTTGTTTCCATAGCTGAGTGACACAGTTGGTGCTCACGCATCGCTGAACCAGCCTATGAGGCACGCTCAACCTCCAGAGCAGAAATTTTTGCCTGTAGCTGTTCCCATACCGGCCAGCTGTCTTCATCAGAAGATGAAGGGGGAGACCTGGGGGGCGCAAGGTGCTTCTTGGCAGGCTGCTTGCCCTTACTCTTCCCCTGACCTTTCTTAGGAGCCATGGCCACTGCCCAGCTTTTTGAATTATGGGTACAGAAGCACAATATCCCACATTCATAAACTGGAGTTTTGTTTTGTTTTTAAAGAATTGAATGCCCTGGCTTTTTAAAATGGGAGTTTAAATATACTTATGCTATCCACAAGTTTAATCAGAAATTTCCATCACATAGAAATACCCAGTGGTAGGGATTCCAGAAGATGATTATGTGACCTGTTTTGTGGTTACTGGGAGAAGACAGAAATGAGAACTGCTTGGATCCAGGTATAGTTCCTCTGTGCCAAAATAGTTTGAAGGGCTATTTTGGACTTAATGAAATGGTGAACCAAAGGTGATACAATGGAGAAACATACACATTTTTTAATCTCTTGGTTATACAGATGTTGCCATGCCTGCTCTGCCAAATGCAGGCTGGAGAGCTATGTTCCAATTTCATATCCCTTTTTTGTTTTGAGTTAGGCAAGCTGAGGAAGAAAACCTGTATTAGACTAAAACCTCTATGGATATGTTGTGTGCATGTTTTCCACGTCCCTTTGTTCTTTAAAACTACAAAAAGGGAAGAAGTTGGATTTACCAAAATCTCACTGGAATCATGCATACTATATTAAAGGAAGACAGTGAAGAAACAGAGGGACAAAAGTCACATTGTTTGGAATGTGGTGTTGGTAGACATACTAAAGGCAGCCAGAAAAGCAGAAAATGGTGCTCAGTCAAGTCAACTCTGCATTCTTACTTGACCAAAAATAACCCTAGTCTATCCTACCATGCACATATAATGAAAATGTGAACATTCTAAATGACCGAACTATTTGCACTGAAAAGCATTCTGAACAATCAGAATGTGTCTAGAATCATGATTTCTGTGTTTTAATCTAAGAACACAAATGGGTCCTATGATAGGACAGTGATTTGGGTTTGATCCTGTATAAACATCATATGGATGCATGTGCACCTCTGCCTTGGATTGGTGTTTTGTTGCATTTCAGAGCCATCCTCTAGGGGACCCATAATTTCTGTCTTGTAGTCTGTGTCCATGTGGTTGGACAGTGGTTTAGGGATGATCCTGTGGAAAGATTATGTTGATCTATGTTTTTGCATGACACACAATTTCTGTGTTTTAATGTGTGGGCAGAGATGTGGCATATGATTAGACAGTGGTTTGGGGGTGACCCTACATCAAAATCATGTTGATCCATGAGGATCCATTGATCATATCTATGTTTTTGCACCACTGGAAAGCCATGCACTGGGGCACCCATGGTTTCTCTTTTGTTGTCTGTGGGCAGAGATGGGCAATATTATTTGATAGTGGTTTGGGGAATGATCCTATGTAAAAATCATGTGGATCGATGAGGATCTGTGCCTTATATTGTTCTTTTTTTCATGTCACTGCTAAGCCATAAGCCATGCACTCAGGGACCCATGGTTTAGGTGTTTTATTGTCTGGGCAGAGATGGTTCATGTGAATGGACAGTGGTTTGCAGATGATTCTGCAGAAAAATCATGTGGACCCATTAGGATTTGTGCATCATCTCCATCTTTTTGTGCCACTGAAAAACCATGCACTGAAGGACCCATGGTTTCTGTGGTGTCTTTGATCTGGGATGGGATCTTTGATCTGACAGTCATTTAGGGAGGATCATATCTAAAAATCGTATGAATCATGTGGAGCTATAAACCTATGAGTAAACTGGGTAAATTTACTCATGAGGAAACCAGATAAACTTATAAGTAACCCAGGTAAAACTTGCTTTGAGATCATTCCCCACTCACAAAGGAAAGAAAACCAGTTATTTCACAGCTTAAATGAGTGTGCTGCTGAATATTATTATCCGTTTTTAAAAGTACCATTTTATATATTTTCACAGGCAGGAGCCAAGAAGGAGTTAAATGCTGCCGTCTGTCTCCAGACAAGTTCTGAGTGGTTAGAATGCTATGTTATGCAAATAGGTCTCTTGCCAAGTTATTAAAAAGCAGCAATTTCAGAGGCTTTCAGGCTTTACAAGGACTAATTAAAAAGTTTAAGTTAGATGGCTCAATCATTTTGAATGGGAAAAAGCAGCAAAAATGACATGGATTTTTAGGTATGCAAATTTCATCTTTTTCAGTGGGTTGTAGCTGAAAGTCACTTGTGTCTGCATAAGGTAAAAACAATGTTATTTTTAAAAATCACAACTCAAAAACCCTTTGCCCAAATGTCCCCATATTTGGCAGACAGCAAGAACAGAAATTCTGCTACATCTGTTGCCAAATTTAGTGCTGATCCAATGTGCAGTTTCATAGTTATAATTTTTTGTTTGATTTGGTTTTTGATTTGCCTTATGGAATTCTTTTCTGCTCCTAAGAGTATAATATATGGCCGCATGCCTGTGGGGGCATAATAAACAGCCAAATACCAGTCCCCCAATATTGAATTCTAGATAAGTATTTCTGTTGGATTTGAGCACTGTAGCAATGACAGTTTAAGAGGTAAAAATGTAGCATGACTGAAATAGTATACAGCTAATGACTGGCTAGGGATAATTTGCATAATTTTGCTTGCCAGTTTATTTTCCTCTTGAAGTTGGTGGGTTAAACTTTGTCAAATAAAACATTAATAATTTATATTTGCATGACATGATGTATAAGGAGGAAGACTTTTAAAGCACTAATAAATATCTGAGCTATTTGCAATTGTAATAATGTCAGCAAAAGGATATGGAGAAATTTCTTGTACAGTCTAATGAGGCCCATAGGACAGACCTTCTCTACTGCTGGAGAAGTGTAATACTGATAAACATTTAGGCTCAAATGAAAAACCATAAAGATCAGACGTATCAATTTCTAGACTTAAGTCAAAGAGAATTATATTAACCTTTAAGCAGCTTGAGATCAGGCTTTCTAAGCTTTGGGAACTTGATTTCTCTTTATGTTGAATGGGCACATTCAGTGGGTCCTGGGACCAGTTTCATCACCTGGATCTTGATGTGATTCACAGACAACCATAGCTGTCATGTGCTGCTGAAAACTGGTGGTGTACTGAGAAGACAGAATGAAAACTCTACTTCCAATTTCTGGAAAACTACTTTTGGAATAGAACAAGATATTCAGGAATCACATACCTGGGTTTTAGAGAGGAACTGCTTACTCATGAAAGTTCCACCAGCATCGTTCTTGACTAAACTAGCAGTGTGTGCTGCTACAGAACCACCAATGTTTACTTCAGATAGTGAGGAGGGACTGTTGGGACTTGCAAAATGGACCAGAAGGGTTCTGTAGTCTGTGGATTGTCACTTTCTATTTCATTCCCTTCATACATAAACTAGAACATCTGCATGGTTTTAAAAATCTAGAGGTGCTTCTGAGATTAATTATCCCCCAGAAATGGCATGGGTAATGTTACATTCTTGGTTGTGACAACAAACCTTTGCAACTTTATTCCTGTGTGCCTTTAGGACCAAGAAAGAAATCCTGTTAAGTTCCCTGAGTAGTTTGGTGTTGAGCAAAAATTGTTGTCAAGTCAATTTCAACATATGATGACTCTTCCCAGAATTTCCTAGGGTAAAGTACAGTGGTGCCTGTACTTAAAAAAAGAAGCACACAGCAAGCCCGGTTGGAAGGCGCTGGGGCTTTAAAAAATAGAAAGAAAACCCAAAAGAAACAGCAAGGCAAGCTCTGTCACCGGGGCTTTAAAAAAATTAACCAAAAATAAACAGCAAAGCAAGCTGCGTTGCTGGGACTTAACCCCCCCCCCCCAAAAAATAAACAGTAAAGCAAGCTCAGTCACTGGGCTTAAAAAAACCCAAACCAAAAATAAACAGCAAAGCAAGCCCTGAAGGCGCTGGGGCTAAGAAAAAATCACCAAAAAACCAAAACCACAACACAGCACAGAAACATACCCTCCCAGCCCAAAACCACTCTGTAAAAGCCACCCAGAACTGTTTTTAAAAAGCAGAAAACAGCATCTTACTTTACCAGGCAGCCTCCTCCAATAGCATGGGGCGAAAGAGCTACAAAGAGCCTCATCGCCACCTACAGTTAGAAATTTGAATTTCCTGCCTTTTTCTCCTGCCTTTTTCTGTTCGTAACTGGAAGCTCTGGCCACAAGGCGAAGCAAAATTTTGCATCTGGAGCTGGTCGTAACTTGAAATGGTTTGTAAGTCAGGACGTTCATAAGTCGGGGCACCACTATATTTAGAAGTGGTTTACTAATCTGTCATTCTAGTTGGCTTCTGGGACCATACAGCTTGCTCAAAGCCACTGAGTGTCATTAAAAGGTTAAGTTCATTTGTTTATCAAGAAAAAAACACAAATAGAAAAGCAGAAACTTTGCACAGTTCGATGCAGGCTTAGCTGAAATTTCAGTTTTAGCCCTCTAGAGTTAGGGATTTTTGGAAGTTCCCTATATAATAAATGAGAACAATTATATCATAGCTGTTTCTAGCAATCAAGTAAAAGGTTGGCAGGAGTCGTACCAAGCCATCTGTTTGTTTGATAAATGTGTATATTTGAAGACAAAATGTGTATTAATAAATTACTGCTCTCTCATTTAAAATTTGAAGTGCTATTTTACTCCCCCCAGCCCAGCCCATTTGTAGTTGTTAAACTGTCTTCATAACTGATATGTTGGTGCATGATTGGCAGGGCAATTATTCTTGATATGGGCTTGGATTACAAAAGTTGGTAATAACCTAGCCAATACATTTCAAATTGAGTGCACTGAATGAATAGATGGATTAATGAATGGGCCTCCTCAGAAGGAAATCTGTTGAGTACAATGACTGATTAGGAACACTAAAATCCTATGTTTGGGCAGTAAAATGCTCAACATGTGTATTTGTAATGTATTGTACTAAGCTTATCGGTACTGTAGGGATGGGTGTGCGCTCACAAAATGATTCATTCTTGACAAAACAAGCTGGTGTGAAAAGGCAAGAAGACGAGGAACAAGTTGATGAGATAACTACTAATCAAGGTCTCTACAATTCACACAAAACTTATTTGTGCAACACTACTGTATTTTCTGTTTATTTATCAAACAGACACATCTGGCACAAAAGGACTAGCTTATTTATCAACATGGTGCAAATGACCCATTGAATGCATCTGATTTTTAAAAGCCCACCAGAAGGCAGCAGCTATCGCAGTCTTACTCAATTTGTGCAATAGAATGGTGCTTTGCAAGACAAATTTAATTTGTTCCGCGGTTAATGTTGTCTTGCGAAAAATTTGTCTTGCGAAATGCGTTTTCCCATAGGAATGCATTGAAATCTAAGTAATGTGTTCCTATGGGCAAAAAAAGTCAGAACAAAGTCAAAGCCAGGAGGTGAGGCTGAGGAGCCTAATGACGAGGGAGGCCCAGAAAGAAAGGACACGAAACCGGGCCTTCTCAGCAGTGGCTCCTCGCCTCTGGAACAATCTCCCTCCTGAGATCCTCTCGGCCCCCACTTTGGACACTTTTAAAAGTCAATTTAAAACATGGCTATACATTTAGGCCTTCCCTCCAGTTAATATCTGACTTTTCTGTTTATTCTCTCCTTATGTATTTTCTATTTTATTGTTGTATTCTGTTTATTACAATATGATTTATGTACCGTATTTTTCGCTCCATAAGACGCACTTCCAAATAAGACGCACCTCATTTTTAGGAGAGGAAAACTGGAAAAAAATATTCTGGCAAATTCATAAGGCAGTAGCAATAGATAGATGTTGTCACATCAATTACCTCAAACTTCTTGCAGTGTACAACACAGTGAGAGCTTTTGAACAATTTGTAGTTGGCAAAGTTATTCCAATAGCCACAGACAACAACACTACAATGCTTTATATCAACCACCAAGGAGGAACAAAATCCATGTCTTTCTTGCTACTAACAGTACAGTTTTGGGACTGGTGTATTCTCAAGCATGTCATTTCACAAGTCATACATGTACCAGAAGTGGAGAATCATGAAGCAGACTTCTACAGCAGGATGACACACAATGAGTGGGAATTACAGTACCATCTCAAGTTTTAACACTTATAATGAATTGTTATTGCACTGAAAGAGATGAATAAACAGATTGTTGCTGGGTAGTCAATAAGAGCTATGATGAAGAAATCACCACCAGCACAGGTGTAAGCAAACAGCAAAGCATGCCTCCCTTCCACTCCCTCCCTTCCTCCCTTCCTTCCTTACAGCAATAAAGTTTTTTCTCTCTCCATCATTCAGTTCTTTACTTTGCAGCATGCAGCATGTCCACAGAAAGTGTGCTTACTTTTATCAGCTTTTTGCAGCTGATCCTCCTGTTTCCTCCACTCTCTAATCATTTTTTTCAGATGAGGAGGCCCAAAATGTCTCTGCACTGTTCACTGTTTCCATACTCCTTAGCATATTTTACTACCTCTAGTTTAAAAGGAATGCTATATGCTAGCCTTTTCTGCTTTGCACTGGTAGAATGAGTTCCCATACTCTGCAAGAAAAATGTGCCCCTTATTCATCACATCTACTGCCTGCTTCCTTTTACAAATATAATCTCAAAGCAGCACAGAATCATAGAATAATGGAGTTGGAAGGGGCCTATAAGGCCATCAATTCCAACCCCTGGTTCAATGCAGGAATCCAAATCAGAGCAGATCTGACAGATGGTTGTCCAATTTTATAGACTACAATAGGATAAAATACAGTAGCTGGGAATCACAATGAAAAGATAAAATCTACCAGCAATATTGTAGAACAACAATGATTAAGAAAAACCAATAAAAACAGGGGGAGTGACACCATGCAGCTTTTGTTAACACAAAAATACTACTAAAATTTCTATTTCCAGTTGTGTGTGTGTACATGTGAAGTGATATTTATGAAATGTTGGGTTCTTAAACCAATTTTCAAGATTTCAAAGCTTTACTTGAACATATTCAGATCTGTGATTCAGATCTGCCCTCTGCAATTCAAATTGCCTTGCTCCTGATAAGTCCATAAAAACTGGACTCAGCTAATGTGGCAAGCTAATACACCAAATAAAACCTGTAGCCCTAGTGGTAATATATTAAGGAAAGGAGTGTTAGGTCCCTTTTTGGTTTCCCTTTTGAACTTTATTCTGCATGTGCTCAGTGCCTTTTTAATCATTCTGTGCTTCAGAATGAAATTTGGCTAACAATACACATTAGCCTCCCCCCCCCGGTCCCTTAATGTTTTAAATATCTGCAAAATTACTTCTATTTAGGCCTAATTTATGATGAAGTGATGCAGCTTCCTGCAAAGCTCTGAACTACAGAGAGCTATTCTAGCGGGCTCTCAGTAGTAACTTTATCTTCCCCTGACCATTCTCAGGCCTGTTTTAACTTACTGCCAATTTTAGAAGCTTTTGTTTCTGTCCTCTCTCCCTCTCCCTCTCCCTCTCTGCTTCTCAAAATGTATGGCTAGTTACATGGTCTAACTTCTCTGCAGAAGGTGAAGGGAAAGAGACTCCTCCTTCCTGCTTTGCTTCTCCAATAGAGAAGCCTACTGGGTGATGCAAGCAGGCAGATATGCTAATATCTGTGCACTGGAGGATTGTGGGAGGAACATCTAGCCCCTGATAGGGGTCCTGTGGGGCACCCCAAAACACTGAGTAGCTCTCCTGGCCTCTTTCAGGACTGGGGCTGTGCAGCACTGTTTTGATCAGGAGGTACAGCCGGCGGTCACCATGCCTTTGGGGGATAGTGCACACAAAGGGCCAGGAGGCTTAGGGGCCATTCAAACTCAGACCTGGCAGGGGAGATACCATTGTTGTAAAAGTGGTTTTCCCAGGGTAAGACTCATCTATTGCACTTCGGATGAGCTGACCCCTGTGATTTCCCCAAATGTGGGAAAGTCAACTGCCTAAGTGGGAGACTGTGTTTGTGGTTTCCCTTGGTCTTTCTAGAACCACCCTTTGGTCCTTGGCTGTTTTCACTGCTTGCTGCCATAGGCCTGTTTGCCTTGCTGGTTTTCCAGATGGGCTGCAGGAAGCAGATCCTGGAAAGCTAGCAGTGCAGAATGGTGAGGTCCAAACAGAAAGCAGTCTCTGCTGCCAGTTCAGAGGCCTCCCAGCATGGCAGTGGGAGGCTTTTGGGTGGTGGTGGCTAAGCCCTGGGTTACTGCATTCACTCCATAAGATGCATGTACTTTCCCTCCCACCTTTTTGGAGAGAAAAATATTTATTTATTTTATTTATTTATTTGATTTATACCCCGCCTATCTGGTCCAAACGGACCACTCTAGGCGGCTAACAACCATAAAGATAATATAAACAACGAAGACAGACAATTCTAAAAAAGAAGGCACTACATTAAATCATATAATATACAAAACAAAAAAGTGCGTCTTATGGAGCGAAAAATATGGTAATTGTGTTTTTTGTATTATTTCACTGTTTTTACTATATTGGAAGCCGCCTAGAGTGGTTTTTTAGACCAGATGGGCAGGGTATAAATCAAATAAATCAAATAAATAAATAAATAAATAAATAAATAAATAAATAAATAAATAAATAAATAAATTTGGTTTACAAAGGGCTTACTAAGTGCTCTTTAAAGCCATACATATTGTGCAGATGATTTAAAAAATCTCAATCAAAAAACTTTTAGAATATCATAGAAAAACATTTAAAAATCAGCAAACATGAGGCAGGAACAAAAAATGGAAAACATTGTTCTTGCGAAGCATGACCATAGGAACATTTGTCTTGCGAGTCATCAACCCCCATTGCCAGAACCATTTATCTTGTGATTTTTTTGTCTTGCAAGGCACCGCTGTATATGCAACTTAACACAGTTTATAGTTCTCATAAGTATGACAACTCAAAGAGAATGTCTGGTTGACAAGTAGTTATTCTTGTTTTGGGCAATTCATACAGTCTTATACAAAGTTTTGGGCCAAAAAAGTGTGAAATATTTTGCCTTAAGTGAAAATTCTATAAAGAATGCCAGAAAATCTGCCACTATTCTTCCTGATAAGGGTGTGGCCTCATTCAATGCTGGAGGAATATCAAATGGCTTGTGCTGCGCCTTCCATTGCTATGTTCATTTTTGAAAGGGTTAGAAAAGTAACTGTTATAGTTGAAGAAAAGAGAGAGCAAGTAATTGTGTATTAAAATTATAAATTCAGAGTTAACTATTGAGGAGCTCTGGCAATTACAATGGCAACAAAATACTTTTGAAATACAATTTTTAAAGCTCTGGTGATTTGCTGCAGTTGCCTTATCTTGACACTCAGCTGGTGAATGTGGGTGTGTCACCACATAAGATATGCTGGGTCATCTCAGTCTCAACAAAGAGAGGCAAGAGAATTTGCAATGCTCGAAAATCCATCGGGTGTAATACCTAGTCATGGCTGGTAACACTGGCTCAACAGGAAAAAACAACCTTACCACATTCTGCCCTTGACAAAACCGAGTTGTTCTGCTAAAACAAAGCATGTTCTCTCTCTCTCTCTCTCTCTGTGTGTGTGTGTGTGTGTGTGTGTTGCTGTTGTTGTTGTGATGTTTCTGCCAGATTGATTCACCCTATCTGCGAGAACATTGTACATATAATAATCAGCAAGATTTCACAGCAGAGGTCTCATGCACCTCAGACATAAATGAAAGCAAAGGGGAGGTTAATTTCTGTTCATAACAGTAGGAAATTAGAGTGAAGCCAAAAGGCTTCTAATGACATTCTCGGGAAGGATATTTCTTTAAAGGTTTCTCTAAAAAAATGACATTACATAAACCCTGTAATTGTTCCATCAGATATTAAATGTATATTTGTAGATGCCTTGTGATTTGATTCATTTTCATTCAGTCTTTATTTTCAATATGAGTTTGTGTTAATGAGAGAGCTAGGAAGAGAGTTTGAATTCTATGGACATCCTTGTGTTTGGTTTGAAAATAATCAGGGTTTTTGTTTTTGACAAACATTTCCTCCATATAATTACAGACTCTCAATAACTCACAAACATGCAAAGTTCCCAGTATGGTTCTAGAAGTTGTTGAAAACAGGATGAAAACTTTAAGTGTTGAATGCCATAAAAAATTTGCATGCTGTGTGGTCAAAAATACTTGGGTGGGAAAACAACTCAGCACTGAAAACCCGATTGCCGTGGTGTTCTTCATGAATAAATTGCTTTTTGTTCCCTTACATTTTCACAGCTGTAGGATCTTAATTTTGCTTATTAAAATTTAAATGGTATGTGTCTTTACTGATTTTAAAACAAATTCCAATATAGTAGCTCCATTCTGTGTGGGTTGGCTAGTCTACCTGAATTTTATATCCATTGACACTGATAATCTATTAACAGAAGAACAAAGTACTTTATTACTATCTGAAGATGCAGCATTTTATACAACTGTATATAATATTAGATGCACTTTAATCTATTAAAAATGATCTGTATATATTCAGGCTTTTTAGAGGAAACATATAATCCTTCATTCATGTTGCATTTTTTATCAAAATAAGCAAAGAACTATGCCTGTTTGAAATTATGTAAGGTTATCTTTGCAAATTTATAAATATCAAAATGATTTTTAAAAACTTGAGTCAGATTTATTTACTAAATGCACACATATGATTTCTAAATTTTAAATAGATTTTAATTTATAACAAAATGAAAACATACAGAAAAAAGGGATTGTATGAAACAAATATTTTGAGCTGAAGAGAAGAATGAGATTAAAAATGGTGGTAAACCATTCAGTTAAACATCTGATTGGCCTGAACTATTTCTAGCGACAGATTCCTGTTCTTACTTCCTGAGTGTTCTTTCGGGTTTGTGAGCATATAAAAAGAGCATTAAATATAACAAATGAATTAGCTTTGGAGATAGAAAGACTTTAAAGTGAAATTGGATGGCCTATGAATAATAAAAAGCTTTTAAAAAAGCGATAGTTGGTAATACCATTTATAGGGGTTTTCTTCTTAAAAATCTGTCTGGTGTTATGTTTGCATCCACTTCAAAGACTGTTGTTGCAGCAAGTTTAATGGATCAATTTAAGTACCAATACTTCACCTGCATTTAGTCTTCGCTGCTCTGGTTTGTAATTTGGAGAACATTAGAGAAGGTACAGCTTTTGTACCTTCTGAGGACTGGAATGTCAAGAGATAACTTCACAGAAGGAAAGTAAATCCTGACTTGATTTATCCTGACTCATTTAAATGAAACAAGACAAGACAAAAAACAGACACACAAAACTCCCTGCTGCTGGATGTCTAGCTTTTTGTTGCTGCTGCTGTTGTTTAGCCTTTTGCCTTTTTAAAACTGATTTCGGTAAAATGTGCAAAATGAAAAAAAAATCAGACAACTTTTGCTTTATTGCATGGCCTAGTGTATGTAGTAGCATTGGGTGGGTTCCTTGTGTCTTTTGTGCTTGTGTGTTTGTATGTGCATACAAACTTTGGGAAAGGCAGTAGCTTCTGTGACATTGTTTTTTGTGCAAAATGCAGAAAACATGATGAAAAATCATTTGATGCAATGTATTTTCACGAGTTTCAGAATCCAATACAGATTATGTTTGTAAATTGAGGTACCACTGTATTGGGTTAGTTTTGGAAAGGTCAGTGAAAAGCTCAGTTTGGTGAGCAAGTTAGGTCAAGGGCACAGATTCTGTTTGATAGATTATGAGGACATGAATTGCTAGTATTGCCAGTATATCAGTGGACTGATTGTATATAATTTCATAGAGCTATGGGAAGGCCTTAATGTGTGTGTGTGTTCTGTGCTATTAAGTAGGAACTGGCTTAAAGTGGCCCAAATAGGGCTTTCAAGGTAAGTAAGATATTTAAGGAGTGGTTTTACCAGTTCCACCCCCCCCCAGTGAGTTTCCATGGCCAAGTGGAGATTCAAACCATGTTGTCCAGAGTTCTAGTCTCTTAAAGTCCATAATTAGAGATGGGGATATTTGTATTTGCTGGCCCCTGCCTGGAGATGGCAGAGCTTCTTCTGCTATTGGTGGGAAGAGTGGAAGGTTGGTGGTACAGTGGCACATGATTTGATGGGCCAGTTCTGAGAGCTGGACCACATTAGGTGCAGCTGGGATAGGGATATTCCCACAGCCCCACTGTTGAGTTGATGTTATGACAGAGCTTTCCACAAGGACTATTTCTTTCAATGTGATTGTGAGTTGGCACTCATTCGTTCATTCATTCATTCTGGCACTTTATAGTTAATGGATGTTACTAGCCAAATAGTTCCACAAATGGAATATCTGCTTCTCTGCCTACACATAAAGATATCTGTTTTTCTTCTCCTCCCATTCATATACTTTGACAGGCCTTACTAAGTGTGATCTGCATTGCAAGCTGGCCTTGATGTCCCATTAACCAGCATTCATTGCAACAGGTAAAACAACAGAACGGGACTATGTATTACTCTGATCACTGCTAATTGCTTTTGTACATAGATGCTCTTCTTAAAAGCATTTCTGAAACATTATTAGAATAGATATTTAAATGAAAAACAAGATTCACAACCAGACCTAAGAATCTCACTACTTGTGTCAGAAAGCCCTCTATGTCAGAGAAGAAGTGTAGTGTGTCTGAAGCATTTGGAGAATACCTGAGAAATGACTTCATAATGACATTCATTAGCATGTATCACCCTAATAGTATTTATCTGCTGTAATATCAGTGAAAAAATCTGAATGTGAGATGTCTGTGGAAATAAATCTTTAATATGAAGAAAGGCATGAAGAATATTCAGTAGGTGTAAGAAATAAATAATTAACAATAAATTAATGCATCCACATGAACATTAGCAGATCGGTATATTTAACCTAATTAGATGAACACTGACAAATTATTTTTAAATAGTATGCAGTAACTAAATTGTAAAAGCTGATACTGCACTTACTGAATGTTCTGAGCACTGAATTTACCTAGACACAGACCGGATGCGAGAGTCATTAGTAACAATTGAGGAATTCTGTTATTGTGAATTCTGAGAGCAACTGACCAGAACTGCACCCGCCCCTCAACAATAACGTGTGGGCCAGAAATTAGTGGTCCTTTAGACTTCATACTTCCCTAGTCTTCCCACAAAGTTCTCAGCACGGAAAACAACAACAACAACAACAACAACAACAACAACAACAACAACAACAACAACAACATGTGTTTTTAAATGACTATTTAAATCATAACTTCTATTTTAAAGAAAACATTAAGCACATGGCTCCTTTCCCGCCCAGCCTGGAATAACAAAGTGAGACACAGTAACATGGGGTAAACTAGGGCCACAACTTTATTAACTCATACTTCCCCTTTCACATGGGAGCCTACCATAGTGCAAATAGGTCTGGAAATGGAGTCAATATGGACCTCCCAGTCCAGGCCTCTCCTCAGCAAATTCCTACTACGTAACTGCATTGTCCTACTATACCAGTGGTCATGGAACAGGGGTGAATTACCCCAAACATGCCTAGCAAGTTGCATTAAATTTTTGCTAGCTCACAGAGGATTTAATCATCATCAGTGGCTGCCAGAGTGGTGCTAGCAATGACGTGCTTGCTAGAGACAGCCAAAGCAGAGTTGAGGGGCTTTTCCTACCACTTTAATCATTCTGTGTGTGGTGTGCAAAAAGGAACAAACCAGGCTAAAGGTCATGTCACCCACCCTGGTGCCACAGCCCAATATCAAAGGACCAGAGCGCTATTTTTTAAATCATAATCAATGGAAAACTCAGCAATGGCCAGAAGATTGGAAAAATTTACTTTACATCCCAAGCCCAAATAAGGGCAGTGCCAAAGAATGCTCCAGCTACCGTACAATTGCACTCATTTCACACACTAGCAAGGTTATGCTCAAAATCCTACAAGGTAGGCTTCAGCAGTATGTGGACTGAGATGGATTGCCCAGCTGCATCCCTATCTGGACACAGGGGCGCTCACCCCACTGGTCCATGCACTCATAGTCTCAAGAACAGACTACTGTAATGCTCTCTACGTGGGGCTTCCTTTGAGACTGATGCAGAAGCTTCAGATGATCCAGAACATTGCAGCGAGGCTATTAACAGGGGTGAAAAGATTTCACCATATTTCCTCCATCTTGGTTGCCTTACACCGGCTACCTATCTGCTTCCGCATTAATTTCAAGGTGCTAACTATTACAAATAAAGCCCTTAATGGTTTAGGACCTTGATACCTGGCAGAGCGCCTTCTTCCGCCCAGTTCTACCCATATCACCCGCTTTAGTCAGGCCAGGCAGCTGAGGGGCCTAACGCCAAGAGAGGCCTGGAGGGAAAAAACTAGAAATCAGGCCTTTTCAGCAGTGGCCCCTCGCCTTTGGAACAACTTACCTTATAGAGAGCTGCCTGGCTCCCTCACTGAGGACCTTCAAGACTAACCTGAAGTCATGGCTATACAGGCAGACCTTCCCTACAGCCATTACCTAGCCTATCTCCCCTTTTCATTTTCTCTCCTTCTTCTTTTCCTTCTTTTTTCTTTTGCATCTTGGACTAATTTGGATTTTATCTTAGTTTCTTTTCATGTTATATGTAAACCGCCCAGAGTAGACACATTCTAGATGGGTGGTATATAAATCTAATAAATAAATAAAATTTTGGGTAATATAATAAAGATCCACTGAGGAAATTTCAGGAATCATTGCTGTTTTGTCTTGATCAAAAGATTTCATTGAAATATCTCAGTGATCATCCTTTGTTAGCTTTTACGCTTCTACAAAAATATAATTGAGAGTGGGATATCCTGTTTTTTGTTAGCTCTTGTTAGCATTTCAGATTTTAGAATTTTTTTATTTTTTTTAATTTTATAAAATACCAGATACAAAATACAAGATACAAACTAAAATAATCGTGCTCCCCACAACCATCGGGACCTTTTGGAGAGCTCCTTCTCAATGTCCTCCTTTCAAGAACTGCATTGATCCTTGTATTAGGACTTTACTTCTTCCCAGATTTTAGATTTCTGTATTTCTGGTTTAGTATTTCTCTGTGTCTATTTTACCTTTTATGTCAAGTATAAGAGAATTACTATCCAACAAGGGTTGTCTCTCTTTTTTAATGTGCCTACTACTGCTTTGATGTTTTGAGACATATTAAAGGATCCATGTAAGCTTTCTAGCTTTTCTATGTCTGTTCATTAGGACACAATTTCTCTTTGCCTTCTCTGAGTTTTAGGAAGTGATTGGGAAATTCTCTGTATTTTACATTGTCTTTATTTCCCCCCCCCACACACACACACTTTTATCTATCTTTTGTTAGTTCTAATATTTATTCCACCATTCACTTCTTCTTTTTACTTACAGTTCTACTTCTAGTGTTGTTGGCCACACCTATGAACACTTATATCAGTTTAGAGCAAGTAGTACTTATATATCAGTTATCCGATAATGTTTTGAGAAATCACCTACTTAACAATAGCACAGCAAAAGATTAGTCACCTAGTTATGCTTTTTTTGTTTTCACTTCCCCCACCATTTTTTTAAAAAAACTAGAAGTGAACAATAGCACATTTTCACTGACATAGCACTTCTTTTGTATCTCTGATTTATTAGAACAGAATTAGAGATGGGCACAGACTGGATAAATGGTAGTTCGTGATGATTTGTGGTTCATTGCTATTCATGAATCACAGAACACAAACTTTTACAAACTTTTTGATGAAATGAACCATTTCATAATTCATGCAATTTGGGAATTCTGGAAGCAGTACAATGGTCCTTGCAAGAGTTAGAAACACCACATCCACAGCACGTCTTCAGCTGACTCTCCTCCCCACCTCCTCCAAGTTTGGAGAAGATTGGACTTTGGGTGTCCAATTTATAGCTCTCCAAAGCAACTGGCTAAAGAGCACTTTCCTGGGGGACCTCCTTTGGGGGGAGTGTATAGCATGGGCATCCCAAATCCAATCTTTGCCAATCCTGAAGGGAGCAGGGAGGTGAGTCATCCCACGTCAGTCCAAGTCTGGCAAAATTGGATTTAGAACATCCGAGTTATAACCTACATATGAATCGCCAATGACAATAATAGATCAGCATTTTGTTTCATTTTTGGGCAGGCATGTTTCCCTGAAGCATCCCAAAATGACCCACAAAACTGCCCAATTGGGGGGGGGGGTTGCTTCATGGTTTGTTCTGTGCCTATCTGTAGACAGAATATATTTGGTATCTTACAATATTGTTGCTACTGCCATCTTGTGGGTATTTTCATGTATGCAGTCTCCTTGCTAATAATTTGTAAGTAGTACTGGCGACAACAAGTTTTTCCTCACAACATTGTAACATTTGTTTTTCATGTTCATTTGGTATTTCTAATATGTATTTTCCAACAGCATTTCTTGAGGTTCGTTTCCCTATCTTAGCATTAAATTCCCCATTACAAAAATTAAATGTTGCTTTTTCCTGTGTTTCATAATAGACCTGAGTTCTTCATAGAATTTTTGCATGCTTTCTTTATCTTTATTAGCAGCTAGGATGTATACTTATGCAATGTAGATGTCTATAGGATTTCTCTTTAGTCAGATGAATATTATCCAGTTTTAGTATAGAATGAGGTTTGTAATAGCTGCACTTAACATTTTTGGTTAGTGTGACTTCAACTCCATAATGGTGCTGTGTATTTGGATAATATATATGCCTGGCCCATCTATCTGTATGTGGCTGGATCTTGGCAATAAGCTTCATTGACTTCAAGGTTCTGAATGCTTATCCTTTTACTTTCTTTTATGATATTGTACATTTCCTTTCCAAAATGTACTCTGTAGATTCCAAGTTCCTAATCGAGCTATACACATGAAGCTTGCCAGACACTGAGGTCATTTTAATCTATCTCTCTATCCATAGGAAACATAATGTGGTGGTTTTCTATTGACTTCCACTTCTTGGTGCTGCAGGTGATTATAATGCCAATAATCACGCCTGCAAATTCCTATACTGATGCCTTGCCTGCATCCTTTGTCTTTGGCCTCCAGTTGAGACTACTGCTGCCCAAGGTCAGTTGAGGTCTAGTTCTTCAAGGTTCCACAGGACTCCTAATCATATTCTAGTCTCAGAAGCTTTTCTAGGGCTCGGGTTAATTAACCTGCTCAGAAAAAAAAAGTCACCATCTAGGCAGAATTGTTCTTTTCCAACTTTTTACTTTTTCTCCCAATCCTAAATTTTGCAAAGCCCAGCCCGATGAAGGGTCCAAGAGGACTTGGAAACTCACTTTTGAATGGTATTTTAATGACCTATTTAAAAATATTATCCTGGTTTTGGATTTTCTGCATGAACTGCAAAAGGGCTGATTTAATTGAAGTAAAGTAGTGGTTCCCAGTCTTGGTTAACCCAGGTGTTCTTAGGTTGCAATTCCCAAAAGCCTTCACTATCAGCTGTGTTGGCCAGGGTTTCTGAGTGTTGAAGTCCAAGGACACCTGGGTTGCCCAAAACTGGGAACCACTGAAACAGAGAGTCATTTCAGCATCAATAGACTTTGGGTTTAGACTTTAAAGCTTGGAGAGATGGATTTCCCTTATCATTCATCTTTCAATAGATTGACATGACTCTAGGCCTGTCAAAACAAGTAAGCCCAAATGGATTAGAAAAAGGGGGTGTATAATCTCCAGACTTAAAAGGAAAGTACCTCCGAATGCCAGATGCAGGAGAGGGATATCAGGAGACAGGTATCTAGTTGTCTTGTGTGCTCCCAGGGGCATCTAGTGGGGCCACTGTGAGATACAGGAAGCTGAATTAGATGGGCCCTTGGCCTGATCCAGCAGGGTTCTTCTTATGTTCTTATGGGGATGGAGGTGATATTAGCTGGAGGAGTGCAAAGCCAAAGCATGCTAGTGGTATTTAAATACAATGACTTTGATATACTCCCATGAGTGGTCAGACAGATATGTATTTAAAATGCAATTTCTCTTTCACGAGGTGAAGGATCTGTTTCCAAAGAAACTGCTGCAAACTGAAATGATCATAGGATCATAATAGAATCATCGTAGGGATGGAAGAGACCTTGGAGATACAGTGGTGCCTCGCTTAACGAGCGCACCGTTTAACGAAGAATCCGCATAGCGATTCCTTTTTGGGGATCGCTATACGGATCAGCCCCAATCGCCGCACTCGCTTTGCGACGATTGGGGCGTCCGGCGGCCATTTTGGAGCCGCCGAACAGCTGATCGGCGGCTCCAAAATGGCTGCCGCATGACCCGAAACGGCCCCTATCAGTGTTTTCGCGCCCTCCCCTTGCTTACGGAGGTCGCGAAAACGCTGCGGGGGGGCATTTCGGGCCATCCGCGGCCATTTTGGAGCCGCCGATCAGCTGATCGGCGGCTCCAAAATGGCCGCCGGACGAGAAAACATCGCTGGAGGGGTAAGTTTCGACGCTTATTGGAACGCATTAAACTAAGTTTAATGCATTCCAATAGGCTTTCCTTACCCGCACAGCGATGTTTTCGTATACCGAAGGTTAATCCGGAACGGATTAACCTCGCTATACGGGGCACCACTGTATTCTAGTCCAACCCCTTGCCCAAGGCAGGAGACCTCATACCATCCCAGACAGATGGCTGTCCAATCTTTTCTTGAAAACCTCCAGCAATGGGGCACCCACAACATCGGGAGGCAAGCTGTTCCACTGCTTAATGGTTCTCACCACCAGGAAATTCCTCTTTATTTCCAGGTTGGATCTCCCTCTGATGAGTTTCCACCCATTGGTGTCCTACCCTTAGGCACAATGGAGAATAAATTGATGCCCTCTTCCCTGTGGCAGCCCTTCAGATATTGAAAGACTGCTTTCATGTCTCACCTCAGTATTCTCTTGGTTAAGCTAAACATGCCTAGTTCTTTTAGTCATTTCTCATAGAATTTAGCCTCCAGTCCCCTTATCACCTTTGTTGCTCTTCTCTTCACCCCTTCCAGGGCCTCAGTGTTTTTTGTTTTGTTTTGTATCATGGGGACTAGAACTGAACACAGCACCCCAAATGTGGCCTCACCAGCGTGGTATAGAGTTGTACTATCACTTCCCGTGATCTTGATGCTATCCTGTTTATGCAGCCTCGACATGTGTTGGCTTTCTTGGCAGATGCACCACACTGCTGACTCATCCTTTGGTGGTGGTCTACAGAGACACCTAAATCCCTCTCACAGGTACTACTGTCAAGCCAGGTACCACCTATCCTGTACCTATGTGTCATCAGCAAATTTGATGAGTGCTCCTTCAATCCCCTCATCCAATTATGATATCACATAGTTCACAACACAATGAAGCAAATAGTGATACAGTACTTTTAAGTATGACTCCATAGTAGAGTGACCCTGAAGGTTAATGAAAAAAAGCATTTAATTTTTGTTTGCTTCTGCCACAGAGTGTTATTATAATCAAGATCATGGAAAAATGAGCATTTAAATTGTCTGCCTTGTGTCACAGAGTATTGGAACCAAGACATTTTTGAATAGGATGTGACACCTGGTAGGAAGGAACAATTTATTTAAGTGTGGTGTTGAATTAACTAGGAATCTGGGACCTGGGTTTGAATCCCCACACAGCCATGGAAACCCACTGGGGAGAGAGTGGCACTTGTAGAACCACTTCTTACATTCTAACTTATCTGGAAACCTTGATTAGAGTCACTAAAAGTCATATGTAACTTGATGGCACACAACACCAGGAAGGAATAGATTGAGTCGGCAGCTGGTCCATCTAGCTGACAACTGCCTACAAATATCGGCAGCCTGTGATTTTTGCTTACCCCACCTGAAGATGCCAGGAATGAACACCGGATCTTTTATGTACAAAGAGCTGTATAGTCCTCCAATATTGTGTCACTTTCAGGAGCCAGGGTACACACATAAAGTATCTAGTAGTGCTGAATACCATTACAGTGGTGCCTCACATAGCGAGGTTAATCCGCTCCGGATTAACCCTCGCTATGTGAAAACATCGCTAAACGAAACATAAAAACCCATTGGAACGCATTAAACATCGTTTAATGCATTCCAATGGGCCCTAAACTTACCGTTCAGCGAAGTTTCCTCCATAGCGGCAGCCATTTTCGCGCCCTCGGTAAGCGAGGGGAGGGTGCGAAAACGCTGCGCGTGGCCATTTTTGGCGTCCGGCGGCCATTTTAGAACCGCCAAACAGCTGATCCGCGGGCATCACAAAGCGAAGATTGGTAAGCGAAACACTTACCGATCGTCGCTATGCGAGTTTTGCCCATTGGAACGATCGGTATGCCTCCGCATTAGCGATCCCGAAAAGGGGATCGCTATGTGGATTCGTTGTTGTACGGTGCGCTCGTTAAGCGAGGCACCACTGTATCTATATAGTACATGGTTTTAATGCAAATCTCAAGTCTGATATACCTAAATCTTCTACATGTGTCAATCCATTTTGCCTACTCCTCAGCTGCTGAAGAGAAGAAATTGCCCAGCCCTGAATAAAGAGGGAAGACACAGTTGGGTTAAACTTGGGCCACAACTTTATTAACTATTTAAACCTAAATTCCTCTTTTACAAGGGGGCCTAACTGTAGGTAAGATTTAACCAAATCTGGTGTACACTTTTCCTCTTGATCATGCTAAAGCAGGGTGAATTCCTGTCTCTGAATCATGCTGTCCTCTGTACAGCACATCTTCAGCCATCCCACTATAGGGATACCCCCCACTGCCTCAGCCTACCGAGCCTCCTCACCCTAGAATCATAGAAAAGTGAAGTTGGAAGGGGGCTACAAGGCCATCAAGTCCTCTGATCGCCCTCACTCCCCAGCTGCAGCCGAGGCGGTGGCGACAGGGCCAGCCATGACAGAGGGTGGTGCCTCCATGCCCACCGGCCAGGCCTGGTGGAGCCTCTTGTGGCGCTTCGGCGGCAAGGCCAGTGGAAAAGGGGAGCTGCCCCTGTGGAGCCAAGCAACCCACCAGGAAGGAGGAGGCGGCAGCATGGGAGGACCCTTCCTCCAGGAGCCGGGATCAGGGGCCCCTCTGCCCCCGCGCTGAGGCCAAGAACTGGGACCCAGCACCAGCAGCCGCATCGGCCCTGCGAAGGGCAGTGAGGAGTGCTGAGGCCTGATGCAGCTGCCCTGGTGAGCAGCCGCTGGAGCCGGTGCCAGAGTGGGAGGCGGCATCAGGCGCCACCTGAAACAAGACCACCTCCAGCAGCAGAGAAGTCTGTGGAAGAAGTGGCAAGCCCCATTTCTCAGGATGCCTAAGAACATCTCTCCCCTGCCCCATCGCTGCCCTGCTGAAGCCTCATGCCAGAGCCTTTGCACAGGTGTTCCTTTGCCAGCTGCCCTTCCTCGGGTCTTCTCCGCCAGGTTTACCCACCAGGAAGGAGGAGGCAGCGGCACGGGAGGACCCTTCCTCTGGGAGCAAGGATTGGGGGCCTCTCCACCCCCATGCCGAGGCCAAGGCTGAGGACCGGGATTCCACCATCAGGTGTGGTAATGCCATCCCCTCCCCTCACCACTTCATTCCTTTCCCTAACCATTGGGGTGAAAGAGCTACAAAGAAGCAGCCTCTTTGCCACCAACGGTTTGAATTTCCTGCCTTCTTCCCCTGCCTTTTCCTGGTCGTAACTCGAGGCTCCAGCCGCAAGTCGAAACAAAATTTTGTGGTTGGAGCTGGTCATAACTCAGAATGGTCATAAGTAGGGACGTACGTAAGTCGAGGCACCACTGTATTAGATATTCCCCCCAAATTGGCATCATCTGCAAATTTGACAAGCACTCCCTGCACTCCCTCATCCAAGCCATTAATAAAAATATTGAAGAGCACTGGGCCCATGAGTGAGCCTTGGGGTACCCCACTTGTTACCTCCTCCCAGTTAGAGAAAGACCCATTAATCACCACCCTCTGAGTATGATTCTCTAGCCAATTGTGTATCCACCTGACACTTGATCTATCCAACCCACATCTTGTTAGCTTGCTAATCAGTATATCATGGGACACTTTGTCAAAAGCTTTGCTGAAATCAAGATATACTACATCTACTGAATTCCCTCTCTCTATCAGGGAGGTGACCTGATCAAAAAATGAGATCAAATTAGTTTGGTAGGATCCATGTTGGCTTCTAGTTATTACTGCATTGTTTTCTAGGTGCTTGCACAATGAAGCACCTTCTGTTCCAGAATCTTGCCTGGGATTGAAGTCAGGCTGATTGGCCATAGTTCCCAGGTTTCTCTTTTTTGCCCTTTTTGAAGATAGGGACAACATTGGCACCTCCCCCGTTTCCCATGATTTCAAGAAAATAATGGATAGCGGTTCTGAGAGTTCTTCAGCCAGTTCTTTCAGTACTCTCAGATGCAATTCATCTGTCCCTGGAGATTTGAACTCATTCAAGTTGGTAAGGTATTCCTTGACTATTTGTTTATCTATCTCCAGATGCAAGCCTGCCCCCCCCCATTGCACTTCCAATTTGTCTAGAAGTTAATAGTCTGTCTTATGGGAAAAGACTGTACTAAAATAGGAATTGAGCACCTCTATCTTTTCTTTGTCATTGTTATCATTTTTCCATTGCCATTGTGGAGCTGTGTCATTATGTCTTTTGTTTGTCTTTTGCTACTCACATACCTGAAGAATGCTTTTTTTATTGCTTTTAGTGTCTCTAGCTAACCTCAGCTCATTCTCATCTTTTGCCCTCCTAATGCCATCCCTGCATTTCCTTGCTACTTGTCTGTACTCTTCCTTGGTGGCCTGGCCTCCTTTCCATTTCCTGTACATGACTTTTTTGGTTTTTAGGTCCTCCATGAGCTTTTTGTGAAGCCACACTGGCCTTTTTTGCCACCTCCCCCCTTTTTTTTTTCTTGTTGGACTTGTTTGTAGTTGTGCTTTAGAATTTCTGTTTTTAGAAGCTCCCACCCTTCTTGGACTCCTTTTCTTGTTAGGATCTCCTGCCATGGGATCTTACTTATCCTTGTTCTGAGATTATTAATATTGGTTTTTTTAAAATCCAGCAGATGTGTGTGGCTACACTCTGCTTTTGTTTCTTTTGAAATCAAGAATTCTAGAAAGACATGGTCACTGTCACCTAGAGTTCCCTTTACTGCCACTTCTTCCATCAAGTAATCTCTGTTGGTCATAATCAAGTCAAGGATAGCAAATCCTCTAGTTTCTTTCTCCATTTTTTGTAGGAGGAAGTTATCAGCCACACAAGCCAGGAATTTCTTGGAAGGGCCATACTTTGCAGAATTTGCCTCCTGCCATATATCTGGATAATTGAAGTCTCCCATAACTACTACGCTGTGTCTCTTTGAAAACCCTGCAATTTGTCCACTTCCTCTCCTTGATTGGGCAGTCAGTAGTAGAGTCAACTACCAAGTGCCTTTTGTTTTTTGCCCCAACTAGATTGATCCAGATGTTCTCAATGGGACAGCCACTCTCCTCCTCCTGTATTCTGTGCAGGAATGTGTATTTTTGACATATACTGTAACTCCACTTAGAGTATATGTCAAAAATACAAATAACCCCTCCTAGTTTTTTTTTTACTTTCAACTATTTGTTTAGGATACCTGTCCGTCTTGTTTTGTTCATTTAAATGTAGTTGTATGTATACCCAAGGAACAAGAAAAATAGTTAGGGGCCTCCCTCTTTGCCTCCCCCAGCAAACTCCCCTGGCAAATTCCCTGTTTGTCCTCCTGTTTGTGAGCTCTGGTCATGAGCTCCCTGGGTCTGCCTTTAGCTTTATTTGTCAGCTGTGCTCTGTCCGGAGTCAGGAATCAAAAAGCTGGTGATCCTAGGCAAACTGCTGCACAGGAGGTCCCCTTAAGAACTCACCTCCCCTCACAGGCCCTACTGGCTCCATCAGACAGGGAGATGGGATGTTTTACCCACATTGGGTGTCCTCCTGGAACTCACCAAAACTCTAGCCCTCACACTACCCGAAGATGAGACCTATAAAGTGTGATTATCAATTATAATTTGTTGTATTTTATTTAATTTTATTAACTTAAGCCACACCCCAAGAGTAAGAATGGGATGGATGAAAACATGCCTGCTTCCCTATCAGGCTAAGCAGGGATCCAAGCCAAAAATCCCCACCCAGCTCCTAGGCAACCAACTAATCTCATTCATACTTCCTTAGTGGGAGGGTTGCTCATCCAATCAAAAAGAGAGGCCAGGCAAGAGAGACACTGCCTTTTAAAGGCTCTGTTCCCCCTTGCCCCTCCCTGAGAGCAGGCATCTTCTTGCCACACCATTCTCCAGGCGGGTGGGCAAAGCACCCCTACCACAGCAGCTCCACACCTGGTGGAGTGAACACTCTTCTGTCTTGTTTCTCAAATATAATTAAAATACTTACTTTGGAGTTACTTTTTTAAAAAATCGTCATGCATATGTAAACAAAACTGAAAGTGCACATTACCTACAGGAATATAATCCCAATATTTTTCAAAGCTCCTATAGACATCATTGAGCTATGATGTTGCATCAGTAGTCAGAAAGATGTGTTATTTAACCCATCTGGTTTCTAAGATGTAGCAGGAAATTAGCAAAGGCCATGACCTTCTTATAAGTCAAGTGAAATGATCTGGCAAAACTGATTAGAAAGCAGAACCTAACTGGAAAACAGAGGCAGTCTCAGAGCAGATCCCTCCAAGGAAGAAATTTATACAAAACCAAACTAAATTTAGAAACAGTATGCCAGAACACTTGCTCAGAACAAAATACAGCTGATGAACGATGAGCAGATGATAAATGGGAGATTAATTACTGTCTTGCCCTATCCATTGTGTAAATGTCCATTCGAGGCAAGCAGTGCTCACCTTACATAGAAT